>NC_034601.1:47175909-47242810 GCF_900095145.1 Mus pahari | reverse complement strand
ATAGGGAACTTTTGGGATAGCATTTGAACTGTAAATAAAGAAAATAATAAAAAATATAATAGATTAAGCTTTGAAACATTAGAAGATACTAAAACATAAAAGAATCTAAAATCTTATTGGTTAACAGAAGTAAACCAAATATTATTTGGTGATACCTGAACATGTATTTATGCTTTAAGGAGGAAGACAATAATAAACAGGAACTTCAAATTATGAGGATTTTCTAAGAAAAAGTTAATGTTTATTTACTGGTATTTTTGTTTATTTATTGAGTAATAGATTTGAGTATTTGTTTTATTATTGTATTTAACTATTCTTAACTCATTTCAATATTTTTGTTCTTTTTATTTGTTAATTATTTTATTTGTTTACATTATTCCCCCTTCCCAGTCTCCCCTCAAGGAAACCCCCACAAGATACCTAATTTTGCCTCTAAGAGGGTGCTTCCCCACCCATACACCTATGGCCACCTCCCTCCTCTAGCAACCGCCTTCTCTGGGGCATCAAACCTCCACAGGAACAAGTGCCTCCCCTCCCACTAATGCCAGATGAGGCAATCCTCTCCTGCATTTGTAGAGGGAGTCATGGGCACACCCATGGATACTCTTTTGTTGGTGTTTTAGTCCCTGGGAGCTCTGAGGTGTCTTGTTAATTGATTCTGTTGTTCTTCCTATGAGGCTACAATCACCTGCAGCTCCTTCAGTCCTTCCCCTATATCTTCCATTTGGGTCCACCATCTCGATCCAATGGTTAGCTGTGAGTATCTGCATCTGTCTTAGTCAGCTGCTGGCAGCCATACCAGGCTTCTGTCTGTAAGCACATCTTGGCATCAGCAATGGTGTCTGTGGATAGAATGGAATCACATGGCGGGGCAGTCACTGGACGGCCTTTCTGCTCCATTTTTGTCCTGCATTTCCTTTAGACAGTAGCAACAGTGGGTTAAAAATCTTCAGCTGGGTAGGTGCCCCTATCCCTGCATTGGGGGCCATGTCTATCTATTGGAGGTGGCCTCTTTAGGTCCTTTCTCCCTGCTGTTGGGTATTTCAGTTAATGTCATTATCACTGGATCCAGGAAGCCTCTCAAATCCCTGGAGTCTGGGATATTCTACTAGCTCCCTAAGTTACTCCCCAAACCCATGGATACTGATTTTTATTCATTCTCCCGACCCTCTCTACTTCTTTCTGTCTCTTCCCATACCTGGTCCTGTTCTGCCTTTTTCCCTAGCCCTCCCCTCCCAACCCAGATCCATCCCTCCCTAGCTCCCTCCCTTGGCTTCCCGCAATTATTTTGTTCCTTCTAAGTGAGACTGAAGCATTGACATTTTGCCCTTCCTTCATTTTAACCTTCATATGGTCTTTGAGTTGTATTGTGGATGTTCTGAGCTTTTGGACTAATATTCACTTATCAGAGAGTACATACCATGTTGTTCTTTTGGGTCTGAGTTACCTCAGTCAGGATATTTCCTAGCTCCATCCATTTGCTTACAAAGTTCATGAAGTTGTTCATTTTAATTGCTGAATAGTATTCCATTGTGTCAGTACACCACATTTTCTGTGTCCACTCTTTGGTTGAAGGGCATCTGGGTTGTTTCCAGCTTCTGGCTATTATAAGTAAGGCTACTGTGAAGACAGTGGAACACATGTACTTGTTATATGTTGGAGCTTCTTTTGGTTATATCCCCAGGAGTGGTATAGCTGGGACTTAAGGTAGAATTATGCCTAATTTTCTGAGAAACAGCAAGATTGTTTTCCAAAGTAGGTTAACCAGCTTATAATTCCACCAGGAATGGAGGAGTGTTCCTTTTCCTTCACATCCTTGTCAGCATCTGCTGTCACCTGACTTTTTGCTCTTAGTCATTCTGATTGGTGCAAGGTGGAAGAATTTCAGGGTCATTTTGATTTTCACTTCCCTGATGACTAAGGATGTAAAACATTTCTTTAGGTGTTTCTCAGCCATTCGAGATTCCTCTGTTGATAATTCTTTGTCTAGCTCTGTATCTCAATTTTAATTGGGTTATTTGGTTTCCTCAAGTCTAACTTCTTGAGTTCTTTGTATATTTTGAGTATTAGCCCTCTATTGTATGAAGGGTTGGTAAAGATCTTTTCCCAAATCTGTTGATTATGGTTTTGTCCTATTGACAATATCCTTTCCCTTACAAAAGCTTTTAAGTTTCATTTGGTCCCACTTTTTAAATTTTGATCTTAGAGACTGAGCCATTGTTGTTCTATTTAGGAAAATTTCCCCTGTGCTATTGTGTTCAAGGTCTGCTCCCACTTTCTCATCTGTTAGATTCAATGTGTCTGTTTTTATTGTATATTGTTATGTTTCTGAATTTGTGTGTATATATATATGTATATATACATATATGTATATATATATATGTGTGTATATATATACATATATGTATATATACATATATGTATATATATCAAGTCTTTCTGTGTGTTTTTAAGCTTTCACTCTGAGTTTTTACACTTATGTACGCATGTTTGCATGTATGTACGTACGTACGTATGTATGTATGTATGTATGCATGTATGTATATTATGTCTGTTTGTGTGCACTCATATGTATTCTGGTTCTAACATGTAGATCTCAATATTATTCTATTTTAGGTCATTATACTGGGAGGCAGCTACATTCACCAACCAAGTTACCTGTTATTCTGCAATCATATTTCTGAAGGAAAGGAAATTATACAGACCATCACAAAGGAGAACACTAATGAAAACTCAAGGCCTAAAGACTTACAACCATTATAGGAAAACATGTGACCCTAATGGACAGTCACTTCCTTCTAACTCCCATTCAGATCGCAAAGGTCAGCTGTGTCTGAGTTGAAGGATTCCTTCTGACCAGACAAAGTTGACTATATGTCTAAACTTTACATATAGAATGAAAATTGCTTAGTTAAATTTGGATTTCAAAGCAATAATGAATTAACTATTAATATAATCTTAGTATCATAGGTGAGTTTCTTTACAATATGTCTGCATACAAACATAAACACACATAAACACAGGCATGCACACACATCACCATTACTATCTATTATCACTCTAAAAAACAGATTTCTTTAATTACATTGATCTTTTTACATTTGTAATTTCTAAACATTCAGTAATCACTCTGTTTTGTAATAGACATTTATTAACACTTAATTAATTAGCACAAAATTAGAGGAAGTAAGAATGTCTGAGATGATCCTGTAACCATTGTTCTAACAGTCACTGAAATTAAGTCATGTTCTACACTATCTTTCTTATTCTGAATTAATGTCAGAGAGATACTCAGAAGTTTCATGAGAATCAAACCATAGAAGGACTTTTTCTAGCTTTCTTCCTGACATATCCACACAGGCCTGCATACCTTAGTAAGTTAAGAGCACCTATGATTAACATGGAATGTAAGTAAATTGAATATTTAGTTGATAAAACCTAAAATCTTTACTAGTACAATTTCATTGAATATTTCACTTTATATCAGTTATAAGACTCTCAGGAAGTTGTTAAATTGTGGTGTTGTTCATTTTTTCCCTTAGTGTTTGTTCTTTTTATCATAGTACAGCAGATTAATAGAATATTGTATTTTTCTATTTCGAATACATATGTTCCCAATACTATAAGAGTGAAGAATCTACTTTTATTTTCTTTATATATAAGCAAAATTTATTATTTGTAGGTCATTTTCATGTTTCTCCAAAATATCCTAAAATTTGCAAATAAAAACATGAAAACTTATGTATGTCAAATGAAGAAAACAAGGGGCTGGAGTGAGGGCTCAGGATTTAAGAACACTGCTGCTTTGTTTGTTTGTTTGTTTGTTTTTGTTTTTCAAGACAGGGTTTCTCTGTGTAGCCCTGGCTGTCCTGGAACTCACTCTGTAGACCAGGCTAGCCTCGAACTCAGAAATTCTCCTGCCTCTGCCTCCCGGGTACTGGGATTAAAGGCGTGCGCCGCCACGCCAGGCAACACTGCTGCTTTTACAGAGTGCTCCCCTTACATTCACAGCACCCACATGGCAGTTCACAACTGTCTGTAACTCCAGTTCCAGAGGAACTGACGCTCTCACACAGATATTCATGTAGACCAAACACAAAATGTACTCAAAAATAAAAATTAAAAAAACCAAAAATTACTTTTAAAACACTGAAGTGGAGTAATACAATAAACATGGTGTAAGGAGGGAATATTCTATATCTTTGGTTGAATTCCCCCTAGGCTATATAGTTCCTATCTTCTGAATATATAAAATAAATACTAGCTCCTATAAAAGTATAGATTTCTTAAGTCTTTTCCTGTTTATATATGTACTGTCCTGACAGTCGTTTCACTTTATTCCATTTCTGTGCATATTAGCATAAATAGGCCAAATTTGATAAGGCAAAATAGAGTAACCAAGGGCTAAGGTCAATGCATTACTTGGTGGTTCTACATATAATGATTTCATGAACCTCAATTCTGTTTTCCACAGTGGCTTTACTAATTTACATTCTCATTAACTGTGTGCAAGAGTTGCTTTTCTCTATATCCTCAACATGGCATGTTATCTTCCCATAATAGCCTATCTATGGTATGGTAATAGCACTTTATAGGTTTATTTTGCATTTTTCTGACAATCAGTGATATTGAGCATACAATTATATCTACTTGCAACTTTTCTAATTTTGTGTTTTATATATGAATTTTATATAACACTTGGTTATTAATATGCCTTCTTTAGAAATTTTCATTCGATCATTTACTTTCCTTCTATTTTGTTACTTTTATTATTTATATGTTATGTATATATTACCTTCTTAACAGAATTGTGGTTTTCCATTCATTTCTTATACTTTCTGGACCATCTTTTTACTCTCATGATCATATATGATATTAAAAATACCTGATATTTCTTTACTATATTAAAGATATATATAATATTAAAGATATATATAAACATGAAATACACACACACACACACACATATATATATATATATATATATATATATATATATATATATATATATATATATATGAGGAATACATACATATATATATTATTTATTTTACTTGTAGAGATTTTTTTCCATATAATGCATACTTAGCCATAAAGAGATGTTGTCATTTTTAAGAATTTGAATAAATTTATTTTGTTAAGTGAAATGTTCACAGGCCAGAAGAGCAATTAACAGAAGACTTCATCCATATGGGATCTTACAAATTTTGGTTCATATAAGCATCCAGCAAAATGGTTAGAACCAGGATTTAAAGTTGGTATCTCAGGCCGTTCGTGCTAATGAATAATCTAATGGTTGTGTTGGATAAAGTAGATATTATATAAAAATCAAGAATCAAAAACCAAGAGAAAAATCTGAAGAAGTCAAGAGTTGTCTGGCATCAAAACAAAACACGATACCATAGGAAAGACCTTTGTAATAGAATGCCTATAGCTTAGGAAAGATTCTACAAACTTGAGGCAGACCCAGAAGGACCTCCAAAGCCAAAGATAAACAGAAAATAATAAGTTTTGGCAAAAACTTAGAATATCTCAAACATGTAAATTGACTACAGAAAGTCTAAAATTGTATATTAGAAATTTAGATGGAAAAAATCAAAGAAAGGAACAGAGAATATGATTAGTATGTAGATAAACCAATTTAAGGTCAGGACATAATCTAAAAAAAAAATCCAACAATGTAGAATTCTCAGAGGATATTAAACATTGAAATATTAAAAATCAAACAAAAATCTAGGGTCAGACTTGAAAACTTGTAAATATCAGAAGGAAAACCAAGATTGTGGCTTGGGCATTCTGATATCTATCATTCAATAATAGATCATTCAAAAGCTATGTATGCATCTAAGTACCTCTACTATAATCTAATGGGAGGTGTATTGAATCTGTGGCTAGAGGCC
This sequence comes from Mus pahari, assembly GCF_900095145.1. Taxonomy (NCBI): domain Eukaryota; kingdom Metazoa; phylum Chordata; class Mammalia; order Rodentia; family Muridae; genus Mus; species Mus pahari. Next base: position 47,236,910 of record NC_034601.1, on the reverse strand, counting down.
AATGGCAGAAAAGGAGCATGAGAGAACTTGAGCCAACAAAGAAGATACAGAACCTGCAGAGATCTTATCCAGTAGATAGTCATGACCCCGATTGAGGGACTGAGCTACCCATCCATCTCAAAAATTTTAACCCAGAATTTCTCCTGACTAAAGGAAATGCAGAGATAAAGAATGGAGCAGAGACTGAAGGGAAGGCAGCCCAGAGACCGCCCACCTTGGAATCCATCCCATTTCCAGACACCAAAGCCAGACACTATTGCTGATGCCAAGAAGTGCTTGCTGGAAGGAGCCCAGTACAACTGTCTCCTGAGAAGCTTTGCCAGTGCCTGACCAATACAGAAGTGGAGGATGCTCTCAGCTAACCATTGCACTGACCACTGGTATCCAATGGAAGATTTACGGGAAAGACTGAAAGAGCTAAAGGGGATTACAACCCATAAGAAGAACAACAGTATCAACTAAATGGATGTAGTGGCTATTCCTGGTTGTCAACTTGACTATATTTGAAATGAACTACAATCCAGAATTGGAAGGCTCACCAGTGAACCTAATCTGGAGGCTGGGAGATAGAAGTTTCTGATCTGGATCTTGGTATGGAGATCTTGAGATACAATGGTGATTGATGCCAGAAGATTAAAACAGGGAGATCTCTGAGTTCAAGGTCATCTGGGATTAAAGGTGTGAATCTGGGCTACACCTTCTGCTGGAGACCAAATAAGGACATTGGAAGAAGGGAGTCTGGTTCTCTCTTCTGCCTGCTTGCCATGTGGGACTAAGCAACTGCTAGACCCCATTGTTGGGAATTAGACTACAGACTGTAAGTCATCAATAAATTCCTTTACTATATAGAGACTATCTGTAAATTCTGCGACTCTAGAGAACCCTGACTAATACAATGGACTTCCCAAAACACCCAGGGACTAAACCACCAACCAAAGAGTATGTATGGAGGTACCCATGGCTCTAACTGCATTGTTGCAGAGGATGGCCTTATCTGTATCAATGGGAAGGGAAGCTCTTGGTCCTGTGTAGGTTAGATGCCTCAGATACGGAGATGCTTAGGTGGTGAGGCTGGAATGGGTGGTGGGTGGGTGAGGCACCACCCTCATAGAGGCAGGGGTTGGTTATGGGATGGAGGGTTCACAGAGGGAAAACCAGGAAGGGGGCACTTGAAATGTAAATAAATAAAATAACTCACCCCCCCAAAAAAAAAACCTGAAAGAAGGGACAAAATTTATTTTAATATTCTATTCAACTAACATTTATAAAAAGATTAAAGTAACTGAAAAGCAAATGATTATATTTCAGGTAAAAATAAAAATAATTTAAAAATTAATACCACATGCTCAGCCAAATGAAAAATGTTGTAGGAGGCATGTTGTAGGAGTACTAATCAGACATGAGACAGAAGGCAGAAAACCATACAAAGTTTAAATAACGAAATAGTAAGGAGGCAGAGGGAGGGAGGGAAGTGAGTGGGAGAGTAGAGGGAAAGAGGAATAGGGGGCTGGATCATCGTGTGCAGAGAAACAGGCAAGAGACTCAAAAGGTCAGGATGATAACCTTCAGCTGCCAGAGGGTGGGATGTAGGGGGAGTCATTAGGAAGTCCCAGAGACCTGAGATGGAGGAGGGTCCCAGGAGTCCATGCAGGTGATTTTAGCAAAGATGCCTAAAATCAGGGACATGGAACCTGAAGAGGCCACCTGCTGTAGCCAGCAGGACCACCAGTGGAGGGATAAGGACCCCAATTCACTTTCTACCCAATTTGTCATGTCTAAAAGAAATTCGGGAGCAACGATGAAACAGAGACTAGAGGCTAACCAATAACCAGCCCAACTTGAAACTCATCCGTGGGCAAACACCAATCCCTGCCTTTGTTAATGATATGTTTGCAGACAAGAGCTTATCATAACTTCCTCTGAGAGGCACAATTCAGCAGCTGACTGAAACAGACCCAGATATCCACCGCCAAACATTGGAGGGGACTTTTATGGAAGAGTTGGTGGAAGGCTTGAAGGCATTGAGGGGGATTGAAACCCCAAAGGAGGATCAACATAATCAGATGACCTAGACCTCTGCAAGATCTCAGAGACTGAGCACCAACCTCACAACACACATGGGACTGAATGAGGCCCCATGCAAATGTAGCAGATGTGGAGATCAGTCTCCATGGGAGTCCCCCAACAATCAGAGAGGAGACTGGCCATAAAACTGTAGCCTGAGTGTAGTGTCTGTTCTCAAACACGGAGGCCTTGTTTGGTCCCACCCAGGAATCCTTCCCATATACAGTCACCAAAACCCAGACACTATTGCTGATGCCAACAAGTACTTACTGACAGGAGCTTGATATAGATATCTTGTGAGAGGCTCTACCAGAGTCTCACCAATATAGTTGTGGGTGCTCACAGCCAACTATTGGACTGAGCACCGGGTCCCCAAGGGAGGAGTTAGTAAAAGGACTGAAGGAGCTGATGGGGTTTGCAACCCCTTAAGAAGAACAATAATGGTCACCAACCAGACCCTGCCAGAGCTCCCAGCGACTAAACCACTGTCTTAGTCAGGGTTTCTATTCCTGCACAAGCATCATGACCAAGAAGCAAGTTGGGGAGGAAAGGGCTCATTCAGCTTACATTTTCCACATTGCTGTTTATTACCAAAGGAAGTCAGGACTGGAACTCAAGCAGGTCAGGAAGCAGGAGCTGATGCAGAGGCCATGGAGGGATGTTTCTTACTGGCTTGCTTCTCCTGGCTTGCTCAGCCTGCTCTCTTATAGAACCCAAGATTACCAGCTCAGGGATGTTCCCACCCACAAGGGGCCCTTCCCCCTTGATCACTAATTGAGAAAATGCCCAACATCTGGATCTCATGGAAGCACTTCCCAAACTGAAGCTCCTTTCTCTGTGATATCCAGCTTTTGTCAAGTTGACACACAAGACCAGCCAGTACAACCACCAACCAGAGTACATGTGAAGGGACTCCACGGTTCCAGCTGCATATGTAGCAGAGGATTATATTGTGGGGCAACAATGGGAGGAGAGGCCCTTGGTCCTGTGAAGGCTCCATGCCCCAGTGTAGGGGAATGCCAGTGTGGGGAGGCAGGAATGGGTGGGTGGGTGAGGTTACACCCTCATAGAGGCAAGGTGAGAGGGATGGTATAGGGGGTTTCTGGGGGGTGGAGAATCTGAGAAAGGTGATAATATTTGAAATGTATATAAAGAAAATATCCAATTAAACAAAGAGAAAGAAAAAAAAAAAAAAACGAGAGATGATATGCTTACTCTGGCAGACATTTGATGCTACAGGGTCTGGGCATACCCAGAGAGGGGCCATCCTTTCAGAAGAGAAGAGAAACAGATAGGGGAAATCCTCTGTGAGACAATGACTGGGAGCATATAGCATTTGACATTAATTAATTAATTGAAATAAAAATCATATATGTATTCTTAGACAAAAAAGAAAAAAGTAAGAAAAAGAGAAAAAATTGAAACAAGTCACAAAGATAGGCAGAAAAATCTTAAAATACATAAACAGCTTAAAATACACTTTTAAGTAATATAAAGAGGAAATTTTAGGACTAAGTAAAATATTTTAAATTAAATAAAAAGAAAAACGGAATTTTTAAAAATTTAGATACTTGGGGCTAAAGAGATGGCTCAGAAGAACACTAACCGCTCTTCCAGAGGTACTGAGTTCAATTCCCAGCAACCACATGATGGCTCCCACCATATATAATGAGATCAATGCCCTCTTCAGTATGTCTGAAGACAGATTCACTATACTCATACACAATAAATAAATAAATAAATAAATCTTTAAAAAATTTAGATACATGAAAAAAAACATTGAAGTGAAATTGATTTAAACATGTGTGTATGAATATTAAAGTCAATATTGTTAAAATGTAGAAATTTTATAATATAAATGATGTAACTAGCAATAAAAATGTAAGATCAATAATCTCAAAATGTAAGACCTGAAAATTTTAGAAGATTATATATAACATGATATAAAATAATTGTACATTGTGAACAACTGGGATTTGATCCAGCTGTTCAAGACAAGTTGAATACTTGAAAAACTATTAATGAGGAAGTTTGATTCATTGCTAATGGAAGTAAAAAATGCTATTATCACTAGAATAAATAAATATCTGGAGGATTTCCACACAAATATACGTATTCTTACCATAAAATTCAGTGGTCATGTCTAAAGAAATTTGATCCTTCTTTCTCCACAAATATCTGCACAAATGTTTATGCATAGCAATTCCAATGTCTTTTAATAGGCAAGTACACAATGACCCCTACATAATATATTGAGAAACAGAATAGTGTTCTGTGACAAAGAAAAATGAATAATGAAAAAGCAGGGAGAAAACTGAAATGCCAATTATTAAGTGATTATAAGTCCTTTTTTAAAAGGTACAAATTGTATGATCCTAATCACATGATGTAATGACAAAAATGTCAAAGTAAATCCTGGTAAAATGTTTGATGCTTGTCACCACTTAAGGAAGACGGTAGGAGGAAAATGGTATATGATACTACAATGTAGAATACGTATAATCTTGAATTTACCAGTCCCTACAAAAACGTCCATCAATAGTGAACCCTGATGTAAGTGTCACACTGTGGGTGATGATGATTTGTGACTCACCAAATATGAGAAATACATCACCCCAGGAGTACACAGTAACTTTGGAGATAACAATGTAAGCATTTGAGCTGGGAGTACATAAGAAGTCTCTACATTTTGTGCTGCAGTTTGTTGTAAGCCTAAAACTACTTTTAAGCATAAGCTCTATTTTTAAAAAGGATGATGTCAGTGAATATACAACTAGGGCCAAAATGCAAATGGGAATTAAGACAGATTTTCACTCTGTATAAGGAAATGATGAAAACTAAATTGACTAATAGCTATTTGCTTCCCTTATTAATTAATCACACTCTAAATAATTACCTCTTTGGGATGATGTAAAGATTTCATAGGCCAGAGGCTTAAAAAGACTGAACAATATAAAGAAATCACTGAGGCATGTCTGGGTGATGTCAAAAATTTTTTTTAACAAAGTTTCATGTTTTTATTGATATAAGCTGTCAGCATTATTGAGTACATTTTAACATTCACTTTGTATATTAGATATTATGAGAGATTTGCAATGCTTTAAATGCTTAACAGCATTTTAGTTTACATAATTTTACCTTAACATATATGTTGATAATGTAACCGCAGATGTTTTAGCTTATATATTTTATTGAATATTATATTTACAATCATAAAGTATGACAAATTATCTTAGAAATCAATAGACTAAGTTACAATTACATACATCCAATGAAAATGATCATAAAAATCAGCTTAAAAGAATAGTGTTGAATATGAAAGAGGGATAAGAAGGGAAAATATTATCAAAGGTTAGTGAAGACATAATAGAAAATGTTATCAAATAAGGAGAGGTGATTTGCAGGGGGGAATTCATCAAAAGTGTGAGAACAGGAGCATGAAAGTTAAGTGCAGCTCATGCCAAGTGGTGGGTACAGATTCATAACCACTGAGGACAGAGAAGGATGAGAGCAAGTATGCTGGATTTGCATTAGACTTAGCATGAAAATTAAACCATTCTGCCCTAAAGGAAAGAATTTTACCCCAAAGAAGTTTCTCTGGCCTGATAAACAGAGGGATTCTTCAGTGCAAGTTTACAACAAAAATTCCAAGAACAGGAGGATGTGCTCCATTAACAATAGCCACACAAACATGAAAAGAAAAGGCAATCCTCAGGCAGAAGGCAGGGAACTGCATTGGAAAGACCTTAAGGAAACTGCAGATACTGAATGCGCTTATCCACCACACAAAGAAAAGTATCTGACCTAATCTCTACTAGTCCCTCTCTATACCACTTGCCCCTCGCCCTCCCTACCCTTCCAGAGGAATAACTTACTGTCCTCTTTAACCTACTTTCTACCTTTTGAATTACTAGCTATCTAGCTGATGCATACAAATAAAGGGTTCTTTTCCTACAAACTCAAGTCAAATTCCATTGTTGAATCTTAAAAGGAGTTAGCAGGCAAAATGGAAGGGAGGAACGGCAACTCTGAAAGCAACTTCAGGGTAACCAGTGAACATAATATACCCATCAATGATTAGAACAAGGCAAAAAGTCACTAGTCTCTTTCTGTTATGGGCTTTCGATACAAATCCAGAAACAAAACAAAACAAACAAACAAAAATGATGGTTCAAGAAACCATGCCAATGTACAAAGGAACCTTTTCCTTTTTTATTTTTGAGCCTCTTCAATACAAAACAACTGTTATCTTCATTAAATAGTATTTACAATTATTTTCCAATGTTATATATAGAGTAGAAAATCTACTTAAGAAATAAAACTCAAAACACTTTAGCTCATAAAATAATATCAACAATTAAATGTATATAGTGATCATATTTCTAAGTGTATAGAAACCACCAAAACAATATAGACTATTGCTATTGATTTTGGTTTTTTTCTAAGTGGATGAAGGTAAGTCCCTAAGACACATTTAGGACATTTGACTCACATGACAAAAGCTGTATCTAACTAGAAAATATGCTTTCTATAATATAGCTCCCATAGTAGCAGAAAACGATATGCAAGCTGCCAAGGGAGGGAAGCAGTTCATAGTCCTGCTTAGCTGCAACTATAAGCCACAGAAATGACCAGCATGACAAGACAACTATAAAGATATAACGACAATTATCACTCTCCAGTAAATAAAAGCTGTTGGACTCAAGGCCCACTCAAGATACAGAAATTATGGTCAATACTAGAAACCTAACTAACTTCATAGGGAAAGTAAGATCATAGACCTTAGAAAAATTCCACTTTGCTAGACAAGTATAATATCTAACTACATTCTCAATTGTATCCTATAGCAACACATATGGATGGCACCACATCAAAGAAGTTTTTCCTTATATCAAATGGAAAGCATCAAAGAAATCCACAAATGAACAAATTCAGAAATCAGCAGACAACGGGAACCATGGCCTCAATAGATATATCAACACCACAGCTTCTGTATCAATGGGTCAGAAACATGACCTCTGAAGACGATCACTGAAGATGAGAAAGAATTATTGTATAGGCCAGAATACCAGATTCTGCTATGAAAGAATCTATTTTTTAAAAAATGACTGATAAAACAATACCAGAACACTAATAGTATCAATAGACATGATAATATGCAATGTAGAAAAATTTACATGGCATCCTACCATTAGACATAGAACTATAGACAACCACACATTTCTGCAAGATAATTAGGCTTTACATGGGATGAACTTTCTTATTGATTATCCAGTTCAAATAGGCCAGCTCTGAAACCACTTGGTATATTATAGTTCGGTATTTGTGGTGTGTGTGAGTGTGTATGTGTGAGTGTGTGTGTGTGTGTGTGTGTGTGTGTGTGTGTGTGTATAATAGTAACAATTAAAGAAAAGGAAGGCATCACCTTAAGAGTGAGCAGGAATGAAAGACATGGGGTAGAACAAGGAAAGGATAGGGGCAGTTTGATATAGTAGCAGATAATTTAAAAATCCTCTTGTGGAAATACAATCTAAATAAATAATTTTCACTTTTTCCTTCCTGCTTTTAAACTCTCCAATGTAACCTTTTGCTCTCTACAAAATTTAACTATGTTTTCATACCTACATTATTTTTAATTTAAAGACAAATTATTGATTTTCTTCCATACCTCATGAAAAACAATGATCTCATTTATCATAACATAAACAATAAAGAGCAAATGTGTGCATCATTAAAGTTAGAATTGAACATAAAGTATCTACAATAAATTTGGCTAACTTTTCTTTTTCATTTCATTTTACATAGATGCCAAATTTATCATCATTTAGAGCAATCATTGATCAATGGTGTTATAATAAATTAACAAGTATAAAAATACATATTCAAGCCGGTCGTGGTGGCGCATGCCTTTAATCCCAGCACTCGGGAGGCAGAGACAGGTGGATCTCTGAGTTCGAGGCCAGCCTGGTCTACAGAGTGAGTTCCAGGACAGCCAGGGCTATACAGAGAAACCCTTTCTCAAAAAAATCAAAAAAAAAAAAAAAACATATTCAAATAATTGATACATAGCAAAAGGTGGTTATATTTATTTATGAACTATGAAGATAACATTGTTGTATTTGATATAAACTGCCAACATATTTAGTGAGAGTTATGCTTGGGAGATTAGTGAAACTCACTGATGTAATTCCATAAATGATCAGATAATAAGGGAACAGACTGAAACAGTGATTTTGTTCATTGGATTAAATATTAATGGACTATAGACCTGTCATAGATGTGTGAAGGTGGGATAATTTGTTGAAGAGCATCATGGTCACATACAGATGAATGTTGCAACTTGTCCCTAGTCCCTTCTTGCTATTTTTGTGTACTTTCTGGCTGCCATGTGGCGAACATCTCTTTGCTCTCACATCCTCATACAGTCTCACACTAGAACCATGAAGCTAGCTTATCATGAATCAGAATAAATGGTTATTCCTTGAAGCTAGTTGAGCTATCCATCTGAGAAATGAAGAGTCTAGCTAGTGCAGCTGGCATTGCTTTGCTTGGTTAGGTAAATAGAAATAACTTGAAGGATAAGACAAGACAGCATAGACCAATGGTTCTCATTCTGTGAGTTTCAGCCACTTTGAAGTCACATAGCAGATATTCTGTATAACAGATACTTATATTATGATTCCTACAGTTGAAAATATACAATTATGTTGTACAACAAAATAATATTTTGTTTTCGGCGTCACCACAACATGAGGGACTGTATTAAAGAGTTACAGCATTAGGAAAGTTGAGAACCATTGCCCTAAATTATTCCTATATTAGATATGAATGACTGGTATGTTTTGAATTGGCAATAAAGAATTAAGGTTTTATTTACAATGAAACACATTCTGAACTGAACAATGAGTTTGTCTTCTTGGGGACTTCCACAAATTCTGGTTTATAAAATGTTGCAAAGATAAACAGGGTGCAAATGGATTCTCTTTAGCTGGGTTTCAATAACTGCTTAGAAATAAAGCCAGCAAAACTGTTGGGCTCTATTGGTGGTTTCACTAATGGAAAAGTTGAAGTTCTACCCCAGATGTGAGTATGGTTTGAATATATTATCATATTTGCTTAGCCAAGCTGGGAAATATTTTATGGATTTCATTGCTCATCATCCTATACTGCCACTTGTTTAACAGCTTCTATCATTATTAATTTTAAATGATACTTTGAATTAAAATACTTGTAATATAAAATTATTGCAATCTATGTTCTATATACAGGACGTTAATGTATATGTGTATATTGAAATATAACTTTTATTCATTTATCTAGACCTTAATTTATGAATCATTCTGAAATTTTGACATCATATTTTCTATGATACAATCTTAAAGATCCTCACATGGGATCATCAGCAGAGCAAGAGAAAGTCCATTAAATATTTAAGAAATATATTATAAAATGCAGCCCATTACATTATAAAATTGTTTATTTAAGTCTGGAGAATTTTTATTTGTTTACTTTCACTTTTAAATAATGAAGTATATTACCCCAGTTACAAAGAACAGCATGTTATTTTTGAATCCTTGGGTGTGAAGTGGATAGAGATAGAAACATTTATGGCTTTCCTTCTTTTTAAAAACATCACTTCTTGCTTTACTTATTTCTGTAATTAGAAAAATATTATAACTTTTCATATCAGTGGATGAAAACAAATATTGAGTACGTATTATTAAAAGAATTCATGAAAGACTGTTGCCCTCTAAAATGAAATCTATATGAAATTAAAGTATTAAAAACTGCATGTTATACTTACAGAAAGGTAGAATAAATTAGAAGTAAAACAAAAGAAGGCAAATGATAGTGAACAAAATAATAGATACACCATTTGAATGAAGAAAATAGTGTGAGTGTTTACATTACTGATGGGCCCAGCTAAGCAAACATTTTTGGACGCTATGGGTCAGGATGGAGGAACAGATCAGATCTGTGAGTTACTATTCTCATCCCTTGCCTAACAAACAAGACTTACCAGTAAGATTCAGTTCTTTACTTATCTTTGATGAATAGGCTGTCAGATTTCTTTCAATATGTAATATCCATGTACTTTAGGTCTTCATATGATAAGGGATAGGGTATCAGTGCTTTTAATGTCTGTGCATGAAGTTATATCTAAGTCTGGACTCAGTGTTCACCTGAAAAACCATCGAGAACTGAGAGTCTCAGCCTGATGATGCAAAGTACTAGAAGACGATTCAGAGCCAGACCTGAAGTGGGATGATGCTCTTCACATGCATGTTCTCCGAATGCCAGTGATGCTGTAATTGTTTTGTGATTTGTGATTTATTTCCCCACTAAGAAAACAGTTCACCCAGTTTGCTTTTCTCGTTTATGAATTTTTCTCCCCTGCAGAAACTATTCCTTTTCATCCGACTTGGAGCTATTAGAAAACCGCTTCAATATTGCTGATATTCATTAATATTCTCATTCGGAGAAATGTGAGCCATTTCTTAAGCTAGAGACATAATTGTAATTGATCACCAAAAACAACAGAGGACTTGGTAATCCTAATTGGGCTGCAGATCTCTGGGGGTAAGGGATATTATTGCCACTTACCTGTAAGAAAATAGAGAATAAAATGTACATATTGTTACCTGAAGCAAAGGCCTAGCAGAACCTGGAGGTATAGGAACACTTGGGACAGTTTTTGAATATATTCCTCAAGAATTAATCAAAGCAAAGCACATTCTAGTAAATGTGACTAGAGCATGTGCTCTGACATTCTGATTTAAATCAGACTAGCAACAACGGGAATATAAAACACAGAGTGTACCAAGTTCTGGAGTTCATACTTCATTTGTTCTTTTAAGCTTCAGGAAGTTCCAGCCCTAAGATATTAAATCTTAGTAAATCTTTCTTTCAATGTTATTATAAAATCTGGAGAGGGGCAAGGCTTTGAGACTAAATCAGAACTTCAAAGTCTTAGTTTTTTTGTCTTTTTGGTGATGTCAGCTTGCTTTTTTATGTCAAACTATACAATTTCAGTCATCCAGCAGGTGGAGTTAGGTCACCTAATATCCACCAAGTCACAAGGAGACTGCCAGCAAGGTACTGGCAGGGCAGAACTGCCTGGCCCATTCAGTGTCCCAGGTAGATATTTCTTTCTTCTCTGATGCTGGCTGAAAACTTACGATAATATTTTTTTTGGAGAATAGGATATTTGAATGCTCTCTAAGTTAGCTTTAATCTGTCCCTTGTGTCAGAGTAAAGAGCAAGAAAATGTGTGGAGAGATCTCTTCATTCTATTAAATTGGATTCTGTCTTATGTACCTACTTAGAAAATAATAACAACTTATATATAGGGATATATGATTATAAATGTATTTATGATAGCTCATGACATAAAAGCAAATCCAAATATCTCTGTTCTGTCTCTGTCTGCCACTCCCTGTGTGTATGTGTGTGTGTGTGTGTGTGTGTGTGTGTGTGTGCACATGTATGTTTACTCACAGACACACACGTGATTGTGGAGGCCAACGATCATTATCAGATCTTCCTCCACTATGCTCAGTCTTATTCTTAGTCTGGTACAGAATCTCTTGCTGAACCAGGAAATGGATAATTTACATAGACTGATTGATTCACCCAGGTTGCTTGGTTCCTCTTATGACTGGTGCTTCTACATTTCTGGGATTACAGAGCTGTGCCACCCTGGGTTTTTGTTTTTTTTGTTTGTTTGTTTGTTTTGTTTGTTTGTTTGTTGTTTGTGGGTGTTGGAGAATTGAACCTCTTCCTCATGCTAATCGCTAATCACTTTACCAATTACTCCATCTCCCCAGGCCTAGCACCCATCCTTGACGCTAATTGACATATCTTCCACATACGGAAAAAGGGATCCCAGAATTTCCATGACAAAACAGTCTAATTATCATTATGTAAGCATGGCATATAAGATGAGGTCGAAGCTTATACGTGTAGTAATGCTGGTTGCACAAGAGTTGAAGACCAAAAAGTGTAGAAAGTGTATACCTTCCAGAGTAAATGTGCCATGGATACCTGGTAGAGGTTATAGGTCAATTCCTAGATACAAACTAAATTTATAAATTATTTCAGTTAAGCAGCAAATAAAAATATCCCATCTGATATGAGATTCTAATTAATTGCCTATATTTTTCCTGCAGTTACTATAAAGGGTAATGTATAACACATGCTCTCAGGACCTAAGAAATCGTTTGCTAAAGGTCCAGGGGAAAAAAGAAAAAAAAAGAAGTATTTAATTATAGAAGAGATAGATAATCTTGTTTTTAATGCCTGTGGCTGCTTTTTCACAGAACTATGTACAGAATAATGGTTTGCACAGTTTACTTTTTCCACTGGGGCAGAAAGAAAAAGAGTTAATGGATCATCTTTCTATTAGGTAAAATAGGTCACATATATTTTATTTTCTGAACTCTTTTATTATTTATTTATTTATTTATTTATTTATTTATTTTTACTTTTTACAGTCCAATCATTGCCCCCCTCCAGGTCTGCCCTCCCACAGTTCCCCATCCCAATCCACCCCCTCCCCCAGCTACAAAAGGATGTTCCCCCCTGCCTGGCCTCCCAAATCCCTGGGATCTGAAGTCTCTTGAGGGTTAGGTGCTCAATGAGGCCAGACCAGTCAGTCTTCTGCTGTAGATGTGTCGGGGATCTTGGACCAGCTAGTGTATGCTGCCTGGTTGGTGTTTTTCTGAACTCTTATCCCTTAACTATATGGACACTGGGAGAATGTGTAGGACACAGTGGGAATGGAAAGGGTGAAGACATTTTCATATAAATATATTTCTGTACATTGATTATATGGAGTATATGCAGCCAAGAATCTTCACTCTAGAGCAGTTCTTCATTTAGTGTAGGACTTTTATCTCTGATGAACAAACCAATTTTTGCCTGTTGTTGAGATTTATTACAAAAGATATGCCATGTTGTGCATACACTATTGCTGATGCATACAAAAAACAGTGATATAAATTAGCGTGATGAAAACTCTTAGGATCAGAGGGGAAGAAAAATCAAAAGGACACGCACAGATTTGCAGTTTCAAGCAGAAAAGCCATTTAGTAAGATTTCAAACATAGTCTTTTGCATGATTGAAGACATATAGGATGTTCGCATAATACTATTGAAGATGTGACAGATATTTTGATAGTGTCCTCTTACAACTTCATCTTAGGCAGAAGGAATCTAACTTTCCTCATCAGCTAGGTGTGTCAGCAGCTTTGCCCTGGGTAAATTCATGATGTGTTTAGCTATAAGAAGTTGTTGACTCAGACAACTAATTCATTTCTGAGAAACATGTAGAGTATAGGCATGTCTTGCAAAGAACACTCAATAATTTTTCCACCCAGTAGGAGGAAGGAAAGGGCAAAGAAAAAATGTCTTTTCAAGACATTTTTATAGTTTTTTTTCAATTTTTTATTGGGTATTTACTTCATTTACATTTCAATTGCTATCCCCAAGGTCCCCTATACCCTCCCCCCCCCACTCACCTACCCACCCACTCCCCTTCTTGGCCCTGGTGTTCCCCTGTACTGGGGCATATAAAGTTTGCAAGACCAAGGGGCCTCTCTTCCCAATGATGGTTGACTAGACCATCTTCTGCTACATACGCAGCTAGAGACACAATCTCTGGGGGTGCTGGTTAGTTCATATTGTTGTTCCACCTTCAGCTCCTTGGGTACTTTCTCTAGCTCCTCTATTGGGGGCCCTGTGTTCCCTCTGATAGCTGACTGTAAGCATCCACTTCTGTGTTTGCCAGGCACTGGCATAGCCTCACAAGAGACAGCTATATCAGGGTCCTTTCAGGAAATCTTGTTGGCATATGCAATAGTGTCTGCATGTGGTGGCTGATTATGGGATGGACGCCTGGGTGGGGCAGTTTTTGGATGGTCCATCCTTTCGTCTCAGCTCCAAACTTTGTCTCTGTAACCCCTTCCATGGGAGTTTTGTTCCCAATTCTAAGAAGGGGCGAAGTGTCCACATTTTGGTCTTCCTCCTTCTTGAGTTTCATGTGTTTTACAAATTGTATCTTGGTTATTCTAGGTTTCTGGGCTAATATCCACTTATCAGTGAGTACATATCCTGTGAGTTCTTTTGTGATTGGGTTATCTCACTAAGGATGATACCCTCTAGATCCATCCATTTGCCGAGGAATTTCATAAATTCATTGTTTTTAATAGCAGAGTAGTATTCCATTGTATAAATGTACCACATTTTCTGTATCCATTCCTCTGTTGAGGGACATCACAGTTCTTTCCAGCTTCTGGCTATCATAAATAAGGCTGCTATGAACATAGTGGAGCGTGTGTTCTTATTACCAGTTGGAACATCTTCTGGATATATGCCCAGGAGAGGTATTGCTGGATCCTCCGGTAGTACTATGTCCAATTTTCTGAGGAAATGCCAGACTGATTTCCAGAGTGGTTTTACAAGCTTGCAATCCCACCAGCAATGGAGAAGTGTTCCTATTTCTCCACAACCTTGCCAGCATCTGCTGTCACCTGAATTTTTGATCTNAGCCATTCTGACTGGTGTGAGGTGGTATCTCAGGGTTGTTTTGATTTGCATTTCCCTGATGATTAAGGATGTTGAACATTTTTTGAGGTGTTTCTCAGACATTCAATATTCCCCAGTTGAGAATTCCTTGTTTAGTTCTGTGCCCCATTTTTAATGGAGTTATTTGGTTTTCTGGAGTCGGTCTTCTTGATTATATATATATATATATATATATATATATATATATATATATATATAGGATATTAAGAAGGACTATGATTTTATAGAATATAGTTTAAAATTAATTCTGGTGTTTTCTGTATTTATGTTAGGAGGAGCACATTCAACAGTGTTGTCTCAGTTTTACACATATATTATGGAAGAACACAGACTGGATTTCAGTGGACTTGGTGAATAGTTTTAGATAACAAAAAGTACAAGGTCTATGAGGTACATCTAATGAATTCTATCTGATGTTCTGGATGTCATTATTGAAGATGTGGGAATATAGAGAAGGAAAGGAAGAGGGAGACACAGAAGTATGGGGATAAGAAGAGAAAGAGGTAGAAATTGGAAAGGGAGAAAGAGTACAGAGAGAGAGAGAGATGGGGGCGATTATCAATGGTACTTTTTACATACCAGCTATAGTGTCATGAATTCCTTTGTAAGAGCAAAGGTAAGCAAGCCCCTTTTAGAGACCTGCCTCTGAGTACTGCTGCAAATACATATGTGATGCAGGAATGTCAGGGAAACATTCAAACTTCAGTTCATGAACTTAGTATTGCCTGTGTGTTTTTAATTTTTTTAAAGCAGCTAATGTAGAAAATGGAAAACTGAAGATGTATTCTCCAAAGTTTAACTTCTGTGAAAGGGCAATGTTCTTTCAGTGAGCAGGTGTGGTCTTCCTGGTGTTTGCTTTCAAGAATTTCTGGCTTCTGTCCATGTTACTCATAAACGACACCTGTCAGAGACCAAAGCTTGCCATCCCCTCTTGAGATGGGGTAAGAATGTTTTGACTCTTTTCTTCTTTTATGAGTTTCAATCTTACATGTTTGTTTAATCCACACAGAGACTCAGACTTCTTTTTGAGAACAAACTTTTTACCTGTGTTGGAACTTGCAAAACCTGCTGCTGCGTCTAGAACAAACACAAACTTACCTATCAGCTTCTGCCCCTCCCTCTACCTCCCACTCTCTACTTGTTTCTAAAACCCACCCAACTCTCTCAAGGAGACTTGGCAAGGATTGCATTAGTACATTGCTGTAGTTCAGAGTAGAACAACAAACAATGTACCTATTTACCATACATAACTGCCAGTGAGAAAATCCATTCATCTGTGGGCACACCCCAAAGCCATAGGTAAAGGCAGAATGAGAGCAGAGTTCCACTTAAAAGCCCACACTAAAACCACTCCTTCTTGTTGAGTTCCCTCTTCTTTGTTTTCTTTGGGGGGATATTTTCCCAAGGAGCTCTGAAGATGAACAAGATTAGACATGGGAAAAATAGATAGATGAGTTCTCAAGGATAAGTGATAATAAAAATACATTTATATAAGTAACACTTCTTAATTTTGTAGCTAATAATATAATCTCAAAGAGGTCATCAAACCTTTTTTTCACAGAGAACAGGTCTCCAAAGTTAAAGTAACTCTTTCTTCAGTCTCAAATATATCAATATTAGAGGGATTCAGTCTTATAGTTTCTGGATAAAGTTGATCAGTACATTTTTTTTCTACAAATTTATTTCTTTTGGTGTCCTCATCTTATAAAAATTCTCTGGTGTCAACAAATGTTCAGAATTTAACTGGATAGCAGCTTCAGGCAAAATCACCTGTCATGAATGCTAAAAGACATTTGTGAGCCTTATCCTGAGTGAAATATTATTCTAAAGTGGTGTCACCATGTCAAGTTTTCTGACTTTCACCTTCATGTTCTCATCTTTAGTCATACTCTCATTTGAGTACTTGAGTGAGTTAGGCAGATTCCAGGCCATTGTTTCTTGTTGTGAGTATGTCAGGCAATACTGAATGCAATTATCTCCCTACAGCCTGCCAGGTAATTATAACCAAACATTCTAAAAGAGTGAGACAATGATGTTCTTCCAAAGCAGTGAAAGTCCCAAGAACTTATCAGGTTGTGTTGGCCTTCATACACACAAACACACATACACACACTCACACACACATAATTACATATGTATTACATATACACATACACACATGCACACACATTCAACCCCACATAATTATATATATATATATTTTTTTTTACTTATGCATACACACACTCACCCCTCACATAATTATATACATATTACATACACAGACACACACACACACACATCACATTTCAAATGAAGAGAGAGCTTTAATTGTTGTTGTTGTTTGTTATGAAATTGATCTCCATTGAAAATTAGGGCACCCAGATATCTTTGTTTCTGAAAATGAAAGTGTACCCTTTAATTAAAGATTGCCAATAATTTTAAGTGACATGTGTACCATGGCTAAATTTTATAATAAATAAGAAATAATGAAAAAGAGCAAAGTAGTTAAGCTGTATAAAGAAGAGAAAGCTGGACTTAGTAGAAAAGAAATACATCATTGATCAGAAAGCTGACTATTGTGTTTTATAAAAAGATAAGTGGAGAATGAATATGTTTGGTAGAGGTGCAGTAAGGTATGGGGGAAGAGGGTGTTTCTGTGGGCCCATGCTGAGGCATCCCTTCCCCCTTCTATACTCAGTACAGAGTAGGGTTTATTCAGGGCATGGAGAGGGAAGTTGAAAGTGTAATAGAGACAGTGAAAGGCAGAAGAGAAAATAGAGGACTAGAAGCTAGCCATGAGCATGTGGAGAGAGAGGGTACAGCAGAAGGGGGAGAGAGGGGAAGGGGGAGAGGACTGAGCAAGAAGAAGAAGCAAGAAAGCAAGAGAAGGGCAGAAGAGTACTCACTCAAGTACTCAAATGAGAGTAAATGCCAGCAACCTTTTATATAGTAAGTCAGGCACACCTGGTTGATGCCAGGTAACTGTGGGGTGGAGCCTAGACAAAATGCTCACACTTACCACTTTCGTAGTAAAATCAGGAGGTTAAAGAAATTAGTCACAAGTTAATTGTTTACCTAGCAAGCATGAGGACCTGAGTTCAACCTTCCAAGAAACACAACACAATATTCTCATCTCTAAGGACACCCACACACATGTCGTTCACATTCCTATGAAATATTTGTAATCAGTTAATGGACTTAATTAAATATAATTGTTAAGATAGGTGATAAAACTCAGTGAAGGGCAGTGAAGACAGCATGTGATTGTAATCAGAGTGCTAGGGTGACAGACTTAAAAGGTTCCCTGGAGCTATCTCTCCAGCCCCAGAAATCTGTGATGCTATATTATAAAAAAAGAAGAAGATGAAGAAGAGGAGGGGAAAGGGAGGAAGTAGTGGAGGAGGAAGAGGAGGAGGAGGAGGAAGAGGAGGAGAAAAAGGAAGAGGAGGAGGAGGAGGAGGAGGAGGAGAAGAAGAAGAAGAAGAAGAAGAAGAAGAAGAAGAAGAAGAAGAAGAAGAAGAAGAAGANAGAAGAAGAAGAAGAAGAAGAAGAAGAAGAAGAAGAAGAAGAAGAAGAAGAAGAAGAAGAAGAAGAAGAAGAAGAAGAAGAAAATAAGCTCCTAAATAATGACACTCAATATTTACCTTATGGTTCTACTCAACACCCTAACACACACACACACACACACACACACACACACACACACACACCATACAAATCATCATTTAAATAAAATATTAAATTTAAATATTTTTGTGCTTTCATTTTATTACTCCAGTCACTCATTATTCACACAGTTCTCAACTGCTCAGTAACATGATTACATATCACTTGAATATATTGTTTCATTTGTGTCAGAATAGTGATATCAACAGAATGGGAGTATTGTTGCGCTTTAAAAATATTGATTGGCCAATAATTTGTAAACACAGAGAATCATCAATTATCCAGGGCCACTTTGCCATAATGAAAAGAAATTCTGAATATCAAAGATTTTGTTCATAATTGTAATTGTTTGGTATAGTTTTTTTCTTTTCTTTTGTTTTTTGTTTGTTTGCTTGTTTCAGAAACTGTCAGAACATGCTCACTTGGGTAATTACATTTTAGTGCTCAGCATTCTAACATCTGATGATTATGCCCAGGTGGCACAGAGAGCCCTGAATCTCCCTAGTAGCTCAATACAATCTTATTTGCTCAATCTATTGAAAGTATAGGTGCAACAACAATATGAACTAATGAGCACCCCCAGAGCTCGTGTCTCTAGCGGCATATGTAGCAGAAGATGGTCTAGTCAGCCATCATTGAGAAGAGAGGCCCCTTGCAAAATTTTATATGCCCCAGTACAGGGGAACACCAGGGCAAATGGAGTGTGGGGGTGGGGGGGTGGGGGGGTAGTGGAGCCGGGGGTGGGGGAGTGTATAGGGGACTTTGGGGATAGCATTTAAAATGTAAATGAAGTCAATACCTAATAAAAATTGGAAAAAATAGAAAGTTTGAAAGCAAAGCCCTCAAGTTAAGAAAAAAGATAAAAGAGGATTAAAAAAAATGTCAACATTTATCTCAAGCCATAAACACTTCCATGCAACACCTTCTTCTAGAGAAAAAGGAAAAATGGAGAAACTCATGATTTTGCTCTGCTCTTGATAACAGTTACAACCTATTAGCCCAGGAATTTGTTGGCTAGATTATATTGATGCTGATAGCTTTATTCCTGCCACTAAGTACTTGTGGTTATGAAAATCTATAATTGAAAATTTATAGCAGTACCGATTTTACTAATGAAAATTTATATTAAAAACATCTCTTGAATAAGAACAGGGTGCAAGATATCAATATTCTTAACTTTAGATAGTTCATTTGTGAATTTTTCTATTTTCAAAACATTTCAGAATATTTTTATAAAGAGAAAGGTATGGAGATCTAAATGAAAGAAAATCTCCCCCCCATACCAAATTTTAGTTCTGCATTTCTGTGATTTTGAAAAACCAAGGAATATGAAATACAAGCTTCTATCTTCTCATTGTTTTACTGCTAATACCCATTGCTTTTGCCTTAAACTAAAAGGTTATGATGAAGTCACGGGTGGGAAATTCTCCTGGAACATGCGACATGTTACTACTATCCAGAAGGCCAAATATCATAAACAGGAAACTCATACCCATTTTTCTCCCCACAGAAAAGAAATGCAGACTAAAGACTAGACTTGTAAAAGATCTCTGAGGACCAACAGGATACTCACTAAGACATTTTTTCATTCCCCGGATGAATAATTTCTTTAAAATGAAGATCATCTTTGCAAGAAAAGAGGAGAAAATATCCCTCCTCTGCCCGACACTGGCTTTCATTTATGAAACTATTAAAGCTTTTTCACGTCTGAGGACTATTAGAAACAGACTCTGCTAACCAGAAAGGCCATCCCAAAACCTTAGGATGTTAAACACTATATAGAATACAACGCAATAAGTTCAGGCCTTTTCTTCCTGCTTTGTATTTATAAAAAATGTGATCAAAATACAGAAGAAGAAATCAAGAGTTTTAAGTTATTTTAGTAAATTCAAAATAAATATCTGTGGATATATATAATTATTAAAGTATATACATAATTATTAAATAATAAAATATGTTATAGTATTCACAAATGTAATATAATATATAATATATATTACTTTTGTAAACTACAGCTAATCTGTATCTAACTCTTTTGTATATCAGAAATTCCATGATATATGTAAGTTAAGATTTCATTCGTTAAAAAAAGTCTAGGCAACTCAATGTTTTATACCCTTCTGGACATACTTAGTTTATCTACAACAATGAAGGTATTGTACAAAGCTTTTTTTTGTTTTGTTTTGTTTTGTTTTGTTTTTAACTTTGTCTCTGTAACTCCATCCATGGGTATTTTGTTCCCCATTCTTTTTTTTTAAACTAATTTTATTAGATATTTTCTTCATTTACATTTCAAATTCTATCCCGAATGTCCCCTATACATTCCCCCCGACCCTGTTCCCCTTCCCACACACTCCCACTTCTTGGCCCTGGGGTTTCCCTGTATGGGGCATATAAAGTTTGCAAGACCAAGGGGCATCTCTTCCCAACGATGGCTGACTAGGCCATCTTCTGCTATATATGCAGCTAGAGACACGAGCTCTGGGGGTACTGATTAGTTCATATTGTTGTTCCACCTATAGGAGTCCAAAGCTTTTATATTATAGTAAACAGTAATTGAATACAATTTTATATTAAATTTCTTCACATTTTACTTTCTGAAAATAATGTTCTTTGAATATCTTTTATTTTAAAAACTTCCTGGGATCCATATGCTTTGTGGGAGCCATTCTCTGAAGTAAACTTTGGGTCATGAAACTGAGCCTCAACTATGCCTTCATCTAGTCTTTTCTTCATTGAGTTTTTTCATATATCTATCTCACAAAGGCAAACTCTCTTTGCTTTCAAATTTTGTAAAACCTTCATCACTATCCTGTCTAACACAACAACAGGAAAGCTCTATTTTGGTCTATATAAAAATAATTCGGTAAAAAGCTCAACTTATTTTCATTCGAAACAAATAGAAAGCTATACTCAACACTGTATATTTTCTCATGCAGATATAGTTATAATGAACAAGATCATTTGGGAAGACTTAAACTTTGTTCCATCCTCTAGATGCTTTTATGAATTGAAAAAGTAAATAAATAAACGGGGAAACTGAAAAAGAAATAAGTACAAATGTTAGACGCTCAAAGTATTTCTCATTTGTTTTTTGTTTGTTTGTGTGTGTGTGTGTGTGTGTGTGTGTGTGTGTGTGTGTGTGTATTCTTGTATATTATAATATAGTAGGTATATGTTTGGTTGCTGAAAATAACAGATCAAAGACTTCTTTATTGGAAAATATCCATAAACATACTGCATTTCTAGACTCAGGCTACCTATTTCTCTGTATAAGCACCTAAGCTGTTTGCATAGAATTGGAGAAAAAAAAATGACAGGTTCTAGGAAATTGTGGATTTATTTAGAAGTCTAAAACTGAATTCCTAGAGGAAGGAGGTAGTATGAAAC
Source organism: Mus pahari (assembly GCF_900095145.1). Classification (NCBI taxonomy): domain Eukaryota; kingdom Metazoa; phylum Chordata; class Mammalia; order Rodentia; family Muridae; genus Mus; species Mus pahari. The sequence goes on along the minus strand of NC_034601.1, from coordinate 47,215,223 downwards.
AGCAGGGGTCAATTTGGTTTTTAGCTAGGAAAACTAAGAAATAAAGGAGTTAGGAAATTTACTGCTGACACAAGTGAACGGAGCAGGCACCGATTTGAGTGAAAAATTGTTAAGCCAAATACAGGAACAAAATTTATAAAGGAGAAGCTAAGATATTCAAAAGAATCTCCACCAGCTTGTTTTGATTCCCACCTCTCTGCTGCTATAGTCTTTGAAGCTTTACCTTCCATAACTCCTAGATTAGTCAGGGAGACACGGATTCTTACTGTGTGAGTCCCTGCTGTTGGTAATAATTTGGCAGTGTGTCTTAGATCAAATGTCTGAAATCTGAATTTTGTAAAAACATATTTTTATATGAAGTACAAAGTTTAGAATTTATAGAAATTTTTTTTCTCACACTTTGTGCTCCTGGGCAATTCAGTTAACTTTGAAACCTTGGTTTCATCATTTGTGATGCAGGAATAAAACAATACCTCCTTTTGGCATAATTACAATGAGAAAGACATCTCAGTATAATTTTCAATAAATATCGATTGGGTGTCAATTGTATTCACAGAGTTGCTTTACTCTGTCAACACAGAAATTTAAGAAAATTCTTATCTTCCCAATACTCAGGTTGTTATGGGCGAAAGAGAAAATAATCTAGCAATTAAAACATAAATAAGAAAACAGAATATCAAGTCTGGTAGTCATAACAGAGAAAAATGTGTTCAATTAGTATATCTATGGAGAGGAGGATATCAATAAAATGCATAGGTATGTAGAGAAATTCAATTACAATGAGCAATGTACAATACATCATGTATTGTCAAATAAGTTGTTACATAGAGCAGACCTGAATCCCTATAATCACTTCTAATTATCAATTTAGAGTGTACTAAAAATAAGCCATATTAGGCTCATATCTTGAGGTATTCCGACATATACATTTCCATCGGTCAGTTGCTGAAGAATACTGGTTAGGCATGGTTGATTATTTAGAATTAAATATCCATTCTGTATGATCAGAGGAGTGGAAAAAGTGGTAGAGAGATAATCATGCTACAGGGATGGATGTGAGTTTTAAATAGATTTATTAATAAAGAAGACATGTTTGCGTAGTAGCTTGAATAAAGTAAGAAGTTGACCTAGAAAAATATCTTTCAGAGAATTAAAAAGTAAAAACAGAAAATCCTGTGAGAAAAGAATTGGCATGAATGTGACACAGAAACACGTTTGTGTTTGAGTGCATCATCACTACCCTTACAAATAGAGTGGAAAACACAAGGCTAACCTCATGACCTCATGAATTTACGTCAGAATGAGGGACCTAAGACTCCTACCTGATTGCTCCTGATAAATTTGTAAATACAAGAAAGATAACTCTTGCATAATTGCAAAGGTCCTTATTACTGGTATGTTTAGACTATTAGGATAAAAATATTACAAATTAGGAATTCCTTATCAATATTAAAGAAGAAAATATTAAATTGCTAAAACTTCAACTCTTGATAATTATGAATAATTATAAAAAGCCTTCACCATAAATCAAAACAAAATATCTTTAAAAGATTGTTCATATTTAACTTACATAATGTAAAATTAATCCATTTATGGTATATACTTACCCTTTTTATTAAAATAAATCAGGATTCTGTAATGCCTACACCTAAATTTAGAACATTTTGGTTAATCCTATCCAGAAATTCTTGAGATATGAAATATTTTAAATCTCATAATTCTGTCATGTACTGTATATTTGTATATAATGAAATTCCTTTTGAGGGTAGACTGCAAGTCTAAACAAGAAATTTGTTATTTCCATAGTAACATTCAACAGAGTTTCTGAAGGCAATTACCTCAAAATATCTCCTGAACCTACATTTGGAATATAACCTATCATATAAAGCTAAGTTGCTATTTTTTACTTTTGTATCAAATACTTTTGAACTTTGGAACACATTATACTTTGTATTGTAAATAAGGGCTGTTAAACTTTTTTTGGAGTGGCTCAGAATTTCAAGAGTTTCCATCACTAATGTTTCTACCAAAATTTTCACCTAGCATTAGGCAAATCACTAATCTACCATTTTCTCTACAGGTCTCCTGGTATTGGTATCTAAATATTTTATACATGTTTAGCCATGTGATATGATATTTAGGGCTTGGGGGCATATTATGTTTGGCTTTTGTGATTTATTTCAGGGTTTACTATAATTTCACAGTTATCATTCATTTTATTATGGCATATTAGTCTATTGCATGGACATATAATTTTTTAGTCTCAAATTGGCAAACATTTTAGGGATATTTCAATTATTGTCTCTATAATGGATAACCTATGGTCGTGAGTACATATATTTGCTATTTTCTCATTTCTCTTTAATATAACATAGATATGGATTTGCTTCTATCTTATGGTAAATATGTAACTTTTGAGACAATTTCAAACTCTTTTCCATCTTCCATCTGAGGTCAAATATTTTAAAATTACAATATCCAAGGTAAAGTTTTATTAATCAAAAACAATGCTGTTTATGTTTATCAGAAATCCTCTTGAAAGTTTTGCTAAACAATTGTGAGAGATAAAGCTCTTTGGATGAGAATGACATGGTAGAAAGGAAAAGAAATGTGTCAACACATGTAAGGAAATTTCTTATGCATGCAAACTTTGGGGAAGTCTTAGATTTGAAGTCAAATTAAGGTAAAAATATTGTAATTTAAAGTTCCCTGAATTATAGTGGAAAATACTGATGATGACATTGAAATGTTTGACAGTTACATTTTTAAGATTTTAAGAGATGATAGGGATTTGATAGGTACATTAATATCCATTAGATTAAAACAATATTCCATGTACAGGTTAAAGGTAATAGGGAATATTATATATATATATATATTGAGAGAGAGAGAGAGAGAGAGAGAGAGAGAGAGAGAGAGAGAGAGAGAGAGAGATGAGGGGATCTCAAAAACAGCCTTAGAGCAGCTCAAGAGTTTAGAGAATGATGAGACTTCAAAGTTAAGGGCAGCAACTAATGATGCTTGAAGGGAAAACACATAAAGACATTCTAAATCATAAGTGAACAAAAGACTTTGAAGCAAAAGTTGCTATTGGCTATTAAATGTTACAGATTGGGTGAATAAAGTATTGATCATTGTTATTGTTTACATGGCCAAGAGATCCTTAGTGCAATCTGGTAATTTTCAAGTAGTGCTGATAAATGGTTGATGGGTATAGTTTGAATAGCAAATGATATTATAGTGATTGGAGAAATTTTCCTAATTTTTTTTTCTAGAATAGAGGGCAGATATATAGTCTACAAGGCGATATGTGCTCTCATGGTAATTTTGTGTTATGGTTGCCTCTTTGTTTACTTGAAGACAGTTTTTTTTGTTTTTGTTTTTGTTTTTGTTTTTGTTTTTGGATTTATGATGAAAGAGATGACAAAGGATGGAAACAGTAGGAGATAGCGAGTTGAAACACCATATAACTACTGGAGAATATCCTTGAAAATTAAAAAAAAAGACAATTAACAAACAAACCAAAAAATGAAGACAAAAAATGTCAATCAAAAGCACAAAGGGGAAAGTTAGCTTGGGGTGAGAATGGAAACAGGGTCATGCCAGGAATCTAACAGAACTGATGGTGAAAGTACAAAAGAAACTTCTGGTACCTTCCATTTTCTCACTAATATAAGAAACAGGAGAAGAGGAAGGATGTGTCAAAGATGTACTCTTAAAGAGTTATAAAATACACAGGGAATGAGAGAATGAGTGTACTCAGGAAACCAGTGGGTTTGCAATCAATCAAAGTAAGTGGTCAAGCCCAGGGCCTGGTACATCACAAGCACTCAATATCTGTGAGTAGTTTTATTATTACCTAAACCCAAGTTGGGTTTTTTTTCCAGGCACTTCTGGGCTGTACCTCCCACTCACGCCAGATATCTTGGCAACCACATGTTTCCTGGTTTTGCTTTTACATTTCTTAAAAGTTAAAAGCATCTTTCGCCCTTTAATTCAAGGACTGAACACCTACAACTAATTTGATTTGTTATCCAATAAAAATAATAACAATAATAATAATAATAATAACTCCTCAGAGAAACCCTTTTGCTATATTTTAATGACATTTAGTTTTCATTTCTTTCTTTCTTTCTTTCCTTTTTTTTTTGGTTCTGTTGTATTCAAACTCATTAACAAACATACAAACATTATTTGACACAGTTACTTACTTAAAAGACTTGATCATCTCCTGATGGAAAACAATAAGCTCTCGTTGTCAACTGGAAAACTAATATGTGGCCTTGTCAGTTGTTGATCATTCCAGGATCTTTGATGGTTACTTTCAGGTCCTGAAAACAGGCAGAACTTGTTCCTGAGTCTGTAACTGTGTGCTTCAAGTCTCTGTAACCAGCACATATTCTCCCAAGTCTGCAGATTATGGGGTTCACTGATTAGAGCCCAAGTCCAATAGACTTTTTCACATATTTTTTTATTTTCTTTTATTCTGCTTGTCTCTTTTATCAAAATGTTATATAGTAGGTCACTTGTGAAGATATTGTTATAATAATTATCTACCTAACATGTGTCTACCCTACTAGTAAAATATGAGTCATGTCTGGTATAATTACATAAAATTAAGTTATAAAATTGTGGTGCAAGGGAAAATAAATTCTCAGGAAATGTTTGCTTGAAAATGAAGACTACATATATTTGTATTGCAATGATTTCCTTTATGTCAACGAATAAGAAATCACAGTACAATAGGTGGTCATTACAACAGAGAGAGCTACAGATGAATTCCCTCAGTTCGTTACAATTAGGTCACAATTTCAGGGTGGGTCAGGAATCTACTGTAATCTTTCAAAAGACAATTTGTTTTCAACCTTGGTAGCTAGCACAATAGTTGTATCAGGAAAAAAAAAAAGCCACAAATATCTCAGGAACTCATGTGCTTCTAAATAAACACACCCTCTGGTGGAGGGACAGCCTGCAGGGATGCAGGTCCCCAACAAAGTCTCAATTGTTCTGAATCAAAATATTGAAACTTCTACTAGGCCTGGAAATCCATCATTTTCCAAGATCAGTGCCCACCGTTTTCTCTGACATATTTCTAACACCAGATTTGGAAGTTGTTCGTGGTTCAGCTATGTCTCTTGGAGGATGCCAATGAAACGATCATAGTAAGAGTAAATGCTCTTGGAGATCAGCACTCGTCGTTGCAATTCCCTTGGTATTTACTAGCTGCAAGCCAGAAGGGCTCACCATGATGGCTTCAGCCTCTTGTTTCCCTTCCACGTTCTTTCTTTCTGTGATAATCAAATGAACTTATTGCTACCCATCTTTGATTCTTCTAACCTCAACTACTGGGTACGTGAATATCTGTTGCAGAATCTGAAGCATTAATTTACAAAATGGCATGTGTATTTCAGTGAAGTCTTTTTCCTCTGCAAGGCTTCGTTTCCTTGCCCTTGTTCCCATGTATGTATTTAAGACCTCCTGTGTACTGGGTAGGATAACAAGACATTTGGGGAAGATACTGATTGCGGGAGAATTCTGCCTTTGTGCACATGGTTTTAAGGGAATATGAACAAATAATATTAAACATTATTATAATTACTGTAATTGTGATATCAAAGTTTATAATCAGATCTGGACAAGATAGTATTTCTTTTCTAGGACATAAAACTGAGGTAACATTCACTCCTTAGAAATAAAGTGGCATTTTTTTTCTTTCCTGCCTTATGATGAGAACTTATGCAAACCTTAAAGGGGGGATGACTTCCAAGTAGAAATAACAAAACAGTAAACTTAGCTCGACTCTTTTCTATGATTCAGAACATGGGCCCCAGTTGTAAATCTCCTCATATGCCATGTTAAGCCACTTGAAATTTCTTCTTCCAAAAGCATAAAAATTCCAGACATTTTCACTTCCAGCCTTTCACTATTACTTTAGCAACAGACTGCAAATGTCAACACTGGTTAGGATACCTGATATTTAGTAGACACACATATGTAAGTACGTCTTCAATTCATATGTAATTACATCGTAGTTAATAAAAGCCAATTATTAGAATGTGGACTCATCAACTTAATTTTATTTTAAATTTGCTTTGCACATAACCCTAAATAAAATTTTCAAACATTTCTTAGTTTCCTAAAAATAAGGAGAAATTAATATTTTAGCATAGTAAGGACAACTTAAAGTGATTATTTTCTATATCTTAGAAGATTTTTCTTTTCAAAATAATTTAATTATTTTATTGTATTTTTCCTTACATCTATAGTATGTGAAATGTCTTGGGCCTCAACCAGAAACAAAGAACTATAGTTAACTGAGTTGGAATGCCTAGAGTGGCCTATTTAACCTTCTGCAGGGAAGAAGAGCAGACCACTGGTTATCTATTACTCAATGGACAGCCCTAAGAAACCTGCATATACATAGCATCACACAGATGGAGACAATGCTCATAAATATATTTGTGTATACATAATGCATGTAAAGACACTAAGTGAAAAATGAAGAGATCATGGATTTGAAAATGGTAGGAAAAAGTGTGAGGGAAGTTTTCAGGGAGGAAAGAGAAGGAGGAAATGATGTAATTACTTTATACTCTCAAAAAAGAAAAATTTCAAAAAGGAATATGGAGGTGAATTAAAAAAATACGAATTTTTAAATACAAGCAAAACATATAACTTCGATTTTCAAAACCATGTTAATATTCAATAGTTCTTTTAACTTTCCTATTTTATGATTTCTTTGAGAATATTATGTACATATTTTGTAAGTATTTTGATCATATTACCTCTTTATCAACTTCAGGATCTAATATTTCTTTCCCACCATCACAATTTTTTTGTCTATTTAAAAAAGAGAGAGAAAAAAGAAAAGAAACTTATACACTACACAATCAAATAAAATTGCTATCTGAACCTTTCTATGAATCTGCTCTTATTCTTTATGTAATAACAGATAAAGGAGAAGTTTCCTGGCCTTTTGCCCTTTAATTCTGTGATATGTACATCAAATGCAGGCAGGTAATAAACTGGAAAATAGTCATTTAGTGAGTATCTGTGACCACAGCAATCTGATCTGGTGTTCCATTTGCAAATATTATTCCACTGTTGTGATTAGATAATGCTGAAACATGAGCTTTAAAGAGACTTTAGGGAGAAACAAGTTATTGGTGCTGAACAAACCTGAGTCAACTCCTTTTGTGACTTGGCTCACCTTGGCCTGACACACAGCCAAACACCCTCTATCACCCCACAGGAGAGCAGGAATTTGCAACACCAAGAGACTACAGCTGGATCAGCAGCCTGGTCAAATATTTCACAGGTGGTCAGCATATCTGGCAAATGTTGGAAGCTCCCCTGAAGCCAAGCACAAAAGCTGGCTTTGAGGCAGGTGTATTTTCTGCAGCTCCAACACTTGAATGCTTATTTTTTGCTGCTAAGGGAATAGAAGTTAGATTCTTTCATATTCCAAATCAAGCATATGTGCTAGTGGGAAATAAACAGAAAAACTGGAAAGTTGATTTCTACCCCAAATCCTTTCCTACCCATGAATCTAAACATGATTAAACCACAAGTCAAAATGTTGGATATCTGGATTGCCTAAATTGGACATTTATTGCATGTTGTTTTGGAAGAATCCATCTCATCATTGGTGAGCAGATATATTATATAGGAATGGGTTCACACTGGTGTCTTAAGGGGACTTTTATGCTCAATGTCAATTGTCAACTAACTAAACTGTATAGTAGTGGAACTTAGGTAAAGAATGTCAGATCTGAAGAGAAGAAATGATTCAATTTTTACTAAGTTAGATATTTACTAAATCTAAAGGCAGCATTTCATATTTTTTTTGAGCCTGTATTTCATTCTGTAGCCCAGGCCTCACTAGATTTTACTTTGTATTTTTAGCTGGACTCAGAGTTTTAAGAATACTTCTTCTTCAGCCTCCAAAGTATATTACAATATTAGTCTCTAGTTATAGATGCAAGTGCAGTTTCTACTAAATGGAAATCCCTATCGCACTCTAGTAAGACATACTTTTGATTCATTCATGCTGGTTTTTTTTTTTCTGTTTCTAATGTTATTAAATGGCTCCATTTTGAAGATGATTATTAAGTTGTTTATAAAGGATGCAGCGAGATGTTTTTCCCATGCCCCATGTATACTATTTCTACTTATTAACACATACATAACAATAGGACATGATACCTGGTGATCTTTTATTGATATTTGCCTTGTGCTGAATGAGTAAATAAATAAATGTAAGATCCATTAGATCCTGAGCAGATGTTTTCAGACTTCTGTATGATGATAATGTCTTTCAAGTAAGTTTTGCTACAATGTACTCACCTACTTTCAAGTTAATATGTCTATAGTGAGTGAGATGGAATCTTTATTATTTCATTGCTTCTCAGAAATATCAGTGCCTATGCAAAAAAAAAAAAAAAAAAAAAACAAAAAACAAAAAACAAAAAGCTGATATTTTCTTTCCCTCCTTTTTCATGCTAGGAAGCCATTCTTTGATTTGCTTTTTAGGCCACTATCTGTGAAAACAAATCAAACCTTCATCATCTGCCATCTAAGTCTGAGACAGGGAACCAAAATTACCAAAAGGGGCTTTTTATATTACTTTTCTCCCCTTTTTACAGCTGAATCTATCCTACTTCAAGCCTTACACACAATGCTCACCTAGGATGGTGATTTGAAAACTAAATGGATGGACTACAATAGAAGAACAAACTGTTTCCATCAAGTTCCCCCTTGAATTACCAATACGCAATTACAAACATAATTTCCCATGAGTGGCTACCAGCTTTCTTTCCACATTTTCTAGACCTGAGCTTTTATTGTGGCATATGCTGCCTGTTTGCTAATTTCAGCAGTGCCTCCCGTTGCCACTTGTGTAAAAGGTTTGTCAGATGTTTCCAATGTGGGCTTCACTGTGCTGAGTGGTTCAACATTTCTAACGCTGTCAGCCTGAACTTCGTCCCCACAAGTTTCTACCTGGAATGCATTTTTTTTTTGAAAATAATAAAATGGTCAACAACACAGCTTAGCATATTTCTCTCTGATGTCAAGCAACAATAAAAAAGAAATCCAAATGGGGAAATTTGTGATTGCCTCCTCCTTCAGGGTGTGCGAGCTTACTCATGCATGCACACATACACGTGTATACAGATCACCTAAATTAAATACAAAGAAAATGAGATAACTTTTTCCTGGTAAAACACAAGGCCTTGTTTAAATTTTTTGAGAATTCTTGCCATCCCATGGACTCTGAGATGTATGTACATATTTTCTTGCTAACAAGACTTGTTTTCACTAAGAATAGAAGTAATGGAAAGGAAACAACAAAGCCTTCTGGTGCAAATATAGGCTAATACTCTATTGATTCATTTACTATCTTTTAATTCTTATTCCATTAATGATCCTTTTATAAAGCAGCCTGAGTTCAGTTATTTTCCTTAAGAAGAAATACCATATATCCTTCAAAAGGTATTTGCCAGGCATTGGTGGCACTTGAATTTAATCCCTGTACTTCAGAGGTAGATTCATGTGGATCTTTAAGTATAAGGGCAGCCTGGTCTACAGAGTAAGTTGCAGGAAAAAATCTGTATCAAAAAAACCAAAAACAGCGCATAATTCCAGACATCCATATTCTAAACTCCTTGTAGCTACTCTTCACATAGTGAGAGAAGATATTGTCCTCCAAATACAATGGTCCCCCAAAATACCGTAAAATTCATGTAACATGGTATACAGGTGTTTGTAATATATTATAAAATCATGTAAAAATATATTTTTTCAGAGTGTATCTACATAGTTTTATTTTTTCCGAAATGTATATTTTTGAGTTAATACAAGGTATTTTTTTTTTTACCATATTCTGTCTTCTCATCCAGATCCTCCCAGAACCTCCACGCTCTCTCTCAACACATGTTCTTTGTCTCTTTTATAACAAGTAAGTAAGTAAGTAAGTAAGTAAATGTTAAGGACGCACACAAATTTGGAGTCCAAGATGTCATGGCTTGAGTTGCTTCACAGAATATAACTGATTTTGCCTCTCATAGCATCGATGAATTACAAAACAAGCTCCATGCTAGGGATGGCACTTTGTGCCCTAATCCTTTTATCCAGTTTATAATTTTGTCTGGTTTTAAACTGTATAGGTTTTATGTAACCTGTTGTATTCTCTGTGAGTTCACATGGGCATCAGTTCTGTTGTATCTGAAAGAGGATGCTTTCTTGGAGTTACTCGGAGTCTTACCGTTCAGTAACCTTGGCTTTAAATTTTTCTACCTTCTATTCTATGTAGATATATCCCTGAGCCTTGAGTGGAGGAATGTGATGACACCTTATTTAGAGCTTAGTGGCCCAAGGTCTCTCACACTCTGAACACTATCCAGTTGTAGGACTCTGTATAAATTACAGCCTACTACAAGAAGCTGCTCTGACTAGAGTTTAGCAAGGCACTGATTTATGGGTATATCACTAGGAAATCAGTGGTCATGTTTTACTATCTTCGTTTAGAAGATAAGAGTAGTAGGCATCTATATTTGAAAATGTCAAAATATTGTAAATGGGAATATTAGTCTAACGTTTCTGCATATCCTTGAGTATATGAATATGTTTATTTTTTAACACTTTCATTCAGTGCTGATTCATATCTTTTCACATGGCAATGATATGTATCAACTATTTTTCTTTTGGTTATCTGGGTCCTTAATGATTCTAGGGAGCATCCCACACAGAGATAATTCCTGGTCCACACAATTGGGGCATAATGTAAGAGGAATATCTGTTGCCAAATCCAAAGCTGCACTTCCTTCTGTGGTGTGCATAAGATCAGAAATACTTAATTTTGGATTTCTTGTCTGCTCAGTAAATCCTGACAGACCAAAGGTAAACAATTCATATTGTATGTTGTGGGCCTCAAGCTTACAGGCCTTCAGTTCATTTCCGGATGGCCAGGGGTTTCCTCTTACATCTTTTTTTTCGGATAAACACTCGTTCTTTGTCCTTTCCACAGAACCTTTAATACCCTGAAAGCCGTCATGGCTCATAGCAACCAATGCCCAGGCTCTTCAATCATATCCCAAGCTCTTAAAGCTGAAATGGGACATTGTTCAATTATACCATCATCAGATCTGATTTGTTCTTGTAAGTCAGCATAACACCCTTCACCAAGTAGCTGGTCATTAGTAAAATTTATCTCCTTTGCTACATCTCATTGTTCTATTTGTGTGGCTTCATGCCTCCACCAAGACAACCATTGTAATTGTTCACCAGCTTCTACTACAGCCAACACCAATCTCATCCAATCTTGTGGGATCACCCTATGTTGTGTCTCCCAGTCATTTAGCATTTCTTTAACATAAGAAGTACGCAAGACATACAATATCATAGCCTCTTTAAAATGCTTTAAATCTAACATTTCTATGAGTTACCAGGTCAATTCATTATAGTCAGAAATACCATCAAAAACAGACGTATGTTGCACAAAGGTTGAGAAAACAGAAGGCTGCCCCCTGCTCTCCCAGGGCCCTTGTCTCTCTGAGGTGCTTTGGGTACCTGGTAGTGGAAGTACATGGAACAGGGCAGGGCAACTCTTTACCTTCCAGTCTGTTTTTGAATGTGGGAAATTCCCAGTCTCATTCACCGAGCCAGAACTCTTTTGTTCTTCTCTCATTTTTTTCCTAAGCATTTTGGTTTCTGTGTACAAATGTTATGCATGCAAAGCCACCTCTGCAATCCTTCCAAAAGGAAGAGAATTGAGGGAACCTTCTGAATTTTCAGCTTTCCTGCTAATCTCTTTTTTTTTATTCATCTTTTTTTTTTTACTTTTTAAAAATTTATTCATTATTATTTTCTTTATTTACATTTCAAATGCTATCCCAAAAGTTCCCTATACCCTCCTTCCACCCCTGATCCCCTATACACCCACTCCCACTACTTGGCCCTGGCCTTCCCCTGTGCTGGGTCATATCAAGTTTACAAGACCAAGGGGCCTCTTTTCCCAATGATGGCCGATTAGGCCATCTTCTGCTACATATGCAGCTAGAGACACGAGCTCTGGGGTACTGGCTAAACTTTTTCAAAATAGTATACAGGAAGACAATGAAGCAAACCAGAAAAACCCCTCTGAGAACAAAGGAGGAGATTTCCCAGTAGTCTAACACCTCACAAACTGCTATTTCTTCTTCACTGGTAGCAGAGTTGCCCATTAATGTCTCAGCCATGTTGGGCATCACCTGTAGGCATAATTTTTTTCCAATGTATTTTAATAAGGATTCAATCTCTCCTTTTACCCACCACCCACCAAAAGAAAAAAAATTAGGATATGGGGGAAATAGACCTGTTTAGTAAAAATTCTTTGGGGGTAAACTAAAACTTCTTCAGTAGTTCAGTCCAGTAGCAAACACCAAATACAAATCATCAGCAAGAATCCAGTCCACTCTACAGGAAGACACCACACATGAACTAGCAGCTGTGGTTCAATCTTGAAGAAAACTCAAGGCTCATCAACCAGCTTGAGGCTGCTGAAGTGGTGAGAAGTCACAGAAACCTCATGAGTATCTCTGTGGCAAGTTTCGCTCAAAGGCTGTGTTACTACAAGTGGAGCTCACAACTCTATGTAAGGTGAACGAATGCATGCTTGTGGTAAGCAAAGGATATTGAGCCAGGGAAAACCAAACCAATGCTCTTGCTTCCACTGTATGTGGGGTCATATTTATACTACTTCATCATATGTCTTTTCAGGTGTCTGCTACAAAATATCCTTTCACCTATGTCTGCTTCAGGAAAACATTCTTCCATATGTCTGCTTTTGCAAGACATCTTTTCACCTGTGTGCCTTGGCAAAATATCATTTGATATAACTGACTTTCAAAACAATCCAGAATTTTCCACTTAATTATTCTGGGGAGCCTGCCCACATAGAGATAATTCCTGCTCAAAATAATTGCTTCTGATCATATATCTGCTCCATACAAGCCAGGCAATTTATAGTCCATTTTCCAGACAGCATCATAACAGGATACTCATACAAAGAAAGGCACAGAAATATCCCATCTGCTGACTTATCACCCTATGCCTAGATGTCCAACAACTACAGAAAGTGATCTCTAAGTGACATGGTCTGTCTTGAGTTTTTAAAACATTCAGTTTTAAGCCTAATTTGCCATTTTAGAAAATCCACTTCAGAGCTTCTTCCCACAGTTTCTCTCATCTCTTCTATCTCTTGACTGATCCAGTGACTCACCATTGTCTCTAGTTAATTGAAACTGCAAGAAATGCATTGTTTTAATGAGCAATCTTCTATTGTTCTGTTGGCTAGAGACAACTGAGTGATTTATGAAATTTGTACATTTAAAAACATTTATGAAATGTAAGCAAGAAAAAGTGGTTTAGAGCTTAAACTTATGGCTAGTTCAAGCAAATTCTTTCAAGTCATGTGATTTTTGGATATAAACTCACAATTTCAATTAACTTTACGACAAGCTGTAGGTAGGAAATGGCAAGCAGGGAAATTGTAACCTGAGTCTAAAATACTCATTAAGTTGACATACATGATGCATAATAAAATAATGGCAATACACTAAAATGGAGAAAAAATTCGATATACTGAATATCCCATAGTGCATGGCTTACTACAAACATCAGGCAATAAAAAATTGTATTAGAAAAATTGAACACTAAAAATAACATGCAGAAATTAGCTACCATCAATATTCTCTTAATATCACCCTTCTAGCAATATCCCATGACTATTAGTGATCATTATGAACACCAACTTTCTCATTTGTAACATTAATATAAAAATAGTACCTCTGTATGAAGAGCAGAGGAAGCCCTGAGAGAATATTTAAGTAGTGATCAAAGTCTTGAGTAACTGTGTGTTATGACAGAGCACAGCAACATCAAGTATCCCATTGCCTCAGATCCATGTGAATGGCAATAGCCTCCCCAGGTCAGTGAAATGACAAAGTCTTTCTGTCATCTGTGTTCAGATATCAGCAGCAGATACAGAGAATGTCAACCAGAGCTTTATCCTCCTTGGTGTTTACAGCCTGTGAGGACTCCACCCTGAGCACTGGACTTGACTAGCATGCCTCCCTGTTCAGCTGCATATGCAAATCCCATCTCACCCAGTTGTACAGAATAGATCTGTTCCTCACTTTGGATGAACAAAATAAACAAACTGCTGATGCACCTATCTCCATCAGAGAGCATGGCCAAAGAAACATCAACTGCTCTGTACTTACGCTGTGTGCAGAGCTGAGCTACCACTGTAGCTATTTCAAATCAATATAAGCCATGCCCATGAGATAGGTTAGGCATCTGTAGCTGGAAGGTTTTTCTCACTCACTTTTCTCACTGCTTACCTTTAGATAATTCCTGCAATCTATAAGAATCACCTGATATAAAATCAACTTCCTCTGGGCTTTTTATTGAGAATTCAAGTTGGCTGATGATGTGACTTCAGACTGGACACGTGTTATTAAAAGCAAATGTGCTAATCATTCATTTTGAAGTCTACCTAATCAGTACAATTGCATATTTTTAAGATAATAAGCATGTATTTACCTTAGGTAAAATAGATCAGCAAATTATCTTGAATCAACCTGATAACATGGAATAAAATCAGAAACAAAGTTAGCTGACCAAAGTGACAACAGATACTTATAATCAAATACTTCCCTCAATAAATTTAGTAGCTAAATATATTTAATATGAGCAGCATATTTCTGAGTTCTAAGGACAAAGACACATCAGAGCTCAGAGCTATTAGGTAAAAACATTTTTTAGTGTTAAATAATTACCCAATAACAATATTTGGGAAAATAATTACTAATATAGTAACTCACAAGTCTTTTAATAATACTATTTTTATATAAAGAAATTATCAGTACTTGTACATGAAAATATTATTGATTATTCATAAATGTGGACAGAGTGTTGAGTACAAGGCACTGGTGATTCAAACATGAGAAAATTCTAATTGTCCTTCCTGTCACGAAACTTGCTATAGAGCAGACAATGGGGAAATATGTGAAACTGTCATGGTTCTGAGGAAAATGAATGGCATATCATATGAGAAGTCTGGAAAGATTCTACAGATAGAACAATTAAATGGAAATATTAAGAATAAAATAAAAAGCTGGTGTTGTTGTACATGCTTTTATCCCCAACACTAAGAAGGCAGAGGCTGGAATTAAAGGCATGCCCACCCACTAGCATTTGGGGTTATAATTATAGTGATTTTTCCTCATCTTTGGAGTATTTCTTTTTCTTTTATTCACTCCACATTTAATGTCTCCTATCTATCACCAACTTTGGAGATCTTCAGGTTTCTTCCTTATTTCTTACTCTTGCCAAATAGTGATATGGATACTCCCATTTCTGTTGCTTCTCAGGAACAGATGACACACACAGTTTTATCTTCAAAACAAATGTTTTCTCTGAGTGGCAGACCTAAATGCCCACTAGGTTTCTGCATTAGAATGATGTAATGCTGTACAGAATCCAACAATTCGAACATGTACAAGGCTGAGAGTTGCAAATGACACACTTTACTGGAATCATGTGGGCATCCTTGAATGTCTCTATTCTCATAATTTTTATCAAAACCAAAATAAAATTTACCAACACCTCTTCTTAAAAAATCTCTTCAATATTTGGGCAACCAAGATGGCTCAACTGGTTAAGAATACCTGTGTCTGGGAGCTCTGAGGGGTCTGGTTAGTTGATATTTTTGCTTTTTCTATGGGGCTGCAATCCTCTTTGGCCTATTCAATCCTCCACCTAACTCTCCCATCGAGGTCCCTGACCTCACTTCAATGGTTGGCTGTAAGTATCTGCATTTGTATCATTCAGCTACTAGACTGCTTTCTATGGCTGGCCTCAGTAAGAGAGGATTCACCTAATCCTGTAGAAACTTGATGCCCTAGGGAAGGGGCATGGGAGGAGCACCCTCTCAGAAGCAAAAAGGATGGGAAATGGGGTGCAGGAGGGGAGGGGGGCATGAGGATGGATAACACTTGGAATGTAAATAAATAAAACAATTTAAAACAAACAAAAAAAAAAAGAGTACTTGCCTCAAATCTCTGAAACTCATGTGATGGAAGGAGATTGCCAATTCCCACAAATTGTCCTCCAACCTCCATAGCACATGTGTGCCACATACATATGCACAGATCAATATTGTTTTCTTTTTTTATTAGATATTTTCTTCATTTACTTTTCAAATGCTATCCCCAAAGCCCCCTATACCCTCCCCTCNCCCTGCTCCCCAACCCACCCACTTCCACTTCCTGGCCCTGGCATTCCCCTGTACTGGGGCATATGATCTTCATAAGACCAAGGGCCTCTCCTCCCATTGATGGCCGACTAGGCCATCCTCTGCTACATATGCAGCTAGAGACACAAGCTCTGGGGGATACTAGTTAATTCATTTTGTTGTTCCTCCTATAGGGTTGCAGACTCCTTTAGCTCCTTGGGTACTTTCTCTATTTTCTTCATTAGGAGCCCTGTGTTCCATCCAATAGATGACTGTGAGCATCCACTTCTGTATTTGCCAGGCATTGGCATAGCCTCACAAGAGAAGTTATATCAGGGTCCTCTCATGAAAATCTTTCTGGCATATGCAATAGTGTCTGGGTTTAGTGGTTGTTTATGGGATGCATCCCCAAGTGGGGCAGTTTCTGGATGGTCCTTCCTTCCATCTTAGCTCTGAACTTTGTCTCTGTAACTCCTTCCATGGGTATTTTGTTCTCCATTCTAAGAAGGAACAAAGTATCCACACTTTGGTCTTTCTTCTTCTTGAGTCTCATGTGTTTTGCAAATTGTGTCTTGGGTCTTCTAAGTTTCTGGGCTAATATTCTAGTATCAGTGAGTGCATATCATGTGTGTTCTTTTATGATTGGTACATAGATCAATATTAAATAAATCAATGTCATTATAAAAGTCTCTTCAATGTTTCCATTTCTTCTCAACCTTCTCATCAATAGCTTACTACAGGCTTCTGATATGTAGTCTTCGCTCCCACAATAGCCTTCAGTTGGCCTGCCTTCATTTAATCTTTTTCTGTTCTTATTACTTTTACTTATGAAGCTGGAATGGCATATTAACAATGACATTCTGGGTGTTGGAGAGATAACTCAGTGTATAAGGGCAGAGTATAAGGGACCTAGATTGGATTCCCAACATCCATATGATGACTCACAACTATGTTTAACTCCAGTTAAGTGACCTGACACCCTTTTTTTTTTTTTTTTTTTTTTTGCTACTGGTGTCACTCTAAGATGTGCTACAGACTTACATGAGGGCAAAGTGCCTATACTCATAAAATAAACCAAGTTTTTAAAGAATCTCTACAAATTTGCCAGAATCACATTGTTAGCCTTGAACAATGATTTCCCTTTACTTAGTAGATAAAAGTTATTGACTGACACTTAGATAGCTTTACCTGATATTATCCTAAAGAAGCTTATCTTATCTAACTACGTGCTCTTCCTTGCTTAGTCTACATAATGTTTATCTACCTGACTTTGTTCTCCTCTGTAAGTACAAGAGTACATTTTGTTCTAATCTCAAATTATGTTTTGTCATGCAGTTTTAATTTAAATTTTTATTTTGTTTAGTTTTATTTTTTGAGATAATGTTTCTCTGTATAATAGACTTGGCTGTCCTGGAACTCTGTAGGCCAGGTTGGCCTCAAACTCACAATGTGAGAATAGGAATGAACTCACACCAGGCTCAAGCCTGAAGCACTCCAAAGTTGGTTACAGATAGGAGACATTCAATTTAGATTGCATAAAAGAAAAATAGTCCAAAGACGAAGAAAAATAACTACAATAATAACCCCAGATGCTAGTGGGTGGGCTATAATCTCAGTTTAGAAGAAAGTGCTCATTCTGCTGAATCCTGATGAGTGGGTTAGTCTCACTAGTTTAAATATAAATACCACAAAGCATTTGAAACCTAACCTGTGGGTTTCTCCAGAGGCGTACTCGAGCTCAGTGAACCTGGAAAAATGTAGAATGATAAAGTCATCTGTTGGCAAGAATATGTAGGCAAAAACCAGGAAACATATTTTAATACAATTTATTTTTAGAGAAGTTTTAAGTGCACAGCAAAATTGAGTGTAGAGTATAGAGACTTCTCATATAACACTGACCTCAACATTTTTTTTCCTTACATAAGACACTTGTAAAGTTACTTTAAAATTCTTCAGGTGATGGAAAAGGATCTGAATCACCAAGGGGGCGAGTGAGTTCACATTTCTTTTCTCAGCAAGTGCCAACTCTCTTTGGCTCTTTCTGAGTGTTAACTCATAGCAGAGCAATGATGGGCAACCAAACATTATAGACTAAATCTTGAGTAGAAAAGAGGCCCATTTAATGGATGTTAACCATATCTTATCACCCTTATTGCTGTCAGTATTCCAACTGTTTGTTTAAGAACTCCTATTTTAGCTATAAATTATGTTGCCCATAGTTAGAACATAAAAGGGTCTTCTATAATTTATCTCTTTTCTATAGTTTTCTATAGAATATCTCTAAAGAAGCAAAGTTTTAAAAAATTTATGTACATATATATATAGCCAGTAAACTATGTTATAAACTTTTTATTCAAGAATATACATTTCACATATTATTAATTCTACTATTAATATATTATTTAATATTTAAATATATTAATGTATTAATACTGTTATTGCTATATTACTATTAATCAACTTACACAGGAATTTTTTTTATACAATACAAAAAGGGAGGAATAATTAGGTAGGCCACCTAAGGCAAGTGAACACTTTCTGTTCCTCTGCTGTTCCTTTGCAATTGTAACTAGACAAGTACAACAACTGTTAAAGTATTAAGTCCGCCAATGGACTTCTTTTATGAGAGCTTTGGATATGAGACTCAGCTATTTCTAGGAATAATGCCTGGAGAAATTTAGAATGGGTAATATGGAATGTAGTGACACTAGGTGCCATACAAAGAATGTTATTCTAGTCCTTTGCATTGCATTGTCTTAGAGACTTTCAGCATGATCTTCTGAATTCATCCAAATGAACAGTCTGAAAGAATTCTTAATTTAATGACTACTTCTTTTAGTCTCTTAGTTGAACTTCAGAAGGTAAATTCGTTCCCTAAATCTGATTTCATCATCTTTAGTAAATCAACACTACAGACATCTCTCTGCCAGAAAAATCCTAAATATTTTCTCTTTAGCCTAACACACAAGGTGACCAAATCAATCACACTTCCTTATAATCTCCTGTACTGCAGATATGAGAAAGTTTCTGATATCCTCTACATCTATTTTTATTTCAAACTCCAAGTTGACTCACTACTATCTATTCTGTCCTATGAAAAATCAGAGGAGAAATGACTAATCTTAGATCTTGGTAATTTAATTCTTTTTTTTTAGATAAGGCTTATTATTTCACCACCTTATCCCAGCCTTATATAAATAAAATGGCCATATATTTTAGAATATCACGAAAACCTTTGTCTGTATTAGAAATAGAATCAGGGAGACAAATTTCTGGCTTCTTAATTTTAATATAAGCTCTCTTGGGAGATTATCTTCAAAACAAGAAAAATAGGTTCCATGGACACATGTAAATATATAAATATATATATATATATATATATATATATATATATATTGCACAAATATATACATATGTATATATCTCCAAAACTAGATGTGATAGATGGTAAGAAATAATTTAGATTTATTAAGAAATTATAAAATCCCAGTAGAACAAAATGCAAAATTAAAGAATTGATAGTTTGACAATGTCAAGAAGATTGACTACCCTACTATCCAAACTAAACAACAACAACAACAACAAAAACTAATAGAAAGAAAAAATAAATAAAATAAAAGAGACATAAGATGTTTGAAAGAACTTATATACACCTGGGTGCAAACAATTAATATTGTGAAAACATTAATACTGCCAAGGGTAACCAAAATTTTAAATATAATCACAATCAGATTTGCAAAATATCCATATATATATATATATATATATATATATATATATATATATTAGGTCATATATATAATATAATTACATATCTAATTGTATATCTAATAAATAAGTAATATCTATTAGGTCATATATACATGTGTATATATATATATATATATATATATATATATATATATATATATATATGGTCTCTAATAGTTGACGCAATCAAAGCAAAAGATAAAAAGAAATTACAAGATTGGATGTAGAACAATGCACCCCAAATTACACTACAGAGCCATACTGACAGTAACAACCTGCAGCTGGCATAAAAACAGATATGTAGACCAGTGACACATACTAGAGGCTCTTGAGATAATCTTATGTACTGTGGACAATCATTTTTGAAAAAAGTGTCAAAAGATACACTGAAAGAAAAACAGTCCATTTAATATATTGGGCTGGCAAACTTGAATATCTAGTCTCATAGGATTTAAAGCAGATCCATGTCTTTCATACTACCAAAAAATCAATTTAAAATAGATTACAGTTCTTAATTTAAATTCAGAAATGCTGAAACTGCTAGCAGCTAGCATAGAGAAAGCAATTAAAGACATAAGCCTAGGGAAGAATTTTCTGAATCAGACTTTAGTAGGAAAGGAAATGATCCCCAAGATTGGCAAAGGTGAATTTAGGAAACTTAAACACACATTCACAGGAAAGCAAACTATTGGTAAATTAAGTACACAGACTACAGAATAGAATAAAATGTTTCATAACAGTGTTTTGGACAGGGTATTGATGTCTACACTATTTAAGGAAGTCAAAAAATAAATACAAGAAGAAAATGTTTTCATCAATAAGTGTGCTAATAAAACGAACAAAGTGTTTTCAAAAGAATACATTCTGAAAACAGATCAACAGCCTTAGCCATTGCAGAAAGCCAAATTAAAATAATTTTCCATGTCATCCCAGAGAGGATGGCTTTCAAGATAGCATAGGAAAACAAATGATAGCCAGAACATTAAGTAAGAGGTACAAATATTCATTGCTAGTGAACATAAAAAATGCTATAACCATAAAAGTCATTAGTGTGGGAGTTTCTCATAAAACTAGGATCAGAACTATCATATAATACAACTACAATTGGGCATTTACTCAGTGACTCTAGATGCTACCACAGGTATATCTGTTCCACATTGCTTGTTGCTTTTCAATTCACAATACCAAATGGATAAAATCAGCCTAAAGATCCCTAAACATATGAAAGAATAATGAAAATATAGCATACATATCTGAATATTCTTAGGTCATTAAGGAAAATGAAAAAATGATATTTGCAGGAAAATTGATAATTTGAGAAATTACTATATTAAGGAAATTAACAAAGACTCAAACCAACCCTAAGAACAAAACTCAGAATTTTCGGTTTTATGTGCTTATCTTAGTTCCTAAGTTTTACATATATGTGATTATGTGGAACTGAGTTTGAGTGTATCTTATAAAAGTATAAAGGACTGTCAGGGGTGGAAAGGGGAAATTTCAAGGAAGGCATACAGACAGATAGTACAAGATAAATGGTATGAAAATGGAAAGGGGATTATTAGAGCTTCACAGAAGAGTCCAAGAAGTAAAGATTAGTGAAACAGAAGGAGATCAACCAAAGTATAAGTCTTAGTTAGGGTTCTATTGCTGTAATCAGACACCTTGACCAATGTCACTCGTAGAAAAA
This sequence comes from Mus pahari, assembly GCF_900095145.1. Classification (NCBI taxonomy): domain Eukaryota; kingdom Metazoa; phylum Chordata; class Mammalia; order Rodentia; family Muridae; genus Mus; species Mus pahari. The sequence continues at coordinate 47,193,507 of NC_034601.1, read as the reverse complement.
AAGTGCTTGCTTACAGGTTCAGAGGATTAGTCCACAACCATGAAGGAGGGAGACACAGTGGATGCAATGTAGGTAGAGCTCCGGAGCAGTAGATGTGAGACAAGAACTTACATGCTGATCTACCAACTTGAGAGAGAGAGATGGAGAGACCCACTGAGACAAGTACAGAGACAGAGATAGAGACAGAGAGAAAGAGAAAGAGCAAAACAGAGGAAGAGACAGAGCAAGCAAGTCTTGGCCTGGCATAGGCTTTTGAACCCTCAAAGCTCTCCTCCGCCCCCACCACAGTGACACACCTCCTCCCTCCTAAAATTCTGCCAACGGGTAACCAAATATTTAGCCTTAGAATGCCAATGTCATCCAAACAACCAACGAACGTATACATATGTCATCATAAATCCTGTTACTTTGTATGCTAATTAAAATTTGCCAATCAATTCACTGAAGAAAAGATCAGAGCACATCTGATAGATATTTAACTTTAGTAAGGCATGTGGTAGCAAAGAGTTTGAGGTGTATGTAAAGGCCAAATAACCACAACAGGCTAATGCTTAATCCAGAATCAAATAGAAACCAAGACTTCAAAGAAAATCTACTTAGGAATAGGGCCAAGGCATAAGAAAACATTTCTGGAATGTTCTAGTCTTCTGTTCTGGGGGGAATGCTTCTTCCTATAGATTATCATGTTGTTTTCTGGTTTATTCCCCACTTGGCAAAGAGAAGTTAGAGAAGTCAGGGTGGAAAAGATAAAAATCTGACTCATGTGTGATGTCTTAGGTCATTTCCCAAATAAACAAAATCAGGGGCTGTTTTTTAAATGATTTTTTTTTTCTTTTTCAGGAAATATTTTCAAGATAAGTCAAGAACTAAGTGAATTAGAAGCTAAGAGAAATGTGAGTCCAGACCTAGACAATACTCACAGGACAAAGAGCCCTAAAGAAGCAGGCTGAGCTTGAAGCACTTCTGGAATCCATGTCAGGCTGTCTTGAACTAAGGAACATTCTTAGCTTGAGAACAGAGCCAACTGAGCTAATAGCTCCTATCGTAGACGGAATTATCTGAGTAGCTACCAACCAATGGATGACGTGTCCTGATGAAGGGAATGTGTGGTGGTAAAATACAGTCTTTAATCTATCCCCAGCCCCCTATCCAGACACCCAGATTCTTTGTTCTAGTATTTGAAACTTTCTCTTTTACTTCTTCCATGTATGGTTTTAAAAATTAATCTTATAAGAGCAGAAACATAAATCCTTTCTAGAGTACATTGCAATAGGCATACTATTGATAGAATATTATACAAAAATTCAAGGATATTGTTATTCCAGTGTCTTCAAGTATCTCTCATTTATGGTATTAAGGTGGTTTGTAAAAATAATATATACATTTAGATGTAAATGTAAATATGTATATATGTGTACATGTGAATATGCGTACATATGCATATATGTATATATATATGCATGTATGTGTATGCAGAAATGTGTGTATATTCAATGATACATATTATCTGTAACCATACAATAATCAAGAATCATTCAGATGTATTGTGTGTTCATGACCCTCTTTAAAAGTATAACACTCTCCCTCGGCAGGACTGTGACTGTTCAAATGTCACTCAATGGAGGCCTTAGACTTTGATCTGGATTCCTCTCTACCCACTATGCTTCTGGCAATATATTCTTCCTAAGTCTGCCCTTGTATAAGATTTTCAATAATCTACATCATCTTTTTTGACAGTTTTAGTAAAATGCACAAGATAATTTCTATAGTTCCCTCCTATTTCTGAATAGCTTACAGCACTTAACACAAACTCTTATGAGTTTATTAGCATGTTCTTTTCTCTCAGGAATCTAAATGTCTAAGGAAATGCCTCTTGCCTTTGGATCAATAATATCAGACCAGGGCTTTGTCACATAGTAAACTTTCCATAAATTCATGGATCTAAAGAGTGAACCATGAATAAAACACTACTTTATTCAGAGTTTTCTCCTTGTCTCTCATTATTCTCATTCTATCTGTCAGCTTTGATAGTTGTTAAAAAGATCATTTTTTTCCAAACTTACATTTACTTCTGAAGCTGAAAGTTGTTTTTTTTTTCTAGCAAAAAAAGAAAGGGCCTACTAACCACTCACATGTGAAAATACTTCATGAATAAATGCTTTCTCAAGTTGGCCTAAAATAAAGAATTTTCTGTTCCCTTTTCTCATGTATCTCTTAAGGGGAAATGGCACGCAGTTTCATGAGTTCATAGCAGACGTAACACATCAATATTCTTGGAGTATTGTAGCTCACTGTATAATGGATACTATCATTTGATCACTAGAGGGATACATATATTCAGTCATGCCTCAGGTGTGAATTTTGTGAACTTTTCATAGGATTAGAAAGCAGTAGATAAAATATGTAGAAGAAATTATGATAGATTACCAGTAATTCTCAGTAACCTTATAAATAATCCATTGCCACTTAGAATTATAAACGAACAATTTCACCTTAAATTTTAAATTGGAAATAAATACTAAAGCTTTGAGATAATTTCAGAGCAATCTTTGTAATGCATAATGTAAGTGTCCATTATAAATGTATTATAGTCTTGGAAATATAAACACTTTTGTAAATCCAGACTCTTTTCAAACTACAGGACAAAATAAAGTGTCATAAGAATGTAATATGCAACAGACGTTTAATCAGTGTTAATGACTATGATTACCATGAAATCCATACGGAATAATTTAGGATATGGTCCAGAAATTAAAATGAGCAGTATCTGTTAAGATTCTGAAATAGTTGCATCCTGTGATTATGTTGGTTTTTTTTCCCTCATCAATAATTTTACCTAGGCATTAATGTGATAAAGAGCTGTCTGTGTACATAAACAACAAGGCAGCAAAAGAGAAGAGACATCTTATACTATGTCACAGACATTGTCCTAGAGATAGAAGTCCCATGAATTAGGTAGGTAAATATAAGCAGGTTCTAGAGAGAAAACTTTGAATCTTGGGAATGTAATAGGAAGGAAAGATATCAAAGGGCAATTTTTCATTCCTCATATGTATGGACTCTAACAGACAATTTATTGGAAAAAGGATTACAAAATGATTCATGTTTTAACCTTCATTTATGTTGGTCTCAAAGAAACTCAAAGCAAATGGCCAACCGAGGAAGCTACTAACATCTCAAAGCAGACCCTGCTCAGCAGGCTCTCAGCATCTTAAGGACCTGTTACACAGTCTTCCTTGCTGGCACACCCCACCCTACTGACTATGCCAAACCTCCCTAGCCCCTGAGCTTTCCTTCCCTCCTCTCATTTTTTTTAAATTTATATTTTTACATTAATGTGTTCATTTATTCATTTTACATCCGAATTGTAGCTCTCCTTCTCCCAGTCACCACATCACTTGGCCAATCCCCCATTCCTCCTTCCCCTTCATCTCTGAGAAGGGTATGCCCTCAACACTTGGTACCAGCCCATCTTGACACCTCAAGTAAGTGCAGGACTAGGTGTATCCTCTTCCAGTGAGGACAGTCAAGACAGCCCAATTAGGATGGGCTCCACAGGCAGGCAACAACGTCAGGGTAAGCCCCTGCTCCAGTTGTTGGGGGACCTGCCTGAAGACCAAGCCTCTTGTCTGCTGCATAGGTGTGGAGGTGGGGCTAGGTCCAGGTCGTGTATGTTCTTTAGTTTGTGGTTCAGTCTCTGGGAGACCCGAAGGATCCAGGTTAGTTGATTCAGTTCGTCTTCTTGTGGAGTCCCTATCACATCCTGGTTCCTCAACCCTTTCCCCATCTCTTCCATAAGATGTCTGGAGCACCATTAAATGTTTGGCTGTGGGTGTCTGCATCTGTTTCAGTCAGCTGCTGCCTGGAGCCTGACAGAGGACTTTTATGCTCGGCTACTATCTGTATGCATAACAGAGTATCACTAATACTGGCAGGAAGTGCCTCCTGCCCATGGGATCGAACTCAAGTTGAGCCAGTTATTGGCCTCAGTCTTTATGAAATCTTTGTCCCTATACTTCTTATAGGCAGGATAAGTTTAGGGTAGAAGGTTTTGTGTGGGGGTTGCTGTCCTTTTCCTTCCACTGAGAGTCCTATATGGATTCAGAGGTGGCTACTTCAGGCTCCATATACCCCACTGCTAGGAAACTCAGCTAGAATCACCCTCACAGACTGCCTGGAGCCTTCCCCATCCCAGGTCTCTTGACATGTCCAAAAGATGCCTTCCCCAGCAGCCTCTTCTAATCTAGTTCTCTTTGCCCTGCTCTCCCTGAGCCTGATCTCCTCTGGCGCAGCTCCCTTCTCCATGTCCTAGCCCACCTAGTGCCCTCCCTCCATCCAACTCCAGTGACAATTTTGTTTCACCTTCTGAGTGAGATTGAAGCATTTTCCCCTAGGCCCTCGTTGTTATTTATATCTTCAGGTCTAACTATCCTGTATTTATGGCTAATATTCCAACGTCTTTGACTATTCTTTGACTACTTTCCAGCTATTTTGACTATGTGTCCTCTTGCCTTCTTGGCTTCTTGGTTCTCTTGGTTCTCACCTGCTATCTGGGACTCTTGGCTGATGCTTCCTCTCTTGGCATGCCCACCTTCTTTCTTCCCTTTCTCTCTCACTCTCCTCCTTCTTTCTTTTCATGGATCATTTCAATTTGTTGGACTAGCTAAGTCTGTACCCCTCTAGATGCCTCTGAATGTGCTCTTCCTCATATAGACAACAAACCTCTTCACCCACACCCTGGGTCAATCATTCCTCATTTTTTTATTCATTTATCTTACTCACATTTTTATTCAGTCAAGCCAGGGTCATTAAACAATTTTTTCTAAATTAATGCTTCAAGAAAAACTGTTTCTTATTTTGTACGTTTCAGAAATGTTTGTGCTGATCCCTAGTATCTCTTCAATTGATTAGGAAGCCAAGGATGATCTTGAACTCCTGATGTTACCACCTCTTTCTCACAAGTGCTAGGATTACAGGTGGCAGTCAATGTTATTTGATAATTCCTCAATCACTTACGCAATAAACATCAGAAATACTTAAGAATTGAATATTACGTTAGAATCTAGCGATTTGCTAGCAGCAAATAAAAATGAGAAGTGCATAAGACCTGTAACCTTTCAATGGACATACTCCCTAAACAGAAAACATCACCACTGAGCTGAGCAACAACTGATAACTATGGCATTTTGTAGACATTAGTACCGACTACTTCTGTCATAGATGTTTCTAAAGCTTTTTGTATGTTCAGAATTATACTTTGTATTATTTAAAAATATAAAAGGTTACACTTTTGGCTGGAAAAAGAGGGTAACTAGGTCGATTGCTAAATTTACCACAATGGTATCTGTAAATTTCAAACTAGTAATTCTAAAATAGGATAAGCACTTTGCATGTTACTATTCGTTCTTCCTCCAAATAAGTTTATAGAATATACCACGGGTAAAATAACACCAAAAGGCACTTGCTGACCTCCTTCTGCATTCCAGCTGTGTTTATAACTGTTCACATTTTATAAATTGCTTTTAGATATATAAATGTTATAGGTACATCATCTCTATGGATTTTCATTTGATTCTATGAAATGAGCAGTCCAAATATTAATGTTCTTCTTTTACAGATCAAAAGCATGGCATCTGATAAATTTCCTGTAGTTAATGAAATCAGTGAGTTGCTTCATCCTAGGGAAACTCAGACTCAGTCCTACTTCCCACTTTGCTTTCCCTTGTCTGGTATCTCTTCTCATTACACATAGCTCTTCTCTTTCCTCCAACGGTCATGAAGCAGTATACTAATGCTCTAAGAATTGCTAAGGAAAAACACACAAACACAAGATAATGAAAAATAGAAATGCATTTTAATCTTTGTCAGGATGACCATGGTATGATTCAATGTTGATTAATAATAATTTTAATTCTGCGGTATATAAAGAATAAAACATGTTCTGAATTACCAAGTATTTTTCTTTTCAATCGGTGCTTGATAGTATGTTATATTTTGTCCAAATGTCCTTTCCTTCTTCTTGTATGTTGGAAATTTAAGGATTATTGACCCAAAGAACAAACTAAAATATTATTTTTTGGTGTTTAATCAAGCTATGAGTTTTGATCAAAGTTGAGTTATTCTATCTTCTTCCTACTGAGATAAATTCCATTTATTTTATGTAAGGAAATCACAGATTGAAATTAGTTAGGAACTAGCTTCATTATGCCCTGAAATTATTGAAACCCATTTTACGGGTCCATATGCACAAAAGACAGCTGACAGATAATAGCCCATCTAAAGTGATCTCTGGGGATGCTTCAACACTTGGATTCTAACACAGAGGACACGTAATTTTGAGATTCAGCATACTATAGTTCCACAACTATAACATCACTGTAACTAGAGTGTGGATAGGATGAGAGAGGTAGGTTCAGGTGCCTCATGGAGCTTCAAAGCAAAAAATATACTAAGCATAAGAGTATGGTGAGTCTGCAGACCCCAAGGAAAGTGCTGGGAGAAGACCTAAAGGAGCTTAAGGGGATTGCAATCCCATACAAAGAACAATATCAACTAACTGGACAACTCACAGCTTCCAGGGACTAAACAACCAACCAAAGAGTATACATGGAGGGAGCCAGGACTCCAGATATATTTGTAGCAGAGGATGGCCTTATCTGATATCAATGGGAGGGGAGGGAGGCTTGATGCCCAGAGTAGGAGCAGGTGAGTGGGTGGAGGAGCACCCTCATAGAAGTAAAGGAGAAGGGGGAGAAGAGGGATGGGATCAGGGGTTGTGGAAGGATAACAGGGAAGGGGTATAGCATCTGAAATGTAAATGAATGAAATGATTAATAAAAAAAAGAAACAAGAGGTAGGAGGGCACACAGGCAGAAGAAGCAACAGAACTTCTTGGACAGGGTCCCTTCAGGCCTCCATCCTCAGCCAGGAGGCAGAGCTGATCCTCAGTCCTCTGTACACCTTGCCTGCAAGAGAAGAGTTGGCCTCTAGGGAGTTCTCTGACCCCCAGGACTCAGGAGAGAGCTGGTCTTCCAGGAGTGCTGACAGAGGCTAACAGATACACAGGAAGAACAAGCTCCAGCCAGAGACAGTTAGAATATCTAACACCAGAGATTACCAGATGGCAAAAGGCAAACATAAGAAACTTACTAACAGAAAGCACGAGAACTTGGCATCATCAGAAACCAGTACTCCCACCACAAAGAATCCTGGAAACCTCAACACACTGAATAAGCAAGATTTGGGTTTAAAATCATATCTCATGCTGCTGGTAGAGGATTTTAAGAAGGAAATTAATAACTACCTTAAAGAAATACAGGAGAACACAGCTAAACAAGTAGAAGTCCTAAAAGAGGAAACAAACAAACAAAAAAAAACCCTTAAAGACTTATAGGAAAACAAAATTAAACAGGTGAGGGAATTGTACAAAACCATCCAAGATCTAAAAATGGAAGCAGAAACAATAAAGAAAGCCCAAAGGGAGAAAACTCTGGAAATAGAAATCCTAGGAAAGACATCAGGAGCCAAAGATGTGAGTATCAACAACAGAATACAAGAGATGGAAGAGAGAATCTCAGGTTCAGAAGATTCCATAAAAAACATGGAAACAACAATCGAAGAAAATGCAAAATGTAAAAAGATCCTAATTCAAAACATCCAGGAAATCAAAGACACAACGAGAAGACCAAACCAAAGGATAAGAGGTATAGATGAAAATGAAGATTATCAACTTAAAGGGCCAGTAAATATCTTCAACAAAATTATAGAAGAAAACTTCCCTAACCTAAAGAAAGAGATGTCCATGAACATACAAGAAGCCTACAGAACTCCAAATAGACTGGACCAGAAGAGAAATTCCTCCTGACACATAATAATCAGAACAACAAATGCACTAAATAATGATAGACTATTAAAAGCAGTAAGGGGAAAAGGTCAAGTAACTATAAAGAAAGACCTGTTAGAATTGCACCAGACTTCTCACCAGAGACTATGAAAGCCAGAAGATCATGGGCAGATGTTATATAGCCCCTAAGAGAACACAAACGCCAGCCCAGGCAACTATATGCAGCAAAACTCTCAATTTCCATCGTTGGAGAAACCAAAGTATTGTATGACAAAACCAAATTCACACAATATCTTTCCATGAATCCATCACTTCAAAGGAAAATAAAGGGAAAACCCAACCCAAGTAAGGAAACTACACCCTAGAAAAAGCAAGAAAGTCATACTTCAACAAACCTAAAAGAAGATAGCCACCAGATCAGAATACTAAATCTAACAACAAAAATAACATTAAGCAACAACTACTTTTCCTTAATATCCCTTAATATCAATGAAGTCAATTCCCAAATAAAAAGATATAAACAGACTGGTTACATAAACAGGACCCAACATTTTGCTGCATACTGGAAAACCACCTCAGGGACAAAACAGACACTACCTCAGAGTAAAAGACTGGAAAACAATTTTCCAAGCAAATGGTCCCAAGAAACAAGCTGGAATAGCCATTCTAATATCGAATAAAATCAACTTTCAACCCANAGTTATCAAAAAGACAAGGAGGAGCACTTCATCCTCATCAAAGGTAAAGTCTTCCAAAATGAACTCTCGATTCTGAATATCAATGCTCCAAATGCAAGGGCATCCACAGTCATTAGTGAACCTCAAAGCACACATTACATTGCACACAATAATAGTGGGAGACATTAACACCCCACTCTCACCAACGGACAAATTAAACAGAGACACAGTGAAACTAATAGAAGTTGTGAAACAAATGGATTTAACAGGTATCTACAGAACATCCTAAAACAAAAGGATATACCTTCTTCTCAGCACCTCATGGTACATTCTCCAAAACTGACCATATAATTGGTCACTAAAAAGGCATCAACAGATAAAAAATATTGAAATAGTCCCAAGCATCCTATCAGATCCCCATGGACTAAAGCTGATCTTCAATAACAACATAACTAATACAAAGCCCACATACACGTGGAAGTTCAACAACACTCTTCTCAATGATAACTTGGTCAAGAAAGAAATAAAGAAATTAAAGACTTTTTAGAGTTTAATGAAAATGAAGTCACAACATACCCAAACTTATGGAACACAATGANAGCAGTCCTAAGAGGAAAACTCATAGCTCTGAGTGTTGGCAAGAAGAAACTGGAGAGAGCATACACTAGCAGCCTGACAGCATACCTAAAAGCTTTAAAACAAAAGGAAGAAAATTTACCCAGGAGGAGTAGACAGTAGGAAATAATCAAACTCAGGGCTGGAAACAACCAAATGGAAACAAACAAAAAAACTAAAACTATACAAAGAATCAAAGAAACCAGGAGCTGGTTCTTTGATAAAATCAACAAGATAGATTAACCCTTATCTAGACTAAGTAGAGGGCACAGGAACAGTATCCTCATTAACGAAGTCAGAAATGAAAAAGGAGGTATAACAACAGAATCTGAGGAAATCCAAAACATCATCAGATCGTACTACAACATCATCAGATCCTACTACAAAAGCTTATACTCAACAAAACTGGAAAACTTGGAAGAAATCGACATTTTCCTAGACAGATAAAAGGTTCCAAAGTTAAATCAGGATCAGATTAATGATCTAAACAATCCCATATCTTCTAAAGTAATAGAAGTAGTCATTAATAGTATCCCAATAAATAAATAAATAAATAAATAAATAGCCCAGGATCAGATGTGTTTAGGGCAGAGTTCTATCAGACCTTCAAAGAAGGCCTAATTCCATTTATCATCAAATGATTCCACAAATTAGAAACAGAAGGTACTCTATCCAATTCATTCAATGAAGCCACAATCACTCTGATACCTAAAACACAAAGACCCAACAAAGAAAGAGAACTTCAGACCAATTTCCCTTATGAATATCAATGCAAAAATACCCAATAAAATTCTCACGAACCGAATCCAAGAACACACCAAAACGATCATCAATCATGATCAAGAAGGCTTCATTCCAGGGATGCAGGGATGGTTTAATATATGGAAATTCACCAATATAATCCACTATATAAACAAACTCATAGAGAAAATCCATATGATATCTCATTAGATGCTGAGGAAGCATTTGACAAAATCCAACACCCATTCATGATAAAAACTCTTGGAAAGATCAGGAACTCAATGCCCATACCTAAACATAATAAAAGCAATATACAGCAAACCAGTAGCCAAAATCAAACTAAATGGAGAGAAACTTGAAGCAATCCTACTAAAATCAGGGACTAGAAAAGGCTGCCCACTATCTCCCTACATATTCATTATAGTACTTGAAGTCCTAGCCAGAGCAATTAGACAATAAAGGAGATCAAGAGGATACAAATTGGAAATGAAGAAGTCAAAACATCATTATTTGCAAATGATTATAAGTATAAGTGACCCTAAAAATTCCACCAGAGAATTCCTAAACCTGATTAACAAATTTAATGTACTAGCAGGATATAAAATTAACTCAAACAAATCTGTGGCCTTTCTCTACACAAAGGATAAATAAGTTGAGAAAGAAATTTGGGAAAAAAATAATCAGAAATGATAAAGAATTCCTTTGTGTGACTCTAAGTAAGTGAAAGATCTGTATGATAAGAACTTCAAGTCTCTGAAGAAAGAAATCAAAGAAGATCACTGAAGATGGAAAGATCTCCCATGCTCATGGATTGGTAGAATGAATATAGTAAAAATGGCTATCTTGCCAAAAGCAATCTACAGATCAATGCAATCTCCATTAAAATTCCAACTCAATTCTTCACCAAGTGAGAAAGGGCAATTTGCAAATTCTTCTGGAACAACAACAACAAAACACAGATAGCAAAAACTGTTCTCAACAATAAAAGAACCTCTGGTGAGATCACCATGCCTGACCTCAAGCTGTACTACAGAGCAATTGTGATAAAAACTGCAAGGTACTGGTACAGTGACAGACAGGTAGATCAAAGGAATAGAATTGAAGACCCAGAAATGAATCCACACACCTATGGTCACTTGATCTTTGACAAAGGAGTGGAAAAAAGACAGCATTTTCAACAAATGGTGCTGGCTCAACTGGTGGTTATCATGTAGAAGGATGCAAATTGTTCCATTTTTATCTCATTGTACAAAGCTCAAGTCTAAGTGGTTTAAGGAAATCCACATAAAACCAGAGACACTTAAACTTATAGAGGAGAATGTTGGGAAGGGCCTCAAAGATATGGGTACAGGGGGAAAATTCATGAATAGAACAGCAATGGCTTGTGCTATAAGTTAAAGAATCTACAAATGGGACCTTATAAAATTGCAAAGCTTCTGTAAGGCAAAGGACACCATCAATAAGAAAAAAGGCCACCAACAGATTGGGAAAATATATTTACCAATCCTAAATGCAATAGGAGAATAATATCCAATATCTAAAGAAGTTGGACTATAGAAAAACAAATAACTTTATTTAAAAATGGAGTACAGAGCTAAACAAAGAATTCTCAACTGAGGAATAACGGATGGCTGAGAAGCACCTGAAAAAAAATATTCAACATTCTTAATCATCAGGGAAATGCAAATCAAAACAATCCTGAGATTCTACCTCACACTAGTCAGAATGGATCATATGAAAAATTAGGTGGCTTCAGATACTGGTGAGGATGTGGAGAAAGAGGAATACTCCTTCATTGCTGGTGGGATTGAAAGCTAGTACAACCACTCTGGAAATCAGTTTGGCAGTCCCTCAGAAAATTGGACATAGTGCTACCAGAAGATCCAGCAATACCACTCCTGAGCATATGCCCAGAAGATGTCCCAACTTGTAATAAGGACACATGCTCCACTATGTTCATAGCAGCCTTATTTTTAATAGCCAGAAGCTGGAAAAAACCCAGATGTCCCTCAACAGAGGAATGGATAGAGAAAATGTGGTACATTTATACAATGGAGTCTTACTCAGTTATTAAAAACAATGAATTTATGAAATTCTTAGGCAAATGGATGAATCTGGAGGATATCATCCTGAGTGAGGTAACACAATCACAAAAGAATACACATAATATACACTCACTAATAAGCGGATATTATACCAGAAACTTAGAATACCCAAGATACAATTTTCAAAACACATGAAACTCAAGAAGAAAGAATATCAAAGTGTGGTTACTTCATTCCTTCACAGAAGGGGTAACAAAATTCCCATGGAAGGAGTTGCAGAGTCAAAGTTCAGAACTGAGACTGAAGGAATGATCATCCAGAGACACCCCACCCACGGATCCACTCCATAAACAATCACCAATCCCAGACACTATTGCATATGCCAGCAAGATTTTGCTGACAGGACCCTGATATAGCTCTCTCTTGTGAGGCTATGCCAGTGCATGGCAAATACAGAAGTGGATGCTCACAATCATCTAATGGATGGAATACAGGGTTCCAATGAAGGAGCTGGAGAAAATGCCCAAGGAGCTGAAGAAGCCTGTAACCCTTTAGGAGGAACAACAATATGAAATAACCAGTACCGACAGTGCTCATGTCTCTAGCTGCATATGTAGCAGAGGATGACCTAGTCAGCCATCAATGGGAGGAGAGGTCCTTGGCTTTGTGAAGATTCTATGCCCCAGTATAGAGAAATGCCACGGCCACGAAGCAGGAGTAGGTGGGTTGGGGAGCAGGTGGAGGAGAGAGGGTATAAGGGATTTCAGAGAGGAAACTAGGAAGGGGATAGCATTTGAAATATAAATGAAAAATTATATCTAATAGGAAAACAAGAAAGAATTTAAATGTATCTGTTATCCTTCAATGATCATGTTTCTTCTATTGTTTTTAAAATTAATGCCTTGCTATCCTACCTCCAATCCACAGTACTATGCTTCATCCAAAATTCTCTCATATTTTGTTATTTTCTTCATAATTTCAAAATCCTCAAAGGGCTGTTTCTCTGCCCTTATTCAAACAAACTGCCTCCTAGGATGTGAATAAAGACCACCCAGAGCATTTCAGCAGATCTCTCCCACTGTGAGCTGATGCTGATAACTGCCAATCCTAATTTGCTTGGCTTCAGGGATCCTTTGTATTAAAAAGTGCTCTCACATAGTTTTAATCCTTCCAGTGAGCCACACCCCCCGTGTTTCCTTATCTGAGAACTGACTGCAAGGATGTGAAAGAACACATGCTGTTTCAGGATTTATGTTTTTCTTTCTTCTTGAGTCAAGAGCAAATTTGTGAACATGGGCTATTGTGTCACATGAGAAAAAATGAGTTAGATTAGCAAAGAATCCAGAACATAATATTATATTCACAGTTAGACTTCTTTCATGTAGACTGAATTGTACATAGCTATTCTGATATGATTGTACTGGGAAGATTCAAACATCACAGCTAAATTTGTCTGATCATTTTGTTCTTGTTGAAGCAGTTGCTTTGTATATTTGATCATTGTCTTCTTTCCTTTCTTTCTTTTTTTTTCTTTCTTCCTTATTTTTGGCTTATTTCTTTCAGATTTACACAAAGTCAATGAGATTTTTGTACCCCAAGTAAGATATGGTGATGCATTATATCAAGGCCCATCATCACAGTAATCAAATTACAAGTCAAGTTAGCTCCAGGTAGGAGAAAGTTTTAATAAAACATATAATCAATGTAATGTTTTTAATATTTATGATGGAATTAGATCAACTTCATATCTAATTCATTAAGCTGAAAAGGCACTAATATAAAAAAAATTAATAGTATAACATTAAAGAGAGGAAAAACAAAGATTTATTTTTCCAGTGCAATCCCTGCAGGGTCTACCCAAATTTTGTAGGCAGCCCCTGCCAAATATGCTGTAAGTGAACCTTTGTTTTTATTAAAGTAATATAACTGATCTCAATTTTGAGGAAAACTATTGTTGAAATAAAAATTTCATTACAATTAATTTGTATTAACTCTAATTTTATTTCTTCAGACACTAAAAGTCTCATGGTGTAACTGGATAGGTTTAAAAATAGTTTGATAAATTAGCAGTTGATTGAAATTGGCGTCGTATCTGCATATATTTCTTTTAACACCTTGTTGGTTTGTTGTTGATGATGGTGATAGTGATGTTAATGATGGTGATGATGATAATATTGTACAGTTCCAAATTTATAGCTAACAAATACATGGAAAACCCACATGAGGCAACTAAGCAATGTGCAGATGCTAGCTTAGTAAGTAAGAACCTATCATACTAACTTAATGCGCTCTCAAGACACAACCAACTATAAAGTCTACTTCAATATCTGAAGAACATGAATCTCTTCATGGTTTAAGTGACCCAATAGTCACTTAAAGGCCACAACACAACTATTGATTGTTATATTGCCAACAAAATACAGGAAGGTTTCCCAAACCTGGTACTTGGCTGGGGTGTGGTTATGAAAGAGGAAATGACTCTTGAACCCAGTAGGCATTGTCCCAACTTTACACAAAGTTAGTATCTCTCTCACCCATATACCCTATATGATATAAAAATTGTGTAATCTACATACATGCATAATATATCCTATATGATATAGAAATTTTATAATATATATAATTTCCCAATGAAATTTTCAAACATATTTAGTATCAGTGTCTCTCCTGGCCTCCATTAGCTTTTCCCACCTCATCCCATTTTCTATTCCCCATTCATTAGAACTATATTCTTCTAGTTATTTCTCAAGAGCTCCTAACCATGGTTTCTTTTTATGTCTGATTCCTGTGCTTACTCCAGGTTATATGCACACATATGAAGATTTGTTTCTTCGAACCATAAATAAAGAGAGCAAGAGGCGTTTGTCTTTCTGGGTCTAGATTATCTCATTTAGTATAATATTTTCTAGGCCTATCAATTTGCCTAAAATTTTTATGATATTTTTTGTGTGTTCTCACCTGAATAGATTATCTATTGTGTACATACACCATATTTTCATTACCCATTCATTTCTTGAGGAACAATTAGGTTCTATCCATGTTCTAGGAATACAGCAGAGTATAGTAGTAAACAGAGCTAAGCAGTTACCTATTGTTTGTTTGCTTTACTTTGTTTTTGATAACATATCTTCTATGTCTATTTTTTTTTTTTTAGACAGGGTTTCTCTGTATAGCCCTGGCTGTCCTGGAACTCACTTTATAGACCAGACTGGCCTCGAACTCAGAAATCTACCTGCCTCTGCCTCCCAAGAGCTGGGATTAAAGGCCTGCATTCCCACACCTTATTTGTATGTAGATTGATAGATAGATTAGATAGATAGATAGATAGATAGATAGATAGATAGATAGATAGATAGAAAGAAAGATAGAAATGGAGATATGCACTTATTTTTTTATTTAACAATTATTTTTATTAGAAATTTACTTTATTTACAATTCAAATGCTATCCCAAAAGACCCTTATACCCTCCCTGCACCCTGCTTTCCAACCCATGCATTCCCGCTTCCTGGCCCTGGTATTCCCCTCTATTGGGGCATATAATCTTTGCAAGACCAAGGGCCTCTCCTCCCAATGATGCCCGCTTAGGCCATCTTCTGCTACACATGCAGCTAGAAACATGAGCTAAGGGGTTACTGGTTAGTTCATATTGCTGTTCCTACTATAGGGTTACAGANCCCTTCAGCTCCTTGGGTACTTTCTTTAGCTCCTCCATTGGGGGCCATGTGTTCCCTCCAATAGATGACTCTAAGCCTCCACTTCTGTATTTGCCAGGCATTCACTAGAGTCAGCTATATCAGGGTCCTGTAGGCAAAATCATGCTGGCATATGCAATAGTGTCTGTGTTTGGTGGTTGATTATGGTATGGATCCCTGAATGGGGCAGTCTCTGCATGGTCCTTCCATCTGTCTCATCTCCAAACTTTGTCTCTGTATCTCCTTACATGGGTATTTTGTTCCCCATTCTAAAGAGGGAAAAGTATCCACAATTTGGTATTCCTTCTTCTTGAGTTTCATGTGTTTTGCAAATTGGATCATGGGTATTCTAAGTTCCAGGGCTAGTATCCACTTATCAGTGAGTGCATATCATGTGAATTCTTTTGTGATTGGGTTACCACACTCAGGATGATACCCTCCAGATCCATCCATTTGCCGAGGAATTTCATAAATTCATTGTTTTTAATAGCTGAGTAGTATTCCATTGTTTAAATGTGCCACATTTTCTGTATCCAGTCCTCTGTTGAGGGACATCTGGGTTCTTTCCAGCTTCTGGCTATTATAAATAAGGCTGCTATGAACATAATATATGCACTTTTATACACATTATATTTATATATACTTATAATGCCTTCATGCTGTTTTTTTTTTTCCCAAATCTTCCTATTATCCTCTTCAGTCTCACTTTCCTACCAATTCCTCTTCAGCTTTAATGACTTTATTTTGTTGGTTTTAGTCCACTGAGTTTAACCAGGGACATCCTACTTCTTCCCTCACTATCTGCTGTCCTCAAGTATCGTCTAATCTACAGAGCATGTCTATAGGCTTAGTAAATATATATACCCAGTGCCATAATGATCTATTCTCTAGACTTTGTTTAATTAGATCTTCACAGAATATAAAGCTATATGGTCAAAAGTGAATACTCTCGATTAAAAGGCTTATTCATCCTATACAATTAACACACATTTTTTGCATTTGCATCTATAAATTTTCAAGCACATTTTCATACTTACTATTTTAGAAATAACTATTAATTTCACTATCTTTAAATTTTTAATTTGCATGACATTCTAAGGAGTAATATGGTTTTATTATGTGAAAATAGGAGGAAGGATCTATACTTAGTTTAAAAAATAAAATGTGATGATTTCAAGAAATTTATTTTTTTTCAAACATACTGGATGCTTGCAAAATAACACCAAAATAGAAATGATTCATTTCACATTATATTGCACACTTTTTAACAATGGAATTTTTACTTTGTTTCCAAACTGTTAGATGTAAAAAGAGTATGTAAAGTCTTCAAATGATGACAGGAAAAAGGATACTGCACAAGCAAACTAAATATGAACAGGATTTGCATTTTAAATGCTTCATATAAATAGTAAGGTCAAGGATTTTATAAACCAAATTATTAAAACATATTTCCTGAGTCTAACATTATCACTTATCAAAAATTAGTAAGTGAAAACAGCTAATTATCATGTTTTTACCACAGTGAAAACATATAGAAGTTTTATTTAAAAAAAAAAAAATTGAGTAGTACTTCTAGTAGTCCCACAAAATTGTGTACTGCTTCAACAACATTTCAGATGAACCTCTTCAGGTTTTCTACATCTTCTGTATTCCACTGAATTCCCCCCCCCAACTTCTGCTCCAGGTACCATCTAATAGCAATTATATTACTAGTTCCTTTTTTTTTAAACCAACTAACCATGTCCTTTTAGATTTAGCAAAATTATACAACCCAGAACACTGACTAATGTCAGATTGATTTGTTTTGGAGGATATCTTTTTAAAATTATTTTATTAGCTATTTTCTTCATTTACATTTCAAATGCTATACCAAATGTACCCTATACCCTCCCCCCCCCCCGCTTCCCTACCCACTCACTCCCACTTCTTGGCTCTGGCATTTACCTGTATGGGGCATATAATGTTTGCAAGACCAAGAGGCCTC
>NC_034601.1:47159459-47175744 GCF_900095145.1 Mus pahari | reverse complement strand
TTGGGGGTCCTGTGTTCTATCCTATAAATGATTGTGGGCATCCACTTCTATATTTGTCAGGCACTGGCATAGCCTCACAAGACATAGCTATGTCAAGGTCCTTTCAGCAAAATCTAGCTGGCATATGCAATAGTGTCTGCGTTTGGTGACTGATTATGGGATGGACCCCCAGGTGGGACAGTCTCCGGATGGTCCATCCTTTCGTCTTAGCTCAAATATTTGACTCTGCAACTTCTTTTGGAGGATATCTTAAACCTACTTCTCTACTGGGCTTCTGTCCCAAATCAAACTACTTGGCTCTCTAGAGTGTAGAATGTGTCTCCTTCTATAATCTATATGCACATGGGAAAACTTTCTCTTTATAATATAAGACATCTCAATAGCAACATCCCTTCTTGAATGTGTAGAAGACATTGTATCTGGGGTGATATGGAACTGCCATGACCCGGATAAGGAACGACAAAACAGTCTTGCTCTCCTCATCTTTTACACATTCACCTAATGCCCATCATGCCTTGGGTTCTAGTGGAACAGACTCCTCTTGGCTGCATTCCTGGACACTCCCTTCCTAGAGGAAGAGAAAATGCTCACCAGGAAGCTTTGCATATACTTCTTGCCTGACCTCAGGAGACTATTACCACAACCAAGGCTGGCTGCAAGGGAATCTCAGCATTGATGACTTATGGTCTAGCCATTTAATAACAATATATGCACGGTTGAATCAAAGTGCTCCTCAATTCCAATCCAGCCCAGAAACCATAGTAAATTCTAAACCAGATTAGATTACAGTTTAACATGCTGGCAAAGAAAATAAAAAAATAAAAAATAAAAAACTAGATGTGGTGTCATATGCCTTTTATCCCAATAATCAGGAGGCAAAGGCAAGCAGAACTTGGAGTTACAGTCTAGTCTTTTCTACATAGTGACTTTCAGGACAGACAGTGATACATAGAGAGACTATGTATCAAAACAAAAAGAAAAACAGAAGAAAGCAAACATTGTTACCAAGCATGATAAGAGTCTCCAGAGACCAGTGACTACTGAGAGTCCTATTAGTTTCTGCTTGAGCTTCTCTTTCAAGAACTGGCAACCTTTTATCCACTCTGAAACTTATGACAAGACATAGACTTATGAAATCAGAGATCTTTGTAGGAAATGCACAGAAAAGGAAAACATCCAACAGATACTCAAATAATAGAATAATTGATTCAAAGTATAGCCCTACATGTGTGTGGAAGAATTTAAAGTGTCAAAGTGATTTTTCAAGCCACTTAGTAAAGACAGATGGAGTCTAATATTAGAAATGGTTCTGAAGATGTTTTTAAATCACTGTGGACCTCATTGAGGTTAGTTATGCCTTCTGCAACATTAGGATTTTTAAAGGAATGGAAGTATAGGACAGAAAAAAAAATCATTCTCATCAGACACTAAAAAGCTGAGGATGCTGAAATTGATTTCGAGCTAACAATTACTTAGGCTGGAAGGAGAACTTTTATATTCTGACAAAACTGATGGTGTCATTAGACAATTTGTCTTAAAAACATTATCCTTCTCAGAAAACTGACCATTTCATCTTCACATTAAACATTTTTAGGTGAATGTGCTTACAGAATTGTTTTATACTATTCTCTTTGATTATATTAAAGAACACACCCTTATTTTCATGTTTTCTTAAAGCTTCTGAATTATTTTGTTTCATTTGTAATTATCAAAAATTGCCTTATCTCCCTTTGGTTGGGGAGGGGACTCAGGTACTGGAATATTTTTGAGTGGAGCATAAGTATGTAAGTTTGGTTCTTTACCACTCAATTTACAAGAATTAAGTGGCAATCTAAGTACTGGGAGCCAGAGATATGAGGATAACTTGGGCCCATTTGTCACACAGTCTATCCAAGAATTGAGCTCCAAGGAAATGACAAAGCAATTTTCCCTCAAAACAATACATGGGTTCCAACGTAGAAAACACTTGATGTTGAGGTCTGATCCCAAAACACCCATGTACATACAGAAAGCAGACAGACCGAATATGTGTGGGTGTGTGTGTGTCTGTGTGTGTGTGTGTCTGTGTCTGTGTGTGTGTGTGTGTGTATTTATACAGTTCCTTGCAAAGAATTTGATAGTTTTTTAATTAATCCATCTAAAGGTTTTATAAAGAATGTACTAAATTCTTCTCTTACACATGCTGATCCTTCTATGAACATTGTATTTATATTTCTTGCTGTGTATGAACCTATGATATAAACTTCCTTAAATTTTGTACATCATGTTTACTTTTTCTAATAGAAATCTAAATATTTTGAGTTTTGATATACACATATGCTTTGTTGACCTGTAAGTGTGTGATGGGGCTAGATTATTAAGAATGCAAATATCTTTTCAGTTTTTACTTATATATAATATTTGCTAAGATTTACAGAGTACAGTATGACATGCAATACATGACCAAAATATTTAATGATCATGTTAAGGTTATGAATATGTCTCCTTCTTTAACAGTTCATATCTGATACCTTAACACCCCCCCCTTTTTAACCTCTTTTATAAAATATGATATAATGTACAATAATACCCATGCTGTGCTGTGGAACTAGAACTCAGTTCCTACAACCTGCCAGGACTGCAGGTCAGAGAGTGTCCTTTTTCCGAATCTCAGTTGCAAACACCTGTTCATCAGATCTAAGCGTTTACATATTCTCAGAGTTCTGGAATGGTGGTCATACAGGTTTGTGAGTTTAGGTTAGAATCTTTGATCCTTCTTTCATGTTGTAATATAAATAAAACATACATTGGTCCAGAGTGGCTGGGGTGGTTTGGATAAGAATGTACCTACTAGGCTCATACATTGGATGCTGAGTCATCAGGGAGAGGCACTCATTGAGAAAGACTAGAAACTATGGCATTGATGGACAAAGTTTATCTCTCTCTGTGAGCTTGAAATTTCAACAGCCCAAGCCAGGGGCTCTCTTTTCTGCTCCCTGAGGACCTGCATCTACAAATCTCAGCTGCTTCTCCAATACCATGTCTTCCTGTGTGCTACCATGGTCATCATCATGAAGTTCAGCTGTGAAACTGTAACAAGCTTCAATTAAATGCCTTCTTTTATAAGTGTTACCTTGGTCACAGTGTCTCTTCACAGCTAGAGAAGGAGGAGTAGAACATGGCAATTTGCTTAGAAGGGGCTTCTACTGCTTTTTGAAATATTGGGTTGAAACGTTCACTTGAAGTCAGGGAATTAAGAGAATCACAGAAAGCACACTACTATTTGTCTGACAAAGATTGAGAAAATTCATTTAGCCCAGGACACAAATGACCTGATTTGATTTTCTCCTTTAAATATCTAATTTTGCCGCAAAATAAAAGTTTGGGTTTTTAATTATGAAAACAAACCCTACATTGTAAAACATAGGAGCTTTCAGAATCAACATTATCTTCAAACACCAAAGGGCTCTTGTTCTGTTTTTCCATTTTAGATTTGCCATACACTGCTAGCAGCATTATCACTGCATATGCCAATCAACATCCATTCGGCCTGCCCTTTTGACCCTTTGGCTTCTTCCCATTTCAGCCATGATTTCTTTATAATTTCTGTCCGGGTCACAGGACTTGTCCTTTTTCCTTGCTGGAACTTAATTGACACTTTAAACTAGATTATATTTAAATATTACACATACTGCTTACCATTAAGTTATAATTGCAGTGAAATTTAAGATAGAATCAATATTAAGTGTTCACTGAAACCACTGCTTTCAACTTGATTAATGATTGCAGTTGATTGATGTGAATTAAGAATGGTACAGCATTTAAAAGCATTACAAAGATCAGCTCCATTTAATTTTCATGGCAATATTCTTTCAGGATGCTTACGATGTAAATGATCCTAGAATTCTATTTTTTTTAACTAGGACACAGAAAGTGCAATCAGAGATTTAGGGCAGCAATATGCTCCCTGTGGTTTAAAATATCCACACATGAGAAACCTAACTACATTGATTTATAGTAAACATTATGAATTTATTAAATGAATTATCTAAATATTTTACATATTTAAGCATTCTTCCTCAAGTAATGAGATAATAAATGATTCCTGTGAATCTACAGACAAATAGAGGGTTAGAGAGGATTTGATAAAACCATATTATTTCAATTTTTTTCAGGAGAAAAGCTGGTGTTTGCTGAATTTATTCAAAAGGATCTCAAAAGAAAAATGTGAAGCTATGCTTTTAAATTTGTTGTTGCATTTAACTCTTTCTGATGAATACAGAGCATGTATAAGAGTGGTTATACTATACTGCTCACAACCTCACAGAGGAATCATAGATTCACATAAAACCCTATATGTATGACAAAATTGGAAGAACATTTGGCCTCGTTTTCTCAGATGTGAATTCAAAAAAAATTGCTTCATCAACAGGTAAATTACATTGAATTTTATGGTCACAATAAATTCATCATCTTTCTAAGGTCAAACTATAATTTAAATTATCTATCAAATATGAATTATAATGAAATGTGAGCAAAATTTCTCCCCTGAAAATATTCTCTTATCCTTCCACTTTTGCAGAGTTGAAACAATCCTGGTGACTTCTTTAACTCTTGTTTGACTTATTATTTCAGAAATGGAAAACTGCCAGTTGTGGAGAAAATGTTTATAGTTTTGTAAGAGAGCATAGTTTGAAGCTCAACTATGCATGGAGTCAGTTTTTTTAACCTGCCAAACTGAATAAACTTCTCAATGAACCTCGAGGTTCACCTGGAAGTCATGGTGGCGTCAACAGACCATTTAACTCAAAGGGTGAACAGAAGACACATAAACAGACTTCTGCCAATTACCAGATACAGAGGAACATTATTAATTCTAACCCTAATAATCTGAGACCTTGTATTGTCAGCTCAAGTGTATTTTCATGAGTGGGCTAACTTTGCCAGCTATAAATAGTGTCTGGATATTTGAAAATGTTTATATAGGACATTTTTTGGCCTGGTTTATTGAACAAATGAAATCTTTTTTTCTTCAAAGGTTTAATGTAAAAATAAGTTGCATCAGAAAAAAAAAAGAGCTACTCTTGTGTTGTTGCAACAAAGGAAAATAGGCAAACTACTTTACTATGAAGAGTAGCAACAATGTTGTGCATATTCAATGCTTTAAAAGTCTAATTCTTTATTTATACAATTGGCTTGTCAAACACAATTATCAAAAATATACAGACATTGAAACTATGTGACCAGAAATGGAGAGAGGGATCAGTAGTTAAGAGCACTTCCTACACTTGCAGAATACCAAGGTTTAGGTTCCAGCACATACTTACTGGCTCACACCATCCATTACCTCCACTTCCAAGGGGTTGGACACCATTTCCTTGTCTCCAAATTCAGCAAGCATACATTTGGTACCTTAAGAAACCAGCAGACAAAACACTCACGCACATGAAAAGTAATGAATCATTAAAAAATCTACCTGTTATCAACATTTCTTAAATTTCACACCCTTAAAATAGTTCAGTATTTCTCATTAAGGGACTTCTCTTGAAAGTATGCTTCTTTCCACCTATTTAGTTATCTCAAAACAAATAGTGAACTGATAATGAGACAGTGCATTAATGTTAACAGTTTCTATAAAGGCAACAATGCAAGCCCACTTTTAAAGTCGAAATAAACTAGAGATCAGAGTTTATAACTTATATTTCATAAAAGAATATAATTGGAGAAAAATTCTCCATAACCCTCGTAAAAGAAGCAGTGGTTTTAAAATGGTGTTTGGTTCTTTGACAGCTTTTCACTTACTTGAGGGGTTGGGAAAATGGTTTATTCATTGAAGTGGTTTCCATGCCTGGATTAAGACCTTGAGTTTGATTCCTGGAACTGATATGAAGAAACTGGAAATCTCCATGGGCACAGATGTATGATTGTAATTTTAATGCTGGGAAAGAGGGGCAGGAGGAACTTGAAGGCTTTATGGTCAGCCAGTCTAGCCAGTCTAATCAGGCTCACATAAAAACAGAACAGACCAAAACTCCAAAACCAAGGTGTTTACTTGGTGAAGAGTGAATGCAATATATTCTTCTCTTCCCCCCCCCACACACAAATGTATGCATTTGTGCAGTATATACGCTTCAAACGGTTGTTTTGAAAGATGAATTTCCTTTTTCTCCACATCCTGGACAGCATCTGCTGAGTTTTTGACCTTAGCCACGCTGACTGATGTGAGATGGAATATCAGTGTTGTTTTGATTTGCATTTCCCTGATGACTAAGGATGTTGAACATTTCTTAAGGTGCGTCTTAGCCCTTCGCATTTCCACAATTGAGAATTCTCTGTTTAGTACTATTCCCCATTTTTAAAATAGTGTTATTTGGTTCTCTGGAGTCTAATTTCTTGAGTTCTTTTTATGTATTAGATATTTTTTAATTTTTACATTAAAAATTATTTATTCACTTTACATCCTGATTGCATTTCCCCTTTCTCCTTTCCTCCCAATCCCACCCTTACACATCTCTCCCCCAACCCCTCCAGTTATCCTCAGTGAAGGGGCAGTCTACTATGAATACAACTCCCCCTGGGACATCCACTTGCAATAGGCCTTAGCCCATCCTTTTCACTGCATCCCAAACATGCAGTCCAGTTAGGGGAAAGGGATCCACTCTGTATTGGATATTAGCCCTTTAGGATTGATAAAGATCTTTTGCTATTCTGTTGGTTGCCGTTTTGTTCTATTGACAGTGTCTTTTTCCTTACAGAAGCTTTGCAATTTTATGAGGTCCCCTATGTAGATTCTTGATCTTAGAGCATAAGCTATTTGTGTTCTTTTCAGAAACTTTGCCCTGTGCCCATGTGTTTGAGACTTTTCCCCATTTTTCTCTTCAATTAGATTCAGTGTCTCTGGTTTTATATGGAGGTTCTTGATCCACTTGCACTTAAGCCTTGTACAGGGATTTAAGAATGGATCAAATTTCATTCTTCTACATGTTGACTGCCTATTGAACCAGCACCATTTGTTGAAAATGCTGTCTTTTTTCCATTGAATGGTTTTAGATCCTTTGTCAAAGAGCTCTTTGTCAAAGAGCAAGACCATAGGTATGTGGGTTCACTTCTTTATCTTCAATTCTATTCCATTGATCTACCTGCCTGTCACTATAAATATCATGAAGATTTTAACACAATTGCTCTGATTGCAAGCTGGTACAATCACTCTGGAAATCAGTCGGGTGGTTCCTCAGAAAATTGGACATAGTATTCCCTGAGGACCCAGCTATACTACTCCTGGTCATATACCCAAAATATCCTCCAACATATAACAAGGACACATTCTTGACTATGTTCATAGCAGTCTTATTTATAATAGTCAGAAGCTAGAAAGGGACCAGATGTCCTTCAACAGAGGAATGAATACAGAAAATGTAGTACATTGACATAACGCAGTACTACTCAGCTATTAAAAATAATGAATTCATGAAATTCTTAGGCAAATGGATGGACCTAGAAAATATCCTCTTGAATGAGATAACCCAGTCACAAAGGTATACACATGGTATGCACTCACTGATAAGTGGATACTAGCCTAAAATCTCTAAATACCCAAGACACAATTCACAGACCACATGAAACTCAAGAAGAAGAAAGGCCAAAGTGTAGGTGCTTTGGTCCTTATTAGAAAAGGGAACAAAATACTCACTAGAACTACTATGGAGAAAATGGGCAGAGCAGAGACTGAAGGAAAGGTCATCCAGAGACTGTCCCACCTGGGTATTAATCCCACATAGAGTCACCAAACTCTGACACTATTGTGAATGCTAAGAAATGCTTGCTGAAAGGGCCTAATAAAGTTGTCTCCTGATAGGCCATGACAGAACTTTATAAATAGAGGTGGATGCTTGCAGCCAACCATTGCACTGAGTGTGGGGTCCACAATGGAGGAGTTAGTGAAAGGACTGAAGGAGCTGAAGGGGTTTGCAATTCCATAGGAAGAAACAATAATATCAACCACCCAGATCCCTCTCACCCCCACAGAACTCCCAGGGACTAAGCTGCCAACAAAGGAGTACAAATGGCTCTAGGTACATATGTAGCAGAGGATGGCCTTGTCAAGCATCAATGGGAGGAGAAGTCCTTGGTACTATAAAGGATCAATAGATGCCCCAGTGTAGGAGAATAGATGGCTGGGGAGGAGGGAGTGGGTGGGTGGGTTTAGGAACACACTCATAGAAGCAGGGGAGGGGGGGATGGGGTAGAGGAGGGGGAACTGGATAAGGTGATAACACTTGAAATGTAAATAAAATTTAGAAAATACATTAAAAAGATGCACTTATAAAATATTTAATATAATGCGATAAATGTATTTAAATACACAAATCTATAGTTACTATGTCACACTTTAATAGTTACATGCAAATTAAAAACTTAAATTGAATAAGTCACAGCATAATATATATGAGGTGATTAAATACTTTAATAGATTAATAATCTATTATCAATAGAATATTTTAATATATAAATATTTCATGTTTCTTTTGTTAATCACATATTCAATGCCAATCAGTGTATTCAATCTGAAATCTACTAAATCAGATATACATTCTACCTGAATTGTTTTCTTTGTCATAAAGGCAGGAAATGGAAGGCACACACACATGGAATGTATGTTGCAGAAACAAAGAGCTATTGTTATTGTGAAACCGTCAGGTAGTGACTGTCTCCTGATGTGGTATCCTCCAGAGTTTGGCAGGTGCACTGAGGAGAGACTGGATGCCCACCAAGCCCAGCCTGAGACTTTAGAACATAGTGGAGCAGTTCTGTGTTTTGCTACAAGATAGACCAGTGAACATTAGTAGAACTAAGAAACATTTCATCACAGGGTGCCACATTCTGCTTGTTTCAAATGTATTATTTGCATATGTAAATTACAGAGTAAATTCTCAAAAAGTCATTTGCAATTCTCATAGTGTACACAAGCTTAATTTATTAAAATTTGTTTTATGCTATAGCCTATTTAATGCACTAAAATATTATTATATATAAACTATATGACAAATAATCTTGTTTCTATTTAATAAAAAATAAACATATTTATTTTAAAACTAATTTGGATAATGGTATGTATACTAATCTATTACTTTCTTTCTAGCCAACTGTAGATAAATATTATAAGATTGTAGGGGGTTGTTTCCTGTCATTGGTCATACTTCTGTTCCCTGTGACAAGTGTAATGACATAGTGCTTTGTTTATAACCATGGTGAAAAATTTCCTACAGATTTAAACATTAACTATCAGTGGACAAATATGCTAGCATTGAAATATTCACCAAGGTAATTATTAAAAGCATCCTTGCTAATTACATTTATGCATAATAAATTATGTTTCTTCATAGAAAAGAAATTTACTTTCTAAGAGAGCATAATATTTTAATGTCACAGCAGTAAGATAGCAACCATCCTTATGAGTAACCACATGAGGTCTTTTGTAACAATAGAGTAGTAACTAACAAAACCTTCTGCACTGCAATGTGGTTCCTAACTTCTCTTATTTAACTGTATTACCTTTATATCAATAGGTAATAATTGTGCTTTGATGAGTCAACCGATACTTACAAATTAGTATTTAAATTCCAAGTATTATAAGGGCTAAGATAACTTATCATATAAGCTATCAGAGTTAAGAAACTATACTTGTAAGAATAAGACAGTTTAATATCCAATTAAAAATGTGGAAATTATGGTTCACAGAATCAACTAAGCTGGGCTCATAGGTGCTCCCAGAGCCCTAAGTGGCAGTCACAAAGCATGCAAGGGTCTGTGCTAGGTCCTCTGCATATGTGTTATGGTTGTTTAGCTTTAGGTCATTGTAGATCTCCAGACAGTGAGAATGGTGTTGTCTCTGACGCTTTTGCCTACCCTTGGGACCTTTTTTGACCTACTGTGTTCCCTTGCTCAGCCTTGGTATGAGGGTCTGTACCTTGTCGTATTGCTTCTTTTCATGCTACATTTGGTTGATATTCCTGGGAGGCTTGCTCTTTCCTGAAAGTGATTGAGAATTAGGATCTCAAGGGCTCAATTAGGTCTGAAGGATGGGGGTAGTAAGGAGGGGTCTAGGAGTAGTGAAGCTGCACTCAGTCAGTACTGTATGTGAAAAGAATACATAAAACCGAAAAAAAGGAAGAAGGTGGGAGTTAGAGACTTTGAAAAACAAATAGGGTTTTGTTACGATATTCATTGCACGAATTACATGTGTAGGAGTCCTCTGCTCATTTCAACTTCAAGAGAGTGACTCATGCCTGATAAATATTTATTCCCGATTAACAGGATTTCTTTTTCTGATGTTGTTTGAAATATTTAAATGATTTCCTGCAAGTTAAGACATTTTTATTAAACATTTTCCCCTGGTGTTTTTTCTTATTATTGTGTAATAACTCTACAAAAAAGGTAATGCGGTAAGTGTGAAGGTGCTTCAGAGCACTTTGAAGAGAAGAAGTGAGATTTACAGCTTGCTGAAAAAATATTAAGTGTTGATGAATTCTAAACCACTGAAAAATTTGCAATATTTTTTCTGTTTTTACCAATATTGTAACAAGGAAACAGTTTGTGTTGAAAAGATAAACGGCAGTTAATGAATATATAAGGATTCATGCAATTATTTAATGAGATAAAAACACTAAGCCCAGAAAATTTATCCTGCACTGCCAAAGAAATTCATGGGTGTGATTTCAGAATACCTGTCAGGGAGCCTAAGAGAATCATATTGAAAGAAAAATGTGGCAAAAAAAAAAAAACCCTTAATAACAGGTAATGATAGGAAAATGTTTTCAAAATAAAGGGAAGAGTAGAAATCAAAAATGACAGATTCTGACAAAATTTTAGGACAGATTATATACTTGTAAATGTTTGATTAATATAACTTTACAAAATTACTTTCAGAGGTAGGGAAATATGAGAAATTTCTAGGAATCAATGGTATTGAAATGAATATAGAACTCTTACCTTGTGCATTAGTACAGCAGATTCCAAGGAAATATCAAGAACCTTTACTAACCAGAATTGGTGAAAATATTTTCACTTTTTGAAAATGACTGAGAAAAAGATATAGAAGGATGTGCAAATGAGATGCTAGTGTCTATGGGAAGAGGTTGTTTACAAAGTCTATTCATATCTGAAGTCACAAGTAAGCTGTGGATTTTCTCTAGTGCTTCAGTCTAAACATTGTTTCTGATCTTGAATATGTCATGTCATTTTACTGAAATGATTAGGATTCAGTCACAAACCACTACCTGAAAGCTTCAAAATTGTTGAAACACTATTTTTTTTTATTCTAGAATTAGCTAAGTTATCAAGCCCCCAAATATTTTAAAATAATAAAACAAAATTTTACCGAGGAAATTAAAACAGTATGACAGAAATTTGTAAAAAAAAAGAGAATTATTCAATAATATAGAATTTAATTTTGAATTAAACTATTTAACGGTGGTATTCAGATTTGTGATTGTGGTTCTTGGAGAATAGGAATGACTTTATGAAGTTCATACATGTTGATAGAATGTTTAATGATTTGAGGGAACAATAGGTCCATGTGGATTTATAAGATTTGAATGAACTGTTTTCGCCTGTAGAATTTATTTATGTTAATAATATTATCTCTATTTTGTTTAGAGTTATCAAAATATTTTAGCTTTTTGATGAGCTCAATAAACACATCAAATTGTCTGATATTATCACATAGGGCTCTGCTATACTCTTAGTTCTACATGACCATATGGACATTGGATGACAGATTTCCACTTGGGCATGGATGATCTGCAAACAGTCATATCCTTATAAAGAATGACTATCTCCCTCACAGCAGCCATTCAATATCAATAGCTCCTCATGTAAGTTTGACCCTTGGAGGATTCTAACATATGCATGTTTAAATTATCACTGACTAGATATTAACTAGGTCTTATTCAGGTAAATGTAGTTGCTGAAAACTGGAGTGATTTTAAATTAATTATATGTCCTTCCCTTCTCTTTTTCCCAATATAAAACTCAGGCCATAATTCTAGATATCTACTTACAGTTACACATTATCAATTAGTCTAGATAGACATTATGAGTTAAATTTCATTGGACCTTGAGTTTCTTTTAACTGGAAACTTTAATAATGCAATATTCCATGTCTTTCTATTTGAAAATATGCTAGCCAAAACTTCTAGAAATTTGTCCCTTTAAGGTCTAACAATTACTAGTATAATAATTACCTTTGTTCAACCAAAAAGAAAAAGTGGTTTAATCTTATGTGCCCTGAAAAAATAATGAGAAAAAAGCCAAAAGATGCCTTATAATTTTCTTACACTGAAAAATGTTTTTATAAACAATGCTGTGGGTTTAATAACGCAAACTGCAATGGTTGACACAGTTCTCAATAAGTCAAGAAGTCTACTAGTGTGTGCCCTCCCCATACTGTTAGGGCAGGGAGCCACCCCACAGACACACTTAAGAAACACGGTAATTTGCCAATTACTGTTTTCTATGCTTCATTTAATTTCTCACTACAGATTTTAATAAAAGAATGCAGGTTATACATCAAATCCAAATTTTAAAGTCATTATATCTCATATTAGAATATTTTACAATGCTGTAACTATCCTTTGTAAGGAAAAGTATTATACATTTTCTATATTCTTCACATTTCCTGTCCCTGAACACATTTTAGTATAATTAGAAACATACACCACTATATAAATAATATAGTGTTTCTTTAAATAGTGTTCTATAAGTTTAATTTTAAAAATCCATTCATAACTTTATGGGATATAAAGAGTTAAGAATGCCCTAAAATGTACAAACACACTTTGATTTTGACACTTTAATTAATAATATATAGTTCATTTTATATATATATATATATATATATATACTGTAGAATAATATCATTATAGTTCAAAAATATTTTAAAATATTTATTTAGCTTTTATTTTATGTATATGTATGTGTACCTGAATATACATGTGTGTTATATATGTTTGGGGGGATTGAAAACCCAGAAATAGGTGAGAGATCTGGAACTATAGACAGTAGTGGAGTTACAGACAGCTATGAACATTGTGTGTGCATGTTGGGAGCTGAACCCAGATTCTGCAATTATAGCAAATACTTATAATTACTGAGTCATCTTTTTCTGCACCACTTTTGTAGAACCTGTTATTCTTCTGTACATTGCTATTCTATTTACTCCTCCTATAACTATAAATATTCTTTCTGGTTACAGAATAATTTTGTGGAAAACAAAGTAATGTTGTTTTTTTTTTTATTAGATATTTTCTTTATTTACATTTCAAATGTTGTCCCCTTTCCTGGTTTCCCCTCTGAAAACCTCCTATCCCTTCCCCCCTCCCCCTGTTTACCAACCCCCCCCACTCCTGCTTCCCAGCCCTGGTATTCCCCTACACTGGGGCATAGAACCTTCACTTCATATCCATTATTTAAAATGATTCGTGAAAATGAGACAACCAATACCCATAACATGCTCTAAACACAACCAACTGAAGAAGCTACTAGACCAGTTCTGCATGCTGACAATCTTCCTGAGGATACACAAGGGATGACTCAGATTCCTACTTCTAACAAGATCAAATGCTCCACTTTCTAAATTGCTGTGTTTTCTTGTATAAATGTGTTATGAGAAAGCAGCAAAGAAACAATCGAGATGGATAAAATAGGTTAGGATGGTTTGTAATGAGAACCTGGATCAAAATGGAAAACCAGGATATAAGAAACAAAGATTATTTGCAAAAGTTATAGGTAATATTTTTATATTTTGTTTATTTTTGAAAGTATAATTGCATCATTTCCCTGACTTCCTTTTCCTCTCAACACCATCATATAATTCTTTTTTGTTCATCCAAATTCAATATTTCTATTTTCAGACAATTTTATTATAAATGTATTATTAGAATCTATACTCATATAGGTACATCCACCTGCCAGGTAGATTTTACATATTTTTTTCAAATTGTATACTTATAATATATCATAATGACTCTCCAAGTTCACATAATCTTGCCAATTTACTCCAAGATGCTTGTTGCTTCATTTTATTTTTTTGGTTATGTTTTGTTTTGTTTTTCAGAACAGGGTTTCTCTGTGTAGCCCTGGCTGTCCTGGAACTCACTCTGTAGACCAGGCTGGCCTGGAACTCAAAACTTTGCCTGCCTCTGCCTCCCAAGTGCTGGGATTAAAGGCATGCGCCACCAAGCCCAACTTGTTGCTTTATTTTTTAAGTGTTAAGAAAGTATTTGTTTTTTTTATTTTTCAATACTGAATATATCCTGAAAAAATAATGAAGGTCCTCTCAATAATCACCTTTGACTCCCAAATTATAACTTTCAAAATAATTTACAGTTATATATATTTGGTTGAAATCTGATTGATCCCCATTGCTTGCAAGTTAATAGTTATAAGCTCTGTAATATGTAATTGTCATGTTGCCAGTATAAAAGGACTCATTTACAGAAGTTCTTCCTCAAGTCTATGAAATGGGGAAAATGACTTCATCAGTAAAATCCCTACTGTGCAAACCAGAATACATGGGACTAGATGCAGTTTTCTCCTTGTATGAAACAATACTCTCTTTACAGGACAGATAGTCTCAGTGCTTAATTTCAGATTGCTACATCTACAAAGCCAATATATGACTTTTTCTTCCGGGGTCCTACTGACTTGTGTTCTTATAGATTCACTCTTTCTCCCTCCCTCCCCCCCTTGCTCCATTCTTCTCATTCTCTTCTTCTTCTTCTTCTTCTTCTTCTTCTTCTTCTTCTTCTTCTTCTTCTTCTTCTTCTTCTTCTTCTTCTTCTTCTCTCTCNATAACTTCTAGGGATCCATGAAACATTTAGTCATCATTTCCCTTTAGGCTCCCTATGGCTCTGTCAGACATTTCTTACTTGATGACCTTGGCTTAGTGTTTAGGTACTTAGAAAAAATTCTCTATTATGACTTCCTTAAATCTCTCTCTCTCTCTCTCTCTCTCTCTCTCTCTCTCTCTCTCTTTTCTCTGTGTGTGTGTGTGTTTATGTGTGTATGTGTGTGCACATGCATGCACATCACTGTGTCTCTCTTCTTTATCTCTTTCTCTAACTCTGTGTCAGTCTCAGACTTTGTACAGGAATGAGATAAAAGTAGTCCTTGACTTACAATGAGGTTAAGTGACATTACAAATTGGAACTCCTTTAATGCAGATGATTCTCAGTCTACCTAACTGTGAAATAGTGTGTTGTGGCCAATTAGTAGAATGCACTGTACTGCTCACAGCTAGCCCAAGAAAACCCCAAAATCTAAAACCAAATCATGTCTTTATTGGAAGTGTCTTTCTTAAATATTGAAGAGTCACTAAATTATCTGTCCTAAATCAAATAGCATCTTCACTTCAGGACAGATATCATGACATGCTAATCTTCAGGCAAGTATGTAAGATGGTAGCACTAGAAATGTTTTGCTGAAATTGTTTTCAATAAGCTGAGTATTCTTAAAGGATTTTCTTGCAAGTAATTTTTTTTTGTTTTAAATATTAGCCTTTAAAGTTTAAGAGGTACATAAAAACAACCCACCTGGCTAAAATTCCATCTTCTCATTTGGAAAACAAGCAAGCTTTGATTCATGTTTTCCTAAAAAATCACCATTTGCATACTATAAACTGCAGAATTACCAGGTTGGTAAGCAGCTTCTTAGACCAGCAATTCTGACTCCCTATTCACTTCTCAGATTGGGTGTTTTTCTTCTAATGCAAAGTAGAACACATAGCGTAAATATTTAGAGCACAACCCTAAAATAGAAAGGTAACACTTTTTATCAAATGCAAACATCATCACTTGCTTTAAATAATTCTCTCTGTCTGAGTGGCTGAGTGTAAAATATGAGGCCACTACTTCTTTTCTACCCATAGAAATTTTATAATGGTTACGAAAAACAGGGCAATCCTGTGACAGGCCTTTCATTTTTTGATTATTTCCCCTGAAATAAATCACATAACACATAAAGACTTAAAATCTCCTACAAAACACGAGGCCATAGCCATATCCTACTATTCTTTAAAGATTAGATAAGGAAGGAGATTTGGGCTAGAGGGGTGGATCAATGAGTTAACATTTGCCAGCCAACCCTTATAACAAGAGATCTATGTCTAGAACGGATAGAAAGATGGAAGGATAGCACCCATGCAGAAAGGTTATCTTCAGTCTTCTACAAGTCCACTCTGGCATGTGTACCCTCATAGAAGCATCATTCTCTCTCTCTCTCTCTCTCTCTCTCTCTCTCTCTCTCTCTC
>NC_034601.1:47108648-47159449 GCF_900095145.1 Mus pahari | reverse complement strand
CACACACACACACACACACACACACACTAGAGTGCAGGTAAGAAATAAAGTGATTTTTAAATTAAGAAAAACCAAATGGAATGGAAGAAAGGAATGAATAAAGGAAGGAACAAGGGAATGAAGGAAGGACAGAAGGAAGAATATGTTTATGTTTCTTTAAGGTAATAAGTTTCAAAAATCTTGTACATGAATAAATATGTACAATAAATGGAGAGCCAATGACTAGACAATAGTAGCAATGTTTGAGTTAACAAATGTTTACAGATTTGTTTTATGTTAGGCTCTATTATATATTATGCTGATAAGATTAAAATGGAAGAAAACAGACAATATACCCGTCCTCATGGCACTTCTTGTCTAATACAATGAAATAATCTTAATGAAGAAACGGGTTGCAGCTCAATGAGATGCAGAGTACAAGTGAAATTGTTCCTCCTAACCCAACCACTTCCCCATCATTCTAAACAGAAGTGGCATTTTACCTCATTCTACATAATTGACATCCAGTAATAGCCCAAATGCCCATGCTTTCTGGCTCAACATAGTTACATCTGGACATACAGGTCCATCTGCACCATAGTTTATAATCATAATGTGACAGTCTGTGAGAAAAGGGCCAGCAGACCCTAGTAGATTAGTGGATTGTTCACATTCTGAATGTCAAATCTATCCGTTGGAAGCTAATCTGAAAGTGATCATTCCCTACATATCAAACATCTGGACACACAGATTTCTAGATACTTGCAATTTTATGGTGCAAGCATGGGCTCTCTGTCAAATATTGCTTATGCTGAATAATAAGCACGCTTTTCCAGCAGATACTTAACTCACGTAGCAGAACACAGCCATGTACACAGAACATGGCCTTGTTAATCCTCAAATTATGTTCATTTCTTCCAATGCCAGATAACTTTCTGAACAAAGAAAAGAAAACGAATAACATTGGACTTCAGATTTAATGATATTAACATTGCTGTACCAATGTCCAAAATGTGAGGTCTCATTCATAGCTTTCTAAGAAATCATAAAGAAATCCCTTCAGGTACTGAATCTGCATAGTAAGACCAAAATTAGACAATTTGTTGTTAGGATACTAAGTTACATTCATGTAAGCTTTTCTGCATGCATTGAGCAATTTGCTTACATAAGTTACAGCAGATGTGGCGTGTCTAGTTAGTAGTGATATAGCCTGTATTTCAAAGGAGTGAAAAAAGGTGCTTTTTAATGTTCCTTTTATAAAGAAATGGCAGGTGTTGAAGTTGACAAATATGCTAATCACTGTGATTTGATAGGTCCACAATATATGTATATATGAAAATGTCACTTTACAATCATAAATATATATAATTATTATTTTATAATTATGATGATTAGGTTTTGGGTTTTTTGTTGGTTGGTTGGTTGGTTGGTTTTCCAAGTGACACAAGCCTGAGTCATTTGTGAAGAATGAATCTCAATTGGAAAGACGTTCTCATCAGATTCCACAAAAGGCACGTCTATGAGCTACTTTCATAACCGATGGGTGGTGTGGGAAGACCCAGCCCTGTGTGGGCAAGCCATATCTGAGCAAGTAGTCCTGTAAGGGCTGAGTGAACCCTGGAAAACCAAATAATAAAAATACTTCTCTGGGATTCTGCATTAGTTCTGCCCTCCAGATTCCTGTAGGGCTTGAATTTCTGCCTTGGCTTTCCTCAATGATGGACATAAACTCTTTTATCTCAAACTTGCATTTTGTTATGTGTTTTATCACAGCTGTAGAAAAGTAACTAAGGTGCTAAAAAAATATTACAATAAAATAAAAATAATGATGATAAAACATCAATGATTTTATAATAGATCTCAGTGTAATATATGCCAATAAATCCACAGTATTTTTTTACTGTCTTGATATCCACTTTTAAAATATCTGCAGGAGTAGAGATACAATCATCTTTTTGACTAAAATATTTTCTCTTTTATTGGGTTTTAGTCTCATAAGATAATACTATATATAAGAAACGTAACAAAACAAAATGAAAATTATAGGGTCGTTCTAATAGACCTAAAAATAATAAAATGTGTCAAGAGAAATAAATTTCAAAACTAATTTGAAAATCATTTATCTAACAAAATTTATGTGAAATGATATCACTTCAGTAATTATTCATTTTAACCATCATTAGTGATATTTTACCTTTTATTTCCTTTTTATGTGACTAATTTTATACTATAATTCCATCTAAATTTAGATGTTATTTAAAGCTGTCATATGGAACAGTACCACTTTACAGGTGTGATGGTATTTTAAG
This sequence comes from Mus pahari, assembly GCF_900095145.1. Taxonomy (NCBI): domain Eukaryota; kingdom Metazoa; phylum Chordata; class Mammalia; order Rodentia; family Muridae; genus Mus; species Mus pahari. The sequence continues at coordinate 47,157,161 of NC_034601.1, read as the reverse complement.
TATTACTGGTTGGTGCTACCCACAAAACACGCAAAACATTGTCTAATCATGCAATATTGGGTTACCACATCCATCTTACAGGATTGGATAATGCAAATATAAACAATTAGCCCTCTGCTTACTGGTTGCAGAAACCTAACCGTTAAAATTAATGCTAGATCCTTTGAGCCCCAAACTCTGTCAGGAGTAGAGCCAATATTCCAGACTCCTTCCCACACCCAGAGATAGCTTGACTCCTAACTGGTCCATTACAACCTGGATCATCTTGTGAACCCACCCACACCCACCAAAATACCTGGCCTAATTGGGTCTCACACAAGGCCCAGCAGACACAGGACATATCTGCCCTGCCAAAGACACATCACCCTTCCAGGCCACAACTGAGCCTGTAGGCAGATCAAGTCCCCGCTCAGCCACTCCCTCATCAGAGACTTATTGGCTCCCAGGAGGTACATCCCAACCAGGCTCACAGATCAGGTGCTCTGGCACCACTACATAAACACCTTTACTCGGAGACAGCTGAGTCCTAGGAGGTTCCTTATAATCAGGCTCACAGGAGGAGGCGGCACATATCAGAGACAACAAGGCCAGGTAACAACAGAGATAACCAGATTGAAAAAAAAAAAAGGAAAAAAGAAAAAGAAAAAAATGTTCAACATCCTTAGTTATCAGGGAAATGCAAATCGAAACAACCCTGAGATTTCACCTCATATCAGTCAGAATGGCTAAGATCAAAAAGTCAGATTACAGCAGATGCTGTCAAGGATGTGGAGAAAAGAGGCACACCCCTCCATTGTTGGTGGGAATGCAAGCTGGTACAACCACTCTGGAAATCACTCTTGCTGTTCCTCAGAAAATTGGAAATGGTTTTACATGAAGACCCAGCTATAGTACTCCTGGGCATATACTCAGAAGATGCTCCAACATATAACAAGGACACATGCTCCACTATGTTCATAGTAGCCTTATTTATAAGAGTTAGAAACTGGAAAGAACCCAGATGTCTCTCAAGTGAGCAATGAATACAGAAAGTCTTATACACTTACGCAATGAAATACTACTCAGATATTAAAAACGATTTCATGGATTTTGTAGGCAAAAGGATGGTACTAGAAAATATCATCCTGTGTGAAGTAACCCAACCCAAATGTATATATACATGGTATGTACTCACTGATAAGTGACTCCCAACGCTCAGCATACACGTGATACAACTCACAGACCATATGAAGCTTAGCAAGAAAGAAGACCAAAATGTGGATGCTCCAATTTCACTTAGAAGGGAGAACAAAATAATCACAGGAGGCTGAGGGAAGGAGGGTAGTAGTGGGGAGGGGCAGAAAAAGGGGAAGCAGAACCAAGTATGGGAAGACACACGAAAGAATTTGAGAGGGCCAGGAACATGCACTGAAATAAGTAGATGTAGGGATGGGGAACTTGGCAAACCACTAGAAAGTACCAGACTGCAGAGATGCAGAAGGCTACCAGGAACCCACCGGGATCAGATTTAGCTGAAATACCCAACAAAGGAGAGAAAGAACTTGAAAATTCTAACTCCAGTTGAAAGACATTGCCCACAGTGGAGGGATGGTGCCACTCACCCATCTCAAAGTTTTTAACCCAAGTTTGTTCTTGTCAAAAAGGAACACGGAAAAATAAAAGAAAAAAAGAAAGAAAAAGAAAAAAGAGCAGAGACTGAGGTAAAGGCCATCATCAATAGACTGCCCCACACTGGGCTACAGCCCATCTGCAGACATCAAACCCCTATACTATTACTGATGCCAAAATAAATGCTTGCAGACAGGAGCCTCGTATGACTATACCCTGAGAGATTCTGCTATCACCTGACTAATACATTTGCAGATACTCCCAGTCAACCATTGGACTGAGACCATGGACCCCAATGGAAGAGGTCAGGGAAGAAATGAAGGAGCAGCTAAAGGAGATTGCAACCTCATAAGAATAACAATAACATCAATTAACAGGACCCTTCAGAACTCCCAAAGACTAAACCACCAACCAGTGTATACACATAGGTGGGTCCATGACTCCAGCTACATATATAGCAGAGAGTGGCCTTATCTGGCATCAGTGGGAGGGGAGGTTCTTGGTCCTGTGAAGGCTTCCTGTTCCAAAGAAAGGGGATGATGAAGGGGTGAACAGAAAGTGGATAAGGAAGCACTTGATCTTAGAGGCAAAAGGGAAGGATGTGCAGTAGGGGGCTTGTGGAGGGGAGACTGCGAAAGGGCACAATGTTTGAAATGTAAATAAAGTAATTAATAAAAAACTAATAATAAACCATGTTTGTGAGAAAAATACTTACAACATCAATATTTCTCATTTTACTTTTTATTCTATATATCTTAAAAATATGTAAGGCAAAAAAGAAAGGAAAAAAGCCACAGCTTTAGAAATCTAATCCCCATTTAAAAACTAATTACAAGTGTTATGAGCATATATGATTTATGAATGGATTTAAGGTCCATCCCAGATAAAGAAACTCACATTTCGTGCTTTCAGTCTGACCAAGGTCAAGGTCCTATGGTTGGAGAGTTCACATTTTTATAGAGATGAACTACTGCTTTTATCTATTTTCTAAAGAATCATAGTACCAAAGTGCCTTCTAAATGCCTATGTCTATACCCCAGATTAGTTCATCTTTCTGCTTTTGCCAGTAAAGCAGTTTTGTACAGCAGACAAGAGTTAATACACAGACTGCACAAAGTGGCAGAAGAAAACAAATCTACGGAGTGTTTAGTCACAGAGGAGACATCTATAACACATTCCCTTCCCACAAAATGCTCAGCAAGCATCCCAGTAGAATTCTACAGAACTGCAAAAGCCTCATTTTCCAAAGGAACAGGCTGAAGTAATGGGTTTTAACCAAGAAAATGACTGACTGACTGTTGTGCCCATGAAGCCACAGAAGCTATGGTTGCCTGCATAGGACCTGCACAAGATCAAACTGGTCAACGTGCCAGCACAAGAGGCACAAGAATCTCCAACCAAGGCTGAGGTAATACTGAGAGTTGATGGCTGGTACGGGAGGTCAGTTTATAGTATAGCTCTAGTGAATGGCCGCATACCAATGCATATTAGAACCTGCAAGGTCATTTCAGATTGGACTCAGTAGATTCTATTAAAGAAGAGTAAAAGAAGAGAGAAGGAGGGAGGAAGTTAGGGAAGAAGGAAGGGAAGGCATGTGAGAGAGACAGACAGAGGAGGGTGGAAGGAAGTCATATATTTAGGATGGAGACTTGGGGAACTAATTAAAGAATTAGAAAGGAGTTGGAGGTACGGCTGATATACATTATATGCAGGTATGTAATCCTCAAAGAACAAACAAGTGTTTTAAAAGAAGCCAAAATAAATTCAAATAATTATCAGCTAGGGAGCATATTAAGATAGAGTTTATCTTCCTGCAAATCCCCCTTTTAAGTGTTCATGAGTCACAAGGTGCATTTCTCTGGTGCTCAAAACCAGCATGCAACCTCTCCCTCATTCTTACAAAGTGCAGCTTCCCTCCTGGGTGTCTTGCTTTTTCAATGGATTGAGGGTGACTTGGCCTTTTAGCAAGTCTATATTTATATTTAGAAGCTTAATTTAGTGGTCCACTTAGCATAATTTTAATTTCCTCCCATTGAGCAAAGAAAACTTTCATTTACAACTGTCTTGGTACCTTATATTATAAAAATGCCATTTTATCAATGCAAGGAAAATGGTCTTCTAGCTCACAGTATGGGCCTTAAGTGACTCTAAATGAGCCCCGGGCCTCACATCTTATCTACATTTTAGTTTCTGTTAGAATTCTTCTTCCTATGGGGTCAGTTCAGATCCTTTAAGCCAAATGATAATCCTTAACGACCCACTCTGTCATTTCAATATAAATGGTATATGTCCTAAAGCGTACTGCGATTTATATCCCTAGGGACAGCAAGGGGCAAAATTTATGGTAAAGTCTTTATATTTGTATTTCTTTATTCTTTCTTCATGTGTGTGTGTGTGTGTGTGTGTGTGTGTGTGTGTGTGTGTGTGTGTGTTTATGAGAGAGGGAGGGAGAGAGAGAGAGAGAGAGAGACGAACAGACAGACAGAAAGACAGACAGACAGAATGTTCACATGCCATATACATGGATATCAGAGCATAATTTGTAGAAGTATCCGGCTCTCTGACACATGTCTTTTTCTGATAAGCCATCTCACTAGTCCAGGCCTTAACATTTTACATGAATGATTTTTCATTTGTATAACTCTGTTTTAAAATTTTTAGATGTATTATTGTTTTTTACAGGCATGACTGTCTTGCCAACATGTATGTGTGTGTGTACCATGAGTGTGGTCGGCGATGTGAGAGGTCAGAAGAGGCCAGAAGAGGCCACATGATAACCTTAAACTGAAGTTACAGATGTTTATGAACCACCCTGGATGTACTGGGACCCGAACCCATGTCCTTTGAGACAACATTGAGTGCTCTTAAGTATCGAAAGCTTCTCCAGCCTCAACTATTTTTAAATTTAGTTTTATTTTCTACATAATATTCAGTTAAATATTTGTGAGTCTTTTAAAGTATTTTACATAGAATATTGCAAAGCAGGCTTATTTAGTAAGATAATATATACTCATTATATGAAATAAAAGGTTTCAATATGGTATTTTCACTCATGAGCACTGATCATATTAACCCTCAATTATGCTGCCTTGCTTGCCTCTTTCTACTTGTTTTCTTCCCTCTTTTCATGTGATGTATTTTAATGTAATATTGTTATTGTATTACTTAATTGTATTGTTACTTAATTATGTTATTTATTTTCATATATACATAAGAAATAGATTTTACTTCTTCAATTGTTTTTGTGATTTTGGAGACAAGAGCTTACAAAGTACAAGTATATGTGTCCTTTGGTTCTTTCTTCCTCTGCTTCTCTGGTATTATTATAGCAGTTCAGTATAAATACACAAACTTCTAGTGACACAGCTGGTAATCTATGACAGTGTCCCTGCTCCTTCAGAGGTACATGACTGTAATTGAAATGACAATTATATCTCACCGATTTAATATTTGCCTTTTCTATTTTAGATCTTCGTATAAATAAAGTTACTCACTAAAAATTCTTTTGTTACTAACCAAATCCAGGCAGCATATCAATAGATTTATTTGTCAGTGATTTTAAATTTCATTGTTCTAGTATACTGCTTTAGGAGGTGGTAGAAAGTTTAGCGGGTGGGGTTGAGTCTTTGATAGTTGAACCCCACCCCCATTGCTTTGTGCCTTCCATTAGGTAGGTCTCTTCTTCCAACTCTTTTTACTGCTGTAATACCAAGAATTGACTCAGGCTCGAACTACAGATCTAGCTATATATGAGCTGAAACTCCTGAAACACAGACCAAATTATATACCCTCATTTAGGATATGTATGAGAGTTATTTTGTCCTAAGAACATTTAAGAGCTCAAAGGTTGAGTATTGGGTATATGTAGTATAATATAGTTATTTGCAATCATTCTATACATATGTATATACTAGCAAATAATGCATATCTTTCTTTAAAGAACAATGCTCAATTCTGATAAGCAAATGTTATCATTTTATTCATTTATGATTTATACTTTATTCATACGATTCAAGAAGTTTTTGTCCCAGTCAAGGACATTGTAGATTTTTACTAAGGAATTGAAATTATTTAAAATAATTAGTTAAAAATGCATTGTATAAGATCTTATTAGAATTTTATGTATATAAACACATACACATGCACACACAAATATATTCATTACACATTGACTAGATGACTGTGACTTTAGAATTTTTCTTGAAATCAAATACAGTTCTTTTATTTTTACATTGGAATTGCTAGGGTTTTTATTTTAGTACATTGTTGATTTATGCAATTCATGTATCATAGTCACAATTCATAGTCAGGAATAATGGAGGTCAGTGGAAAATGAATTGGTATTGTTAAAACAGTTCAGGGATGGGAAAGAGAGGCATCATAGAATTGAACATCCAGCGCAAGTGCACAGCAGAACTGACAGTGATATAAGAAGCATTTCACACTGAAGCCTGAAAGAGCATGTTATCAGTACAGACAGCACAGAAGGTGAATGTGGAGGTTAAGTGGAAACTGTAGGAAAGAGTTCTGATACTATGCTGGATCTTCAGAAAGATTTAAGGAACATTGTACCTCTCCTAGATACACCATTCATTCTCTCTGGCAGATGGGGGGAGGGGATAGGGCTTCTGATTTACTTTGTTTTCAATAGTCTATACCATACTTGCCTTGGTTTTTCTGGTCTGGTTTTCTTTCATTTCGCTTCCACTTCTTTTGCTTGATACTATCTGGCAAGTCATATGTGAATACTTATTTGGTCCATCATTTATTATTTTATTGTTGTTTTTTTCCTGTCAAGGCTTTAGGGGTGGGCAGGCTGGCCTTGAACCTATAGAAAACTTCCTGCTTCATTAGCAGTGATTTCATAGTGATTTTCTATCACTTGCACATAAAGTAGACAGGCTTCAACTTAACACTAGACTGTGTTTCTAGCCACATCACAGAAGGAACTTCCTGCTCTGTTAGTATAGTAAATGGGAATAACCATAGGAAATACACATTCTAGCAATTGAAGGTCTGAAACTCATAGCACCTATGGAGCTAGTTTGCAATGTTTAAGAGCATACTTGAGGACAGCATCCTCAGAAAGAATTTGCTTTGTAAAGGGAGAGGCTAGAAACATCACATTGTGTTAAAAAAAAAAAATAGAGAATTTGGAATAACTAAGTCAAAGCAAACTGTTGATGTGAGATTCCTAAACAAGGGATTTAGCCACTCAAGAGTGGTCCAAAGCCATTCACACTGAAGCATGGGTAATTCTAGCACATTACTGTAGGCTGAGGCAACAGAATTGCTCTTCGTGTGAGCCTGTCTTAGGCTACACAGTCAATCCCTAGCTAGCTGTATGGCAGAATGAAAGAGTGCCTTAAACAACAAAAATAAACAGAATACAAACAAACTAACATCAGAAAACCACACTTTTTACTTTACCTGGGATCTTTCTACACCGACTCCTGCTACTTTGAAGCTGACAAGCTAATCTACCAAAACTAGGAAGCTGCCTCAGGGCTGCCACTCATCTTAATCTTTATTTTTAATTTCTGAAAATATTTCCACAGTACTGAAGAAGGGTTTGGGGTTTACCTTACTACAACTGGAGAATGGGGTATTTTATACCTATTCATAAGCGTTTTTGATACATTTTTGTTCAAATTTTGTTGTCTGATGTATTTCTGGGAAAAGAATCTTTGTCATGTCTTTGAAGATGATTTCCCTATTTTTTAAAAAAAATTGTTTGTGCAATCTGTGGCTCAGTTTCTCTCTTTCCTTCTTCTTAGCCCCTAAAGTTCCCCAGCTATCTTCCTGTCTAGATCTATGAGATTTTTTTTTTTGTCTTCCTTTGATGAGAGAGGTTAAGCAGGTTACATCAAGGCAGAGAGCTCATAGCTGCTGAAGTGACCCCCTCAGTCACAGTCTGGTCACTGGATAACCCTGACACGCAGACATAAAATATTTGACTTCTACTTTAGTTTGAGAATAATGTTGGTCAGAAATTATTAAATGGTGGACTCAAATACTTAAACCAGCAAGTCACCCTGGAACTCCTCTAGATAACCTTTCTCTTCCCAACCAGGCTCTGCTACTGTAAGTAAAAGCAGTTTTCTATGTTTTGTTCCAACATCCTAGAGTTGTTATGATCCTAAAGAATTATGTGCATTGAATAGTACAATTTTTAATATGTTATGTCATGTTTTCAGTAATTACCTCATTTATTTCAATAAAAAACAATGTCTTTTGATGTTTTAAAGAAGGTAAGCAATTTTTGATCAATTACTTAAGCATTTCTACATGGTTTAGATAATAAACTCATTATTTTGAATATTGTCTTAAATATTGTTGGCTAAAATTCCCCAAGATCATTGTATTTACCTAGCCTTTAACTGGATTAACAGGAGAAAACAGAGTCAAGACACCTAAACAATGGTGACAAGATGAAAGTCATAGTGTATTTTGTGTTAGAGATATCCACAACATACAGACCTATTCCACTCTGAGAAATATTTGCTTCCTTTGCCTTCTTGGGCCAACACAGCAGAGCAATAACCTAATGTAGGAGTATTTGCCACAGGAATTTCCACAGGATAGATTTAGTGTTCCCTATATCTATGAATACATTGTATGTTTTGTAGAAAATCTTATTTATAGTAGTAAAATAATTATAGATACTCATTTTATTTAAAAACAGTAATATATGTATAATACTTTACAAGTGGTATTCTGATTGAAATTATTCCAAGAAAAATGTTTGTTTGTAACATATTTTTGTGTGAGATTAAAATAAATTATAGATGTCCACATCATTATTGAAAGTAAAAGATGTCTGCAATCTATCTTTCCTAAAATAGCAAATCATTAACTTAACAAATTATCTTAATTATAATACGTAATAAAAGCCTAATAGCCCACTCTACTAGATTTAATCCAATGATTACATATATGAACACTTACTATTTTTCCCCCATCTAGGAAGCCATTGTAATTGTCCTGCTTTTAAGTTGATATTCAGCAGTAACAAATCAATTGGCAGCTTCAGTGGGGAAGTACTTGCTTTTAGCTGGTGGTATTTCTCATCTCTAAGCTACTTTTCTGTGCTTCAGCCTATAGTCAGATATTAAATATTACTTAAAAGAAATGTGGCCAGGCCAAGTTCTAATTTGGTAAATTCCAGAGGATACAATTTATTCACCAAGCAAAAAAATCTTGACAGGTCTTAAAAAAGAAAAAAAAAAATCGTCTCACAAAGTCTTCCCAGAGTGCTAAACAAAGCATTTTTCACAATGAGACCAAAGTTTTCTATGACTTAGTACATAACAAGGGGAAATTGTATTCCACTAGAACCCAAAAGCTGTGACAAGATGTGACTCCACAAGACTGAGTAACTTTTTTGCACAGGTTGGTAATTCCTTGCTATCTGTAGTGTAATGAAATGCTGTACAAATCAAGCATCACAAATCCAAATGACTGTGGGCTCTAGACACGAGGTAACCAAGGGTAGGAAAACAGGGGCCTCTAGTATCTTTCAAATGAGAGTCTTTGTTTTTAGAGGTGTTCAGCATAATCTAAATTCACACTAAATATAAAAACATACCTTCAGGATCGTCAAACTTGGTGATTCTTTAAGAAAAGCTGCCAACCTGAAATTTTACATAAAGTATCTAATTTTGGAAAAATCCTTTTTAAATAATTAAAACTTTCACAGAATCAATAGTGATTGTCTTGCTTATCACTAAATATAAAATAAATATGGCTTGTATTATACTCTAATATAGATAAAATATGCATGCTTATAGAAATGAAGGGAAGGAAAACAACACACAGAACAAAGCAAATGGTCTTCTCCAGTGGAAAACATTCTCTCCAATGCCAAGTCTGTACTGAAAAATTATAAAAACATACAAAAAAAGTAGATATGGAGTTTGGGAAACAAGTGAAGATGGTATTCTTTTGATTACACTTTGGGAGACTTTTTAATACAATAATTGTGTCTTCTGTTACATATTTTCATTGTCTTTTTTGGGGGAGGTATTTTTTTTAGAGAAACTCAATTTCCCAATTTATAATTTAGAAATAATTACTACAGTTTCAATTTCTGGGGTCTTATAAGGTTTTGTGACTACTAGGACAGACAAGAGATTGGGACTAGGAAATACCCTTGGATTTGTTATTAGTAGTGGTGGTGTTTTTGTTTGTTTTTTGTTTTGTTTTGTTTTGTTTTTTGATTTTGTTTTTTCAGAAGACCAGGGTTTGGTTGCTAGTGCACGTTAGACAGCACAAAACAACTCTAACTTTAGTTTCATGAAATCCTCACCATCTTCCAGCCTCTGTGGAGACTTAGTATTCACTCAGTGAACATACATATATGCAAGTAAAACACATATAAAATAATACATAAAAACAAATGTTTACAAAGACAGATGATATGTCTGTTAAGTCTATATTTCTTCTCTTCTTCCTCTCCCTCCTCCTCTTCATGTTCCTCCTTCTCCTCCTCTTCCTCCTCTTCTTTGCCTCTTCATTGCCATCATCACCCTTGTTTTCCTTGTTGTTTTCTTCTTCTCCCTTCCCCTTTCTCTATTTCTATCTTGCTGTTATTTGTGTGATGAGGATTAAGGTTGAGGACTTGCTAGAGGAAATATTAAACACTAATCCATACTATTAAACAAAGCAGCATGCATCCAGAAGATAGATCAAGATAATAATCAAAAATCACATAATTTTATTTATTTATTTTTCTGGCTAAAACATAGATTTCTTTCTTTCTTTCTTTCTTTCTTTCTTTCTTTCTTTCTTCCTTTCTTTCTCTCTTTTTTTCTTTCTTTCTTTCTTTCTTGTTTTATATTTTATTAGATATTTTTTTATTTACATTTCAAATGTTATTCCCTTCCCTAGTTTCCCCTACGAAATTCCCTTTCTGCCTCCCCCTGCTTCCCAACCTACCCACTCCTGCTTCCTGACTCTGTCATTCCCCTATACTAGAGCATAGAACCTTCACAGGACCAAGGGCCTTTCCTCCCATTGATGACCAGCTAGGCTATCCTCTGCTACATATGCAGCTTGAGCCATGAGTCCCACTATGTGTTTTCTTTGATTGGTGGTTTAGTCCCAGGGAACTGTGCGGGTACTGCTTAGTTCATAGAGTTCCTCCTATGGGGCTGCAAACCCCTTCAGCTCCTTGGCTACGTTCTCTAGCTCCTTCATTGGGGAGACTGTACTCTATCCAATGGATGATTGTGAGCATCCACTTCTATATTTGTCAGGCACTGGCCTAGCCTCTCAGGAGACAGCTATATCAGGTTCCTGTAGGTAAAAAATCTTGTTGGCATCTGCAATAGTGTCTGGGTTTGGCAGTTGTTTATGGGATGGATCCCCAGTTGGGCAGTCTCTGGATGGCCATTCCTTCAGTCTCTGCTCTGAACTTTGCCTCTGTAACTCCTTCCATGGGTATTTTGTTCTCCCTTCTAAGAAGGATTGAAGTATCTTCATTTTGGTCTTCCTTATTCTTGAGTTTCATGTCTTTTGCAAATTGTATCTTGGGTATTCTGAACTTTTGGACTAATATCAATTTATCAGTGAGTACATATCATGTGTGCTCTTTTGTGATTGGGTTACCGCACTTTGGATGATATCCTCTAGATTCATCCATTTGTCTAAGAAAAACTCAAGAAGTTTAACTCCAGAAAACCAAATAACCCTATTAAAAATGGGATACAGAGCTAAACGGGGGATTCTCAGCTGAGGGATAATGAATGGCCGAGAAGCACCTAAAAAATATTCAACAACCTTAATCATCAGGGAAATGCAAATCAAAACAACCCTGAGATTCCACCTCACACCAGTCAGAATGGCTAAGATCAAAAACTCAAGTGACAGCAGATGCTGGTGAAGATGTGGAAAAAGAGGCACACTTGTCCTGTCCATTTTTAGTGGAATGGCAAGCTGGTACAACCACTCTGAAAATCAGTTTGGCGGTTCCTCAGAAAATTGGACATAGTGCTAACAGAAGATCCAGCAATACCATTACTGGGAATATACACAGAAGCTGCTGCAACATGTAATAAGGACACATGCTCCACTATGTTCATAGCAGCCTTATTTATAATAGCCAGAACCTGGAAAGAACCCAGGTGTCCATCAACAGGAATTGATACAGAACATGTGGTACATTTACACAATGGAGTACTATTCAGCTATTAAAAACAATAAATTTATAATTTTATTTTCTGTTAAACCCTTCCCAGAATTCCTGATAAGGCAACACAAATTTATCATCAAAATTTAAAGGACAATCTTTGTATACAGCTTTGCTTATAAACAAGTTTATCTGCATAACTCATTCATTGCCAGGAGTAAATATGACTAGTAGATTTGTAGTGATTATTTAAAGTACTTTTCCATAATTCGGGTACTTGCAAGAATAGAACTTGAAATGAAAAATGTATTTGTATTTTTAGGAAAGGGTAAAAGCAGCTCCCAGGCCCAGGTTTAACCTGATTAGCATGAGTGAGAGGCTCCAAGGCAGTATTGGCAAAAACAGAAGGGAAGATAAACTGTATACAACAAGATCTTTTATACATACAATCCAGATTTCTACATGTTCTAAAGACATGAATCTATCTCTTCAAAATTGTCAAGAAGATATTGCAGAAATATTCCAGTATTTTCTTCTTAATTGCAGTACTAATACAAATGAAACAGGAAAGATTAAGCAGGATGCAATTATCTGAGTTTCTAACTCAGATACAATAACAACGAACATCTTAATGCTAGTGCACGTTAAGTTAACACACACACACACACACACACACACACACACACAATATGTATAGCTGGTTTTCAGATTCTTTGAAGCCTAAACATCATTCACAAGTGATTTTGTTTCTTCAGTTTTTGTACCATATTGTTTATGTATAGGTTGGATATGTTCATCTTGCATTACAATCTCTCTGCTTGGTTTTCATGTCATAAACCATGAGTTTCTGTGTAACTATATTAGATATTTGTTTTTTTTGTATTGTGACATCAACCACTGTTCCAACAATTGTATAGCAATTATATGTAATTATTAGAAATAGATATGTATGTGTATCAATTAATTGTAATTAAAAGGCAAGGGATTCTTTTCTGCTTATGAGATTTAAGATTTCTCAATATGTTAATGTGTTGTTTGAACTGATTGTTATAAGTTCTCTTTTTCACTCACTTCATATTCTTTCTCTTGAAGAATGATTTATTAACAAATTTAAAACATGAACAAAAGACATAAAGGGCCACATTCTTTTAACCAGTCATAATGTGGAAAACAGGAGAATATATTTGGTGTTTATATATTATAGATATTAAAAAGGAAAAAAGTACCACAATTCTTGTATCCATTCCTCTGTTGAGGGACATATGGGTTCTTACCAGCTTCTGGCTATTATAAATAAAGCTGCTATGAACATAGTGGAGCATTTGTTCTTATTACATGTTGGAGCATCTTCTGAGTATATGCTCAAGAGTTGTATAGCTGGGTCTTCAGGTAATACTATGTCCATTTTCTGAGAAACAGCAAGATTGTTGACCAAAATAGGTTTACCAGCTTGCAATCCCCCCAACAATGGAAGAGTGTTCCTCTTTCTCTACATCCTCACCAGCGTCTCTGTGACCTGAGTTTTTGATCTTTGCCATTCTGACTAGTGTGAGGTGGAATCACAGGATTGTTTTGATTTGCATTTCCCTGATGACCAAGGGTGATGAACATTTCTTTAAGTACTTCTCAGCCATTCAACTTTCCTCAGTTGAGAATTCTTTTTGGCTATGTACCTCATTTATTAATAGGGTTATTGGTTCACTGGAGTCTAACTTCTTGAGTTCTTTGTATATATTGGATATGGAGGGACCCATGGCTCCAGCCACATATGTGGCAGAGGATGACCTTGTCGGGTATCAATGGGAGGAGAGACCCTTGGCCCTGTGAAGGCTCAACACTCCAGTGCAGAGGAATTTGAGGGTAGGGAGGCTGGAGTGGGTAAGTGGGTGGAGGAACACCCTCATAAATGCAAGGGGAAGGAGGATGGGACAGGGTGTTTCTGGGGAGAAACCTGGAAAGGGGATGGCATATGAAATGTAAATAAAGAAAATATCCAATTAAAAATTATCCTTGAAAAAAAAGAATAAAAAGATTAGTGAAATATTGCTGTTGATATTGGAGCTGCCTTCTCTTCAAGACCACAAATGGATCTAAATCCCACACATTGACCTAAGACAGAACAGATTATTTTCTTCTACCTAACAAGTACAAATATATATATATATATATATATATATATATATATATATATATACATATATATATCTTAGATTTAGTGGTATGAGACATAAAATACACTATACTTTTAGCATGAAAATATAAAATAAACCATGAGCTTCAAGGCAGATATACTAAAACCTATCAAGGCAATTATATGCATCACCATGAGCTACCACTGTTGATTGGCCTTAGAAGTCCCTCATAATGATCAGAGGAATTAAGGTAATTCTGCAAATAAGCATATTTCCATGGCAGCCTATTCCCTCCACCTTCAGCCCAATTATCTAGCTTTGGCCTTTGAGGCTCAGGGATGGTCAGCTAATTAAGCTACATTTGAGCAAGAAACAAGAAAGTTGCTCTCACTGCATTTGCCCCTATTCCTCAGCAAAATGAAAGCTTCATGATTTAATTACCACATAATTTACATAGTGAAAAAAGAGGAGAAAATTCCTAAAAAGGTCTCCACTCAAAGACCATTACTATAGAAAAATGTTGTGGTTTTATTTTTGTTGATGTTGTTTCGTTTATTTTTTGTTGTGGTTAGTGTGTGTGTGTGTGTGTGTGTGTGTGTGTGTGTGTGTGTGTGTGTGTGTGTGTTTTCACCCTCAAATAATGATTGACTCAAGAGTTGAGAAGTCGCCATGGTTTTAATTTGATGCCTCAATCTGCATTCTTCTTTTCTTTCTTTTGCTTTTACCTTTTTTATTTTTACTTTTTTTATGTACTAACTCTACATTCCATTCACTGTCCCCTCCCAAAATACTTCCCTGATCCTACTTCCCCTTCTTCTCTGAGCAAGTGGCAGCCCCTCTGCCTATCCACCCCTCCCCTTACACACACATCAACTTTTTGTATGACTAGGCACATCCTCTCCCACTGAGGCCAGGCAAGGTGGCCCAGCTAGAAGAACATATCCCCTGGACAGGCACAGCTTTTGCCATAGATCCTGTTCCAGTTCAGGATCTATATGAAGACCAAGCTTCACATGTGCTACATATGTGCTGGGATGCCTCGGTATGGATTTTGATTGGTGGATCAGTCTCTGAGAGCCCCCTGGGTCCAGATTAGTTGATTCAGTTGGTCTTCCTGTGGAATTCCTCTCTCCTTTGAACTGGTAATCCTTCCTTCCGTAAGAGTCTTCAAGCTCCATCCTCTGTTTGACTGTGTGTGTCTGCATCCGTCAGAGGCAGCTGCTGAGTGGAGCCTCTCAGAGGATAACATGCTCCTTTTTTACAGGCATAACAGAGTACCATTAATAGTGTCAGGGATTTTTACTTGGCTACGGGATCGGTCTCAAGTTGGGCTGCTTGTTGCTTGCTATTCCCTCAGTCTCTGTTAAGTTCCCCGAGTCTGCATTTCTTGTAGACAGGATAAAGTTTGGGATGAAAATTTTGTGGGTTGGTTGGTGTTTCTATTGCTCCACTGGGGTTTCTGCTTGGCTCTAGGATGATCTCTTTAGGTTCCATATCCCCAATGTTATAGTAACAGATAAGATCACCTCCATTGATTCTTGGGCACCTCCCTTATTCCAGGTCTATATCTCCTCCTGAAGTAGCCCCCAATCTCCTCCTTCCAACCAGATGCAGATTTGAACTCATTTTCATGGCCATACAATCATCCCTCCCTTCCCATTCCCATCCCCCACCATCTGCCGTCCATGATGATTTTATTCCTTCTTTTAACTGAGATGCCCCTCAACTGAAGAATGGATAAGGTAAATGTGGTACATTTACACAGTGGAATACTATTCAGCTATTCAAAACACACATCATGAATTTTGCAGACAAATGGATGGATCTTGAGGCTATCATCCTGTTTGAGATAACTCAGTCCCAAAAGGCCATGGGATGTGATTTCTTATAATTGGATATTAACAATAAAATACAGGATACCCATACTATACTACACAGACCCAAAGAAGCTGAACAAGATGAAAGACACAAGCAAGCATACTTAATTTTCAAATTGTGTTCTTAATGGGAAGGGAGAACAGTCCCACGATTCAATTTTATACATTAGTATAAACCAGGATTTACATGACCTACTTATGTCAGAGGCAGGTGACTGACAGTCTATTGATTCTGAACACATGTATATTTGACTTTTACAGTAAATGTACTTTTACAGATTTTATTTCTTGGTTATGCTGTATTGTCATCTATATTGCTGGGTATTAAAACAGGGCCTTGTCTGAAGCAATCTCCTGACCACTGTAATTTAAACTCACCCTTGTTTCATTCTATTGAAAATATATTTCCGAGGCTGGGGAGATGGTACAGCACTTAAGAGCCCTTTCAGCTTGTTCAAAGTATATGAGTTTGCCTCCGATCACTTGGATCAAGTGGCTCACAACTTCCTTTTACTCTAACATCAGGGCATATGATGCCCTGGTCCACTCTCCATAATCACCCATATACACATATAACAGAAAAAAAAGAAGAAAAGAAAAGAAAACCACTCATATTGACATAAACAATTAATAAAACATATCCTTAAAATAAATGTTTCCATGGTGGTTAAATTAGCAATTCAAATATGGTGTTTATTGAGTGTATTTATGTGCTAAAATATACTAAGCAGTTCAAATGACAGTTCTTTGGCCTTGTTATCTGCACATAAATACCTGTAAAAAAATGAATTATAGAATGAAGTCTTAAATCTACATATAATCCTAAACACAGGCCCTTTCATAGTCTTGCACTATGCACCTGTACAATCGTATCTGAGACTTTCCATTCAAGGATGGCATAAGGAGAGCAGTGAAGATCCAGAGCCAAAAGCACATTAAGTTCAGACACACAATCTCATCAGTGTGGAAAGGCATACCAGCCCACATGCAGTGTTTGTCTTTGTTTTAGCTTCTTTCTTGTCTTTTCTTGTTTTCTTTTGTCTAATTTCGAAGGAAATGTGAGATGATTTAATTCCCATATGTCAATTATTACAGTTAGAATTGGCTCTATTTCAACAGAACATTCTTTTCTGTTTCCATATCTCAGTTTGGAAAATATACTTAAATAAAGAGCTCATTTTTAACAAGTAAATGTAGGGCTGGAAAGATGGCTCAGTGGATCCTAGCACTTGCCACCAGGTATGATGTCCTAAGTTGTATTGTTAGACTCCACAACGTTCACAGAAAGAACATACTCTGGCATCCACAGCTGTTCCACAGGATGTGCCTGCACACACACAAACTTACAGACATGAAAGAAAGAAATGAAATTATTTAATTAAAAAAAACTCAAAACTTCTTCCTTTAAACTTTTCTCAGTTTTCCAGTATTTTAAAACAAAACTTAATTTGCTACTCCAATTTTGACTTAGATAACCTCTGAAATAATTAATAAACTAAATAAAAAAACTTGGTTTTCCTGTGTTACTTTTCCTTCCATTTTAAAAATTCACTATTTATATTAATATATGAGATAATGTGCTTTACTGCAGCATATCAATGTATAGGTCTGTGCACTATGTTCTCATCTTTTTCTGCTGCTATCTCTACTCATTTACATCTCCAACTTCTGGTTGGTTCCTATCCTTCCCATAGATAAATATCTCTACTTTCATGGCACATATGTCTCTTAACAATGTTCTAGCTGCAGTAAATAGAAACTCATATATATATGAGATATAGATATAGATATAGATATAGATATGGATATGGATATGGATATGGATATGGATATGGATATGGATATGGATATGGATATGGATATGGATATAGATATAGATATAGATATAGATATAGATATAGATATAGATATAGATATAGATATAGATATAGATATATTCTAATTAACTTGAATGGATGGAGTGACCTGCTAGTGAAAGTCTGTATATTGTCAGGAGAGCACTCTTACCATGATTCATAGTATTTCTAATGTATACATAAAGACTAGATAGAGCAACATATATAGTTAAATAAATGTCTATTCTAAATCACAAAGTATTTACCAGAGTTCTCAGGAAATGACTAGGAAATATGTCTGTATTTTCACAGAACAGGAATTCAATACTTATGACTGGAAGCTGATTTAGGAGTTAGAGTATAGCTATGTGTTTTTATGAGAGAATAGGGGTACACAGTGAAGGATATCTCAGATGATCCTCAATCGTATATAATGTCTATTTTCAGGTGAATCAAGAGGAGCCAAGAAGTTATTTTAAAACTAGTAAATTAAAAGTGTAATCCCTATGAGCATTAACATCTTTTTATTGATAATCATAGCTTAGTTATAGTTATTTCAGAACCCCTTCCAGAAATACAGTGATGTGGTAGGAGATTAGTTAAATTAAATTAAATTAACCATTAAATTTAGAGTGACATAATAACTGTGTATATTATCTAGGGATCTACTAATGTAAAAAATGTATGTCTTAGGCAATAGCAGGCATTGCACTCATGTAACACACACACACACACACACACACACACACACACACACACACACACATTCCCTAAAGAGGGAAAAGCACATAAATACACATCAAGTAGGAGATCCATATGTACTACTTATTTTCTAGTTTAACATCTGGAAATACAGTATTGGGAAGAAAGTGTAATGTGCTAACATACTCTGAAGTGAAAGTGACTTTTAAGCAAACTCTACATTTTGATTCTATGATCATATCTTGCTTTTCCTTTTATAGGTTTTAATTTTCCAACAAACACAGATTTTAGAGAGCTCTCAGTGTGACTTTGCAAAGAAGAATGAAAGCAGAAGGAGTTTATAATGCAGAATTTAAAAATGGCAAACTTGAAAGTCAAGAGGCAACTCTTAAGTCACTCTGTTCTTGATACATTTGTAATAGAAACAAAAAATGGATGTATGCTCTTTTCCAATAGTATTGGGTAATTTCATCTTCACTACTTTGATTATTTCAGTGGTTCGAAAATCTCAAATGTTTCAAGAAATATTTCAGTTTTTAAGTTCAAAAAGCTGATTTTTTAAAATAAAGGGAAGACATATAAGCATAATAATAAATAAAATACATCAAAAGAGGTATTTCTTAAATTAACAGAATTTCTACTATGACAATTCATTCTGTATTTTTCTTTTTAACAATAAAGAATTTAGCATTATAAACTACATGGAAGACACTGTTGTTCATTTTATTTCTTTTGTCTAGAAGCCTATTTATACATCCAGATCAGAAATATTGGTGTATAATTTTAAACATAGCCAATTCACCTTATTTCTTATAGTCTTTAGAAAAGAGAAAGTAGAGAAAGAAATGATTGTCCTAAATCTGTCAAACTTTACCTATAACTTTCAGAACTTTTGTGAAATCCAAACTAACATCTAACATCTAAGATACTTCAATTTTGTGACTAAGGAACATGAAGTGAATAAGTTGAGTATCTAGCTAAGTAGAGGTTTTCTTCTTTAGAAAATGTAGACAGATTGATAATTATGCTTACATTTTAAGTCTGTTAATCTCCCACGACAAAGTCAATGAGAAATGGAAGCTTTTGTTCACTGACTTTATAAAAATCACTATTTTTTTTGTCCCCTGACCCCTTGTATATGTGGCCCTGAGAAACTCTTCCATGCCAGGCTGTTCATACATAAACTAGTCACAAATGCTCACCAACTCCCAAGGTAAATCTAGTTTCAAAGTAATTTCCTTCAGAGTTGTTAAGTATATGTCAATGCTATAATATAATAGAGTCTCTCACATTAAAGCTCAGACTCCAATATAAGATATTTAATTATAATATATTCTCCCTTCCTCTCACACACAGACACACAAACACACACACACACACACATAAAACAATAGCACATGCGTAAACCATTAAATATCATCAATTATTGGGTATTATTATTATGGAATAACTGTTAGGAGGTATTTCTATTGATGCAACAACACACTATGTCCAAAAACAAAACAAAACAAAAAGCAAGAAAGAGTTGCTGATAAAAAAGTTTTATTTGGCTAACATATCCATATTGTTGTTTATCATTGAAAGAAGTCAGGAAAAGAATCTGGAGGCAGGAGACCATAGAGACCATAGAGGGGTTCTACATACTGGCTTGAACATCATGGCTTGCTCATCCTGCTTTCTTAAAGAACCCAGGACCACCAGTCCAAGGATGGCCCCACCCACATAAAATGCTGGTGAGGATGTGGAGAAAGAGAGACATTTCTCCATTGCTGGTGGGATTGCATACTGGAACAACCACTCTGGAAAACAATCTGGTGGTTTCTCAGAAAATTGGGAATAGTTCTACCTGAAGTCCCAACTATAACTCTCTTGGGAATATACCCAAAAGATGCTCCACTATACTACAAGGACAAGTGCTCCATTATCTTCATAACACTCTTACTCATAACAGCCAGAAGCTGAAAACAACCCAGATGTTCCTCAACTGATGAATGAATACAGAAAATGGTGTTAATTTGCACACCAAGATCATGTATTTTGTAGGTAAATGGATGGAACTAGAAAATACATCCTGAGTGAGGTAACACAGACTGAAAAGTACATCCTTGGTATGTATTCACTCTTAAGTGGTTATTAGCTAAAAAGTACATAATATCAGAATATCCATAATAAAAATTAAATACCCTAAGAAATTAAACAAGAAGGAAGACCCAAGTGAGGATGTTTCAAGACAACTTAGAAGGGGGATTAAAATGATCATGGGAGGTAAAGGGAGGGAGGATATTGTAGGAGAGGGGAGTGGAGTAGAAAAGTGGGGGCAGGATCAGAAGGAAGGAGAGAAATTCAGAAACCAGGGAGAATTAATGGAAATATACAGCTGTGAGGGTGGCGATCAGGGGAGCAAAACTCTAGAAAGTCCCAGAGACCTGAGATATGAGATGCTTCCAGGTCTCAATGGGTATGACCTTAGCTGAAATGTCCAACAGTGGTGAGATGGAATCTGAAGAAACCACCTCCAGTTGATAGACAGGGCCCCGAGTGAAGGGATGAAGCACCTTACTGACCTTCACAATTTTCACCCAGAATTGTTCCTGTCTAAAAGAAATGCAGGGACAAAAGTAGAGCAGACACAGAAGGAAAGACCATCCAGGGACCAGCCTATCTTGGGATCCATTCCATGGGCTGGCACCAAACCCTGGCATTATTACTGATGTCACAGGAGCCTAGCAACTGACTGAGACAGATGCAGACACAGCCAACCATTGGAATTATGTCAGTGACCCCAATGGATGAGTTAGGGAAAAGACTGAAAGAGCTGAAGAGGATGGCAACCCCATTGGAAGACCAATATTGTTAACTAACTGATCCTTGGTGCTCCCAGAGTCTAAGCCACCAACCAAAGTACATACATGGGCTGGTCTGTGGGCCCTGGCACATATATAGCAGAGGTCTGCATAGTATGGCCTCAGTGGGAAATGATGTGTATAATACTGTAGAGCCTTGATGCACCAGGGAAGAGGAGTACTGGGGGTGGATGAAATGAGGGGGGTTGCTGGGTGGATGTGGGGGTTTAATGTGAGTGGGTGGGTGGGGGAGCACTCTCTCATTGGCAAATAGGAGTGGGATTGGGGTGAATATCTCTGGGAGGAATGACCAGGAAAGGGGACAACATTTAAAATGTAAATAAATAAAATAATATAATAAAAAAGATTCTGATGTTCATATTTTTACAACTTAATTTATATATTTTTAAAAGCTCTAAGGTAGGGCTGAATAGATGACTCAGTACTCAAGAACACTTCTCCCTCTTCCAGAGAACCTGGGTTAAATCCTCAAGACCCACATGGATGCTTACAGCTACCATTATAGTCCAGGGTATCCAAAAATTTTCTGATGTCTGTGAGTAATTCACAGAGTTTTTTGTTCTTGTTTTTGTTTTTTGTTTGTTTTATCTAGTTTTTCCGTTTTTGATTGGATATTTTCTTTATTTACATTTCAAATATTATTCCCTTCCCTGATCTTTCAGGATTCTTAAAGCACAGTGTCAGAGACCAAGTGGTATTCTTAACAGTATTTTTATCTATTAGTAATAACTTATTTTTATCACTTTCTTGTGGATCAAGAAATTGCATTTTTGAATGCCATTTTCATTAGATGTCAACAGCCATGTACCAAATCAGTCTATAAAAATAAATTTCAATTTAAATGGAAAAATAGAACAGTGTACTTTGCTTTTCTGATTTACTAATAAAGTGCATTTAAAAAGTTCTTTTAATTTATTGTTCAATTTTATTGACAAGAGATATTTTTCTCATTTAATATATCTTGATTATACTTCCTCTTCCTTCTATTTTTCTTAGATTACCCCCAAATCCCTTCATATGTGGGACTATTGTTCCCTGTCTAGCTCTCATTAGAAGTAAACAGATGTCTAAGGTATAATAATAAAATATAACAAAATACAATGTAGTGGGATAGAAAAAAAAATCACACTGGAATTGGAGAAGAAAAAGACAATGAAAAGATCCCAAGCGGAGGCACAAGTATTATAGACTCATTCATTTCCATACTCATGAATCCCCTGAGAACACTGAACTGGAATCTTTCATATATACAGAAGAGAGGTTCTCTCCCCTGTGCATGCTGCCTCAGTCTGTGAGTTCATATGACCTTTGATCATGTTGATTTAGAGATATGGTGTTCTCTGTCTCTTTTAACTCTTAAAACTCTTCCTTTGCTTCCACAGGATTTCTTGTATCCCTCGGGGAAAAATTTGAAGGAGACCTCCCATTTGGGGCTGAGAGTTCCAATGTATCAATACTACAAAGCAAGTGTGATTTATCATCTGGGTGATTAGAGTGTTCTACTCTCCCCAGTCTGCTATAGAGTGATTCTATCCTATATTCTTACCACATTCAGAAAACTTGGTATAGGTGATAGATCTGGCTCAAAAAAAAAAAAAAAATCACTTGTTGTAATTATTTCACAGAGGAGGCATTCATAAATGAGTCACAGTGTTCTGTTTGAGTTTTCAAAATTTTCATGTGTACTATACTTCAGTGCAACTAACATAATTTAAAGACAAATGAGATATATTTCACCTTAGGGAAATAAAAGTAAACAAGTAGAGATAAAACACGTGCATATTTAGGGAAATATGATGTTGCAATTATTGATAACATGTTTAGAAATTGATGTGACAACAACACAAACACATGGGAATTATGTCATGTTTATATTAGAACTACTGAAAAGAACAAGAAAAGCAGCAAAATAATGGAGTCTACTATTATATAATTCCTATGCATAGAATCAAGACAAATTGGAATGCTTTTACACTGTGATGTACAAGACTTCGAATGAACCTAAGATGGTTGTGCAGAAAACGTTCAAATCTTTGAAACTTTGTCTTTCTGAAGACATTTTACTTTCTCTCACCTCAAAAAACAATAGTAAATTATAAAATATGAGGTACTAACGATCTTATGTTTAGTTCATGACAATGAATATAAATAACACATAAAACCTCGTGAACTTGGACTCCTAAACACTTGGCATGCAGAAATGCATAAACCAAGAAGATAGACACACTAAATAAAATGCCATCAGATTTATAAATAGTGATGGCCATCATCAAGTCTTCCATTTTCATTTTGATACAATGGATTTGATCTTTGAAGAAAAGACACAGAAAGCTGTTGCTAGAATATTCAAGCATCTTGAGAAAAATGGAAGCAGAAATCTCATCAGTGTAGCTCCTTTGTGAGGCTCTTGGGTCCAGTTTATTTTGCTTCCAGCTTCTTGATATGCATGATAGACAAGATTTACATTATCCAATGTGTTAGGTGAATTTCCTGACTTTGACCCAGCCAATATATTGCTGCATGCTCCTTGAACTTTGTTCATCTAACAGATGGAAAATATATGTAAAAATATCATGTAAGGTGGAGATGAGTTGTTTATCTCAGGTAGGCTGAGCAACATATGGCCACTTCATTCTAAGCTAATGTGTTATGATTGAACCATCTTCCTGTCAGATAAAACAGGAAGATGAGATGCATAGACATATATAATTCAGTAAGCATTAAGTTTGTGTAGAATCACTGTATAAGTGAGAGGGAAAATAGTACACTCTAAGCCATCCTAATGATAAATCACATCTGCTTTATTTCAAGAATAATGGTGGAAGCCCAACCCAAGCTGCAGAGTCGAATCAATTCAGTAACTTCATGAGGGCACTTATTCATTTATTCATATTTGAGCACATTCCTCCCTCAGTAAAAGTTGCTATGTGAATTTAAAATATTTATATAGTTTGCATAACCAGGGGCATTCAAAATAAAAGGCTGAGACTAGGTAATTGGGTTACCTTCCTTATAATATTTAACTTATTCCTTGAATATCATAAAAGAAACCATAAGGACTGGTCATAAATAAATGAATTATTATTTTACAATATTTATCATAGAAATAATGCTGATCAACAGAAACTTTCATGCTATCTTCACTAATAAACTTTAGAAAAATTTAAAGATCAAATGATAATTTTGTCACAGCCTGCATATACAAATTTACAAAGAAATACAATGTTTTTTTATATATTGTATACTGTTGGCCAGAACAGCCTGTATAGTTGAGGCATACCTGACTGAAAACTATACTATTTAAGTATAGTAGAGCTAGCAAATTAATACAGTGTAGTATTGTATCTAGTCTATCAAGGTTGCAATCTTCTTGAACATCCTAAAATTAAAAACAAATCTATATACTTGGTAAATAAGGCACATATCTTACTAAATATCAATATTTAAAATATTTTAGCAAAATTGGCATCTCAACTCTATCTCTTTTTAACTGAGTATCACATTGTTCTCTTTGATATGTGAAAACAACCTGAGAATTATTTGCCATGTATTTCTCTGAATTCACCTATCTCATCATCTGTAAATCTTATTTCTAATTCTAAAATACTTGCTGAGTCAGTGGCCCATGGTTACCACATTTTCACCTGGATACCTCGGCATCTTACTCAGAGTTCTTCCAGACTTTGCCTTTTCCACAGAATAGTAATCCTTTGAAAGACAAAGCCTGCAATTTTCCTTTGTCTGAAATGTTCCAATCATTTCCCAGTTGAATTAAGAAGTTAGCAATGTTATTTATAATAGCCAGAAGCTGGAAAGAACCCAGATGTCCCTCAATAGAGGAATAGATACAGAAACTGTGGTACATTTACACAATGGAGTACTACTCAGCTATTAAAAACAATGAATTTATGAAATTCTTGTGCAAATGGATGTATCTGGAGGATATCATCCTTATTGAGGTAACCCAATCACAAATGAAGTCACTAGATATGCACTCACTGATAAGCGGATATTAGCCCAGAAACTTAGAATACCGAAGATACATTATGCAAAACAGAAGAAAACCAAGAAGGATGACCATCGTGTGGATACTTCATTCCTCCTTAGAATAAGGAACAAAATACTCATGAAAGGATATAGGTACAGAGACAAAATTTAGAGCTAAGATGAAAGGATGGACTATCCAGAGACCACCCCATCCGGGAATCCATCCTATCATCAGCCACCAAACCTAGATACTAATGCTCATGCCAGCTCTGCAAAAGGGACCCTGATATTGCGGCCTCTTGTGAGGCTATGCCAGTGCCTGGCAAACACCGAAGTGGATGCTCACAGCNAGCTATTGGATGGAACACAGGGTCCCCAATGGAGGAGCTAGAGAAAGTACCCAAGGAGCTGAAGGGGGCTGCAACCCTGTAGGTGGAACAACAATATGAACTCACCAGTACCCCCTGAGCTTGTGTCTCTAGTTGCATATGTAGCAGAAGATGGCCTAATCGGCCATCACTGGGAAGAGCGGCCCCTTGGTCTTGCAAACTTTATATGACCCATCACAAGGGAAGGCCTGGGCCAAGTAGTGGGAGTGGGTGGGTAGGGGAGAAGGGACGGGGGGAAGGGTATAGGGAACTTTAGGGATAGCATTTGAAATGTAAATAAAGAAAAATAATAATAATAATAATAAAAGAAGTTAGCAATGGTTTTGAAGTGAATTATACCTCTGCCTCAATGGACCCTGAAGCAGTGTCTAAGCATCATTTTCTCCTTAATAATTATGGAAAGAAAGCAGAATCTCTGATTTTACCCTTAAATGAAATGGTTGTTCCTTTTCATGAGTTAGACTGTGTTTCACTCCTATTTAACCTCATGAGTATGTCTTTTGAGTTCCTGAAAAATATTATCTAATCATATCTATGTAATGTAGGCCTTGTATTCCTTTGTTCTGATTGTAATTTCAGAATCAAACCTAATCATGCATATGATTTGTCTCATATTTACCAAACTCAGGTAGGATTACCCTCCTGCATTTTCAGGAAACAGTAACTCCATGACTATAAGCCTATCTTTTCCTCATTATATTCACTAAAAGCACTCTTGCTATCTCAGTAGTTGCTTTATTCTGCCCAATGTCATGGTTCTTTTTAAATTCATTTAGAGAATACTGATCTCTTCTGTGGTTAATTTTTATATTTATTTACTGTGTGGGAGCTAGGCTATAATACATGTGTGGGGGTCAGAGAAAAACCCGTGGTAGCCAGTTCTCTCTATTCTATGGGTCCTAGCATCTACAATGGTGGCATGTGCCTTTATTTACGAAACTACGTTCCTGACCTTATTTCTTAATTTTAAAATTATCTTTCCCCTCTTCACCACTAGCCTTAACAGCTAAAATAATGGATAAAATGTAGAGAAACTAGACTGAGGGTGACCATACATTTAATATTGGAGGTAAACTATGCCTTCAAAGGCCTTGCTTTTATCATTTATGCTATGGCGAGTCTCAATTAATATACATATTCTATTTGTTTTTATCTCCATTTTTTCATATTACTGATTGTATTTCTAACCCCTCATATAATTTCTAATATTTAGTAGATTCTAAGCAAATATTAGTGGCATGAAAGACACCCCAAAACGTTTTTTTTTAAATTGAATACTATCTTGATTTTTAAGCACTATTTATTTTGAAGTAGTAAATACTAAAGCCAGCAATAACTAATACAAATCTGAAGTTTCTGATTTTCACATTTTTAAAGACTTTGTTCCATGTGTAAACGAGAAAGGAATCTAGGATTGGGCTGATTTATTTCTACAGGATCAATGCTTCTTTTCTTACTTGTTTTAGTTTCAAAGAATATGGTATACATAAATACTGGCAGAGGCTCTATAAGCCTGTTCCCAACAGTGCAAGTTTTAATTCCAAGAGCCTGGGGTGTGTACTTTGTAATTAATGATGATGTGGCCCTTCTAGTTGTAGCATCTGCTGTGTTTGATAAATGAGTAGATAGAGCATGATATTGAACAGAACTCTGTTGGCTTGCGTTCTCATTCCTATGGGAAAAGCATGCATGGCTCCATTTCTAGTTTAAGTATAACATCCTTTGATCACATTCTTTTGTTTTTGACAGAGGAAAAGAGCAAAACTGAATATCAGGACATTTGTTCATTTTAAAGAAAAAGCACAAGAAAAGCTTGTACCCTTGCCATTGCTTCTTTTAGAAAATCCTCCTGTCAAGTGTCATATTTTAAAAACTCTGACAGTGTCAGGAAGATTTTATTTTAAACATTAAAAGAATTTACAATTTTTAACAAGTTACAGATTATCTAAGATACATAAATATGTGTATCTAATACATATCTAATACTAAGTATTTGATAGAAAAAATACTGTTATAATTTCTTCTACCTTCTACAGCTGTGTTCTAATCCATAAAAATAATAATGGCGTATGGCAAAAGTTGCAGTTATTTGTCTCCTGATTCAGTGAATATTTTCAAACTTTTTCCACATAAAGTCTTTCATTTAATTCAAGGGGTGACAGATCAGAAAAAAAAAAAAAAAGACATAATTGTAGGCAAGGGATTTGTTAGAGGAAAAGGGACCAAGAAAATTATAATGCATTTTGCACTCTTAAAATGTTAAAGAACAAATGAATTAATGAAAAGCAGAAGTAAAGAGTAAATTTTTCTTATTAGTTATTATATTAATATCTAACAACTTTTTTTTTT
The DNA here is from genome assembly GCF_900095145.1 of Mus pahari. Taxonomy (NCBI): domain Eukaryota; kingdom Metazoa; phylum Chordata; class Mammalia; order Rodentia; family Muridae; genus Mus; species Mus pahari. The sequence continues at coordinate 47,129,289 of NC_034601.1, read as the reverse complement.
ACAAAGTGATCATCTGTTTCGCTAACCAAACAAATTTGTTAAAATCTTTTATTTCCTCAGTAGCCTCAAAGAGAAAGAACTCTGCATCATTGAAAGTCATTAAAGGTAAATTTTATTTCAAATATAAAATTCACTATATCCAGAATGACTGTATGAGGGGTATGGCATTTCACTGGAAGCTTCAGCACGACTGTAATGCATCTGCTTCTCATGGCTATCTCATGGTGAGTAAAGCCTCCATTGTTCACATCCATACACATGCACCTGTGAACCTAGAAGTGAAATGTCACCTTCTTGTTTGAAAACTTATACCATTTTGATGCTATTATTTAGTCCTAGAATAGTCTCAAGCTATATGTTCAGAGGCCAAGGTCTACATTTTCAGGTCAGTACGCCGTGATCAGAGGAAGAGTGCTCTCTTTACTTTGGTGTCTTCTGTAGAATTCTGTCTTGCACGCTCATCCCACATGCAAAGTATTTGTATGACAATGGTTTACTTCCCCACATACACACTTTAAAATATAAACAAATGAATAAAACTGGTGGTAATGAAATGGATAAAAACTGGAAAATATGCAGATGCTTAGAAAGATTGCTGTTCTGTATTGTTAAACCAAAGAAAATAAAGAAATCTGAAAAACAGAATGGAAGGTATAACCCAATTTTAATTTTTAAAATTGCAAGGGTGGCTATGTACATATAAAAGCAGGGACTTGTTGGTGTGAGTTATGTTGTCACCAGAGGCCATATTCATGCCCATGGTCTTGCTACAGCTGGGTGTCACATTGATTTCCTTGGCCTGTGTTGCAGTTGAGAGATAGGATGGTGTCAGGGACCCATGCTGTTGCTGAGAGCAATGTTGATGTCCTTGCACAATGCTGTCACCAGGAATCATGTGGAAGTTTGCGGACTGCAAAAGGCAGCACTCTACTTTTTCAGTGCTATCAGTGACCTCAGACTCATAGTTTAGAAAGATGAACACGGAATGCTTCAGTGATACACCCCATCCCACCCCAAAAGAAAAGCAAACAAGTAACAGCCTAAACAGAAAGTCATAGAAGAAAAATTATATATTATGATTAAGACTTTGAAATGGAACTTCCCACAACTGATGGCTTCTGGCAGGGATGTTGGGTCTAAACTCAGTTTTTCTAGGGGGCTAGCCACTAAGAGTTTGGACAAACCCCAATGAATATATAGGTGACTCCTCCTCCTCCTCCTCCTGCTCCTCCTCCTCCTCCTCCTCTTCCTCCTCCTCCTCCTCCTCCTCCTCCTCCTCCTCCTCCTCCTCCTCCTCCTCCTCCTCTTCCTCCTCCTCCTTTGTGTTTGTCTTCTTCTCTTTGGTGGTGAAGGAAGACCTTAGAGGACTGGGAAGTGAGTGGGATTGGGTTTCATGACATGAAATTCCCAAATAAAAAATAATATTATGTTGGAAAAAATACAAAAGGGGATTCTGTAATAGGATTATAACCTCAAAAGTAAGTTTGTATATATTTAAAATGACAACATATTCATGGTTAAATTCGAATGTGGAAGTATAACTTTTCTATATAGATGTTCTAAGTATATTTCAATTTTCTATCATAATTATTCGAATGCACATATGCATGTGGAATTTGAACACAGATAAGGTGTAGGGCTGTTACTCTTTGCCAGTGTAATTCTTTTGCTGAAAATACATGTGTCTTCTTGTAATCCTGAAACAGTTTTAATATGATCACCTCTTTTCTCTAGGACAGCAGACTCAAGATGAAGTGGCCTTTCCTAAGGCAATATTGTGACTGGAAGGTGACACTTCAGACCATACTTCTACTTGAGAGAAGACCTGCTGGGTCAGCATGATTGGAGCAAAGAGGAATTAGCAAAACTGACCACTGCTGTCTGACCTCTTATCCTGTACAGCCCTTCCATTGGTGAAGGTGCCTTCATCACAGAGCCCGGACCACCCGCAAAGAGAAAGCACAAGAAACATTCTGTGTGTTTGAAGTCATTCTCATTCTCTGCTGTTCTTACAGAACTACAAAGGCTGGCTGCAAATAAAGAACATTTTGAGACTTCGTTGGATGTATTCTCATGCTCTTTTCATTGTTCCAAACTTAACACTTGTGTTCTCGGTACAGATATTTTTAGTCCTTAAAATATTATTTTCCATATGACAATTTTTTATAACTGTGTTGGTAAAGAATATATTTAGAACACACAGTTTGGGAATATCTCTTCAAATGACCCTTAGAGGAGGACATATCAGCACTCACATTCTTAGACTTCCTGGAACCACAGTTTTATTTCTTGGCAAGAGTGACAGGCCCCTTAATGTCCTCAGTGATAAGGTGCATTCCTTTGTGCTACGGTTTATTTCAGTATCTGGGGGAGTTCTAAGTTTTTTGAAGGGCTATATCAAACACCCAATTAATGAAGAAATTCAATAATTTATTTTTAAAAGTTTCTTTTTAAAAAGTCAATTAAAGTTCAAAATTTTAAACTTATGATACGTTTAAAAGGTAAAGAAAATAGTGTATCACAACAACAACCATCAATCACACAATGTTATTATTTCAAGTATAATTGTTCTGAGTTTCTCTTTTTAATTGTTTTTCAAAGAAAATATTTGAGACTATATTAACTCTTCTGTACCCTTCAGACTCAATTCCAAGTGTGAATTTAAGTTTTTAATTCAAATTTATTCTCAAATAATGCAAATGAAAACGATCTAAGAGCTTTTTAATGTTTCATTTTTTATCGGAAAATTTCTTTATTTACATTTCAAGTGTTATCTTCTTTCCTGTCTGGAAACACCTTCTCCCATCACCCCTTCCACTGTTTATATGGCATGTCCCCCTCCCCCATACACACCTACTCCCTGCCCTGGAATTCCCCTACACTGGTTCATCAAACCAGTGAAGATAGTACCAAGGGACTCTCCTCTCATTGATGCCCTACAAGACCATATGAAGCTGGAGCCATGGTTCCCTTTAGTTCCCTGTTTGGTTGGTGGTTTAGTCCATGGGAGCTCTGGGGGGTCTGTTTAGTTGAAATTGTTATTCTTCCGATGGGGTTGCAAACCCTTTCAGCTCCTTCAGTACTTTCTCTAAGTCCTCAGTTGGGGTCTCAATGCTCAGTCCAATGATTGGCTGTGAGCTTCCACCTCCATATTTCTCAAGGTCTGGCAGAGCCTTTCAGGAGACAGCTATATCAGGCTCCTGTCAGCAAGCACTTGGCATCTACAATAAAAACCCTTGTCTGGGTTTTGTGACTCGACATGGGATCGATCCCCAGGTTGGGCAGTCTCTAGATGGCCTTTCCTTCAGTCTCTCTGCCACAATTAGTCTCTATATTTCCTCCCATGAGTATTTTGTTCCCCCTTCTAAGAAGGACCAAAGCATCCACACTCTGGCCTTTCGTTTTCAGCATCATGTGGTCTGTGAATTGTATCTTGGGTATTCTGTGCTTTTGGGCTAATATCCAAATCTCAGTGAGTGCATACCATGTGTGAGGGTTATATTTCTTTTTGTGGTTGGGTTACCTCATTCAGGATGATCTTTTCTAGTTCCATTCATTTGGCTAAGAATTTCATGAAGTCATTGTTTTCAATTGCTGAATATTACTCCATTGTATAAATGTACCACATTTACTGTATCCATTCCTCTGTTGAGGGACATCTAGGTTGTTTCCAGCTTCTGGCTATTATAAATAAGGCTGCTATGAACAGAGTGGAGCATGTGTCCTTGTTATATGTTGGAGCATCTTTTGGGTATATGCCCAGGAGTGTGGATGCTTTGGTCCTTCTTAGAAGGGGGAACAAAATACTCATGGGAGGTAATACAGAGACTAATTGTGGCAGAGAGACTGAAGGAAAGGCCATTCAGTGACTGCCCCACCTGGGGATCCATCCCATATACAGTCACAAAACCCACACACTATTGTGGATTCCAACCAGTGCTAGCTGACAGGAGCCTGATATAGCTGTCTCCTGAAAGGCTCTGCCAGAGCTTGAGAAATTCAGAGTTGGAAGCTCACAGCCAACCATTGAGCTGAACACTGATATATCTGAGTCCTCCAGTAATACTATATCCAATTTTCTGAAGAATCACCAGACTGATTTCTAGAGTGGTTTTACCAGCTTGCAATCCCACCAACAATGGAGGAATGTTCCTCTTTCTCCACATCCTCACAAACATAGGCTGTCACCTGAGTATTTGATCTTAATAATTCTGACTGGTATGATATAGAATTTCAGGGTTTTCTGATTTGTATTTCCCTGATGATTAAGGATGTTGAACATTACTTTAGGTGTTTCTTAGCCATTTGAGATTCCTCAGCTGAGAATACTTTGTTTAGCTTTTATATCCTATTTTTAATAAGGTCATTTGATGCTCCAGAGTCTACCTTTTTGACTTCTTTGTATATATTGGATATTAGCCCTCTATCAAATGTAGGACTAGTGAAGATCTTTTTCCAAACTGTAGATTGCCATTTTGTCCAATTGACAGTGTGTCCTTTTCCTTACAGAAGCTTTGCAATTTTATGAGGCCCCATTTGCCTGTTGTTGATAATAGCATAAGCCATTGGTGTTATGTTCCATTTATTTATAAACAGTTGTTTGGTGGAGGTTTTGATTTAATGAATAATTCTAGTAATAGTGCTTTTGATAATTTTTAAATTAAATCATGATTTCAAGATATTTTAACACAGATACCTAAAGAGGTATTCTCTCAATGTATATGGTAGCGATCTTTTAAATGAATTACTCTATCATGTTGTTATTGAACAGGAGGATATATTTAATTTCTTCCTTTCAACACCTTATTAATTCTACAGTCCCAAACTTTTTTTTATTCATAATAGGTTTTTTTTACTCACACAATATATTTTGATTATAGTTTTGCTTCCTCTACCTTCTCTGAGGTCCACCCAAGTTGTCCTCCCATCTGAACCCACACACATTCTCTGTCTCATTAAAAACAAACAAGGATCTGAAGAGTAAATATGAAATAAAAAAAATAAAGACAAATTAGATTAGGAAAAAAACAAAGAAACAGAGTCAAAGAAACTTTAAATTGTTTAAATATCTGAATAGCTTTCTATCATGTAAATATACTACCTTTTCTTTATCTATTCATCCTTTGACAGACATCTAGAACTTAGATGTCCTTGTGTTTGTTGCATAGATATAAGAACAGCAACGTCCTCTTGGTAGCTGTCTCCTTTAATGAATATATAGACCTCTTCACTATCTCTTAGGATTAATTTTGGTTTGAATTCTCTTTTGTCAGTTATTAAGACGGCTGCTTGTGTCCATATGCTTAGAATATTTCCCACCCTTTTATCATGCAGTAATCTCTATCCTGGATGTGAATACATATTTCTTGGGCACCACAGAAGGAAATAATCCTGTTGGCTACTCTAATCTCTTAATCAGTAAAAAATTAAGGTTACTATATTGACAGTTATTAATTAGCAGTGTTTGTTGATTCCTGTTATTTTGATTTTTGGTCCCATCTCCTGACATTTTTGTCTTGCTGGTCTGAGACTATGTATTTGTTTTATTTTCTTGGGTGTCATTAACCCCTTTAGTTTGGTATTTTCCTTCCAGTGAGTTCTTTATTCCTGGCTTTATAGATAGATTTTGTTTAAACTGGTTTCATTGTGGAATATCTTTCTTCCTTCATCTATTGTGATAGAAATTTATGCTGGATAAAATAATCAAAGTTGGCACCTCTGGTCTCTTAGAATTTGGAGACTATCCATCCAGGCTCTTCTGGTTTAAGGCATCTATTTGAAGAGTCATGTGTTAAACATACAGGTTTGCATTTATATCTTCTTTGGTCTCTTTTCATGTACTGTTTAATATTCTCTCTTTGTCCTATATACTTAGGATTTGGATAACTATTTGTTATAGGGAAATTCTCTTCTGATAAAGTATATTTGATGATTTGTATGCTTCTTGTATCTTGATAGGTACCTCTTCCACTAGGCTATGGAAATTTTCTTCTATGATTTTGTTGATAATATTTTGTTTCTTTGACCTGAATTTCTTCTTCTTTATCTATTCCTATTATGCATACATTTTGGTCTTCTCATAATGTTCCAGATTTCCTGGATGTATTGTGCCTATGGTGTGTGTGTGCGTGCATGTGTATGTGTGTTTTAATTTAATATTTTCTTTGACTGACATATCTATTTCTTCTTCTGTTATATTTAAAATGACAGAGATTGTCACTTTTATCCATTGCATTCTAATGGTGATCTTTGGCTATGAGGTTTCTGTTCAACTTCCTATGTTTTTCATTTCCAAATTTCCTTTGGTTTGGGTTTTCATTAATGATTCCATTTCCACTTTCATGTCTTGAACTATCTTCCACATTTTATTCCACTGTTTGTTTGTATTTTCATAGATTTTACCAATAAATTTATTAACATAAACTTTTATTTCCATGAGGATATTCCTATTAGGTGTTTTTTAAGACTTGCTTTGTTTTTCAGCTATTGTAAATGTCACTTTTATTCACCAGATGTAATTGTTGTCCTAGAAGCTTACTCCTGAATAAGCTTACCCTTTGTAGTTCTTTCTGAACCCTGACTGGTTCAACTAAGCTGTTCTGGCTCAAATCTTCCCCAGGCTTACTGATTCAATCTGGCTTCTTGCAGCTTCTCACTCAATTGCTCTGCTTAGACTCAAACTGTCTCTGGAAAGCCATACTAATATTCTGGTTACTTCCTATTCTCTAATTTCAACTGCCTCTGCTGACCTGTATTGAATTGCAAGGACTTACTAATAGACTCATTAATGAGCTGCACCACACTCTCTGTACTGATCCTGAACTGATCTCTCCTTGCACTCCTCTTAAAAGTCCTTCTCTTTCCTATGATGGTTTCATGAGATTTATACATATTGCAGCTCTCACACATTTTGTCAAATCTTTCTCTGACTGACGTCACTTTGTCTATACCTCAATTAGACATCATTTTGAAACATGACATCTTCTTTCTGCAAATTAATTTTACCTTAAAAATATGTATGTCTGCAGTCCAGCCAGAGGGAATGTGTGTGTCATGTCTGCATTCTAGGCAGATCACCCAGATCTAGCTATTTGCCAGAGCAGCTATGTCACAGGATTATTATTCCTCTACAATCTATATTGCATTTTAGGGCCTTTTGCAATAGGAATATCTATCTTGATTGAAGACATTTTCTTAGCTGTCATTGATATATACATATAACAAGTATTTCTGAAAACTCACTAGTAAAATATAAACTGGCAATTCACATTATATATAATTTATCAAAATGCTAGATTAATATTTTAATGACTTTGAAACAATAAATTCTTCAAAAGATCCAAAGAAATATTTTCAATGTGTCCTGCACCTCAAAGTCTAACTAGTCCTTTTTTTGTTCTTTTTTTATTTAAGTGGAATGGTAATAAAATAATGGCAACTGCAGTAATAGGAATGAGGTCAATGTACTGTATTGAGAATCATACTGTTTTCAAAGTTCTTGATAACCTTTCAGTCTTTCAGTCATTACATTACCTTGATTTGGGAGCATGCTATTTTACTAAAACAAAAGAACAAAGCTGCATAGGCAGTGCATATTGGTAAAATTATCTTTCATGCATGTATTCGTAAAAAGTAATATGTAATTTACTTTACTCATATATAGATACAGGTTGTAGTAATGAAGTTCATATTTCTTGATCTTTGATAATCAAATAATTAGTCAAAGACATTTAGATATAAAAGATAAAATCACTATATACTTATGCCTGAATGATGTTATCTAAAGTAATAATTCAACTGTGCATGTATCAAAAATGTTTTGGGGTTCTGAGATACATACTCAGCATACAGCCTAGCTCAAATATATGTAACACTAATAATAGACAACTTCATAAACATGAATGATAATTAACTCTAAGGTGAAATGTTTAAAATAAACTAATGAAGGCAAATGTCATTTATACACAGTGAATTTTTAAAAGTTACATAGCCATTTCTACTGATTGTGATTTGGGGCAGAATTTCAATTGTAATATTTACATATTTTTCTAATCATCAACAAATTTACATTAGACACAGTAAGAAATTTTATATCATTTTATTCATTAATAAAATTCTTCCTTTTAATTTAAGTAAAGTCAAAGTAGGCCAGCAAGAAGCCAGAAATATTATTGTTGTTTGTTTGAGGTAGAAAAATATAATTCTGAATAAAATTATGTTATGAATTCTGACAATCGTTTAGAAATAGAAGCAGAATCTGGAAACATTCTGATCATTGGTTTTATGAAACAATGGAAAAAGACAAGAATATGATTTATTTTCTAACCTTGTCATAACTATGGAAAGCCTCTGGCTGAGACTAGATTAGGTTTAGAAGCACACATAGTTATAAAGAGGATTTCTTGTTTATGGGGACAGCAGAATACAAGTGACTTAATATCTGTCAGGCTGACATTAAAGAACAGACTGTAAGGTGAGACTTACACATGGGTAAGTACAGAGACAAGGAACTCTCCTTGATATTTAACCACCATTGAAAGGGTTACCTTTCTCTAAATATATGTTAGCATGATGAGAAAGAAAGAGTTCTTTTAGATAAAATGCTAACATCAGAACCGGAAATGTTTCTGTTTTCCTAAAGACTATGCAGTCAACATTTTGGAGCTTGTCAGATGTATAGTGTCATTCATGACTATGCGGATGTTGGAATGAAAAAGCCATTTAACCAATATGTAAATAAGTGAGCCTGACCATATTTCAATAAAGCTGTTCTTGAAAGTAAAAGTTTGCACCCTTACTGAACTCTGACCTAAAGCATGATCCATGCCTTAATTTGGAGATAGCATAACAGACTCTTGTTATCCATATAAGAAAGCTATATTGATGTTTAAATTACTTGTTCACAGATCTAAGCACATTTACCAGGAGAATGGAATATTTAATTTAGAGTTATGCTTATTAAAAGCAAATTTCCTCATGATAAAGGATGTATAATTTAGCATTCTTAGAAGGATCAAATAGGCAAATATGTAATATGTGACTTAGTAAATATGTGACTTTTTTGTGATACCATTCAAATGACAGCTTAGGTCATGGATATATTACAATGTTATAAATTTCTTTTTCCCAAAGCTGAAATATTTTTATAATAGAAAAAATGAAATAATTTTATAATAGAAAAAAAGAGGAAACATCATGTATTTTGTAGGGTCCAAATGAGATGAGAAATTTCTACTGACACCATCAAGTTTGGTTCAAAAGAAGTCAGAGAGTGCAATTCTGAACTGCTGTGTATCCACATCATTTTATTGCTCTTCTCCCCATTATAAAAATGGCAAAGAGCTCTGAAAATGAAAATTTTTCCTCAGGGACAAATTCATACAGATTTATTATCTTCCCTCAAAGGAGTGGGATTGAGCCATTTTTACAGCCAAAAGTTACTTTTATTTCCAGAATGGAAAATGTTTCTCTTGCACTCTTGCAATGTATAAAGAGCTCACTCTGCTAAAGACCTCTGCAAACCAACACATCTACCAAGAAAATCTCAGTGACATTAGCCCAGTCCTTTCCTAGCATCCTTTGACTATCAGTCAGAAGCATACATGTAGCAGTCTTGTTAGGTTTGTAAAATCTAACCTGTGATTGTAGAGAGAATATCTTATGCCTTGCATGGATGCATCACCTCTCAGACTAAAAGCCTCTGGCCTATGTCTTACGCAGGAAATGAAAAGTAGGGTGTTTGGGAGGAAAAAGGATTCTAGCATAGAGCCAGGCATGGAAGGTTCAAGAGAAATAGGAGATGAGTCAAAGATGTGGTACCTAATCACAGGTAGCCAGCCACATGGAAGAATATAGGTTAAAATAATTGGGTTATTTTAGTTATGATCTAGTCAGAGAGTAGAGACTAGCTGGTCTTTGAAAATATATCTTGAGTCTGAGTCTTATTGCTGTCACACTGGGCTTGGAGGAAGAACTAGGGCTTAACTAAAACAGGAACCTAATGGGCATCTTCCATTTCACATATTGTATCGAGAATCCTGAGATTCATATACCTTCCCTTTATAACTTATGTCTTCTAGATCTCTGGATTTATGATTTTATTGTTTTATTTCCCCGTTGTTTGTTTTTTTTTTTTTTATTTTTTTTTATTTTTTTTTTTTTAGCAAAGGTGTCAAATATTCCAGCCTGACTCCAACTTACTCTCTAATAATAACCTTGAACTTCTGATCCTCCTTCTTCTACATCTCCAACGCTGTGGTGGCAGAGACATGCTACTATATATTCAGACTGAGAGCGTGATAGTTGAACAATCTTGGCTTTGTTCTGTAACAGACACTTCAGGTTGTGAACTTGATTGGCACGTATGTAAGCCACTGTGCCTCTATTGTTTAGTGGGGTTGAGGCCTTCTTCATCTGACAAGATGTAGACATGAGTGCCTGAAATTCTTAGAGGAAAATTTTATGTGAGTGTAGCTCTGTATAGCTCAGTTTGGGGAGGAAGAATTCAAATTCTCCCTTGGTCTTACTGATCTATTTACCAATACACTAACAATGACCTTCTTTGGTAGTCTCAATTCTTCAATGATTTCCACTGAAATCTGATTATTAGGTATTGTGAATGGGGCACCTGTGGTCACTTCACCACGGTAAAACTCTCTCTAGTCCTCAAAACAGTCTGAGGCATCCTTCGAAATCCAGGTGGAGAGTGCCAGAATTCACACCACCGCACAAATTCTGACAGTGCTTGCTGCTCCTGCCTTCCGGGACAGTGTTATCAGCTGTATATGGTTAGCTTTGCATACAGCTGAGGCAGTGAAGAAAGTGTGCATTGAAATAGAAGGATCAGAGACGAGATCCATCACAGCCTTAGGCAGTAATCCACAAGGTCTCACACACCACTAGGACTCCTCATGTTAACTAATAAAATCTCTCTCTCTTCTGATTGCTTCAGGGCTCTCTTCAATGGCTATATTTCTCTATGCGTTCTGTTGAAAACAGCAAAACAAAGATCTAGTACTGAGCCTTTTTTCTACAGCTCTCTTTTCTCTTCTGTTCCCATTCTAGAATTATTCTCCATAGTCTGCTCACAGAAATGCAGGATCTTTCCAATAATCATTTAAAAACCTCTGTATCTTCTGCCAGTCATCACCCCCAAATCTGCTGCTATATTTTACACCCTTGTCAAAAGAACCTACCCCCCACCCCCACACACATACACACATATACACCCATTTGCATGTCAAACCAATATACCTAATCTTCTTTCAGTCTTTGGTTCTTTAGAATAAACCACACAGAGGGTAATATGCAAGAATAAAGAGTTGGCACTTGTTCATCTGATGGTTCGGAAGATTGAGATCAAGGTGTTAGCATATCAAAGTAGATTCCTTGATCCCACAGTACTGTATGTCTTTGTCTTTGAATGTGTGATTTTAATATCCTCTGTTAAAAAAGATGTAATGTCCAAAAAGTTTATGTTAAGGAATTAGCCAATCCACACAGGTAGCTTCATCATTTTCCCCAAAATATCATGAATCTTAATAACAGGGCAATTAAGGATAGTTTGTACAGGAATTTTGCAAGGAGATTCCAATTCTATTTTTCAACACAGAGCACAGAAAATATGACTAATAACTTTATACTTTTCATACAATGAATATTGTTTAGCATATCATATTTTGTTATCTCCCCCATGATTATGCATGATAATATTAAATTGACTCACAGTCCTCATACCTCCCCATTAAAAATTAGACACAATGATATGCTTCCCACAAATAGAAAATGTTTGCCTACATAGACATTTTTAACAAAGCCAATAGATAATTACTAACACATTTTTCCCGTAATTCTTCCCTACTCACTTCAGAATTTATAAATTACTTCTAATTGCATTGCTCAGAATTATAAACATAAACTCCAAGTCAAGAGAAAATTACAAATGCTATCAAACTTTGTGGTGTCATTTGGCTCTACAGTGTGTTTCATAGTTCAATGAATCCACTTGGAGCAACACTTCAGTCAGAACTTACAAAGGAGATTCTCCTGTGGCCCCTGAAATTGTGGATAAAAGTACCAGAGCTTTTTAGCTTTGTCTTTGAAATGCATACGCTATAGATTTTGTACTACCCAGCCTATTTCTATGCAGGCATGAGGATTTTCATTATACTTATGCAGTATGATTTCTTGCCACCAAAGGACACTGCCAGCCAAATCAGAACCTTGCTGTGGAACACTTATGCAGCACTCTGTACTTCTGCTAAATGAAAAGATGGGTTGGATGCTTTCGGGGAAACCAAGTGTTAATTGCTTCCTAATAAAACCATCCAGTTAAACTGTCTGCTTTTTTGATGCAGCACCATCAAGTAGAGGTTTCTAAAGGAAGCTGCATTTCTAGAAAATTTATTGAAATGAGAAAGACAACCAAAATTCTGTAATGTTATTTGCACTCTCTAACAAAGCTCCCAAAATTGTTTCACACTAGAAAATTCTCCAGAAGCTGAATGTTAATCATTTTTATGCAATGTACCAGAAAATCCCTCCTAATGTTCAAAGAGTAGGAGATGCGTGTAAAGGTATTAAGATAATGACAAAAACTAATTTGTTTTATAATTACTTAAAATCAACCTCTTCAAATCTGTATTTCTGATTTGGATGAGTGAATGTTTGTTTGGATGTTTTTATTTTAGTTGCAAGAAGCCCATTTTCAACAATGTTCCAGGAATAATCTAGATTTTTCTGGTTTGGGTAAATAGGATGTCAGTGAGCTGCGTGGTTTCTGTATACATGTTAGTACTATCAATGTCATATGTGTTCAAAATTTCTAACATTTTGGTACTTTTTTATTGCCTCATTATCTGGCACCAGTTATGAGTCAAAGTCTTTCTTGTTCTTAAAACAATAACATGTATTCTAAGTTTCTGGGCTAATATCCACTTATCAGTGAGTGCATATCATGTGAGATCTTTTGTGATTGGGTTACCTCACANAGGATGATATCCTCCAAATACAACCATTTGCCTAGGAATTTCATAAATTCATTATTTTTAATAGCTGAATAGTATTCCATTGGGTAAATGTACTACATTTTTCTGTATCCATTCCTGTGTTGAGGGACATCTGGGTTCTTTCCAGCTTCTGGCTGTTATGAATAAGGCTGCTATGAACATAGTAGAGCATGTGTTCTTATTACCAGTTGGAACATCTTCTGGGGATATGCCCAGGAGAGGTATTGCTGGATCCCCTGGTCCAATTATCTGAGGAACCGCCAGACTGATTTCCAGAGTGGTTGTACAAGCTTACAATCCCACCAACAACGGAGAAGTGTTCCTCTTTCTTCACATCCTTGCCAGCATCTGCTGTCACCTGAATTTTTGATCTTAGTCATTCTGACTGTTGTGAGATGAAATCTCAGGGTTGTTTTGATTTGCATTTCCCTGATGATTAAGGATGTTGAACATTTTTTTCGGGTGCTTCTCAGCCATTTGATAAATTTGCAAAACACATGAAACTAAGAAGAAGGAAGACCAAAGTGTAGATACTTCGCCCCTCCTTAGAATTGGGAACAAAATACCCATGGAAGGAATTACAGAGACAAAGTTTGGACCTGAGATGAAAGGATGAGCCATCCAGAGACTGCTCCACCCAGGGATCCATCCCATAATCAGCCACCAAATGCAGACTCTATTGCATATGCCAACAAGATTTTGCTGAAAGGACCCTGATATAGCTGTTTCTTGTGATGCTATGCCAGTGCCTGGCAAACACAAAAGTGGATGCTCACAGTCAGCTATAGGATGGAACACAAGGCCCCCAATGGAGGAGCTAGAGAAAGCACTCAAGGAGCTGAAGGGGTCTGCAACCCTATAGGTGGAACAACAATATTAACTAACCAGTCCCCCCCAGAGTTCATGTCTCTAGCTGTATAAGTAGCAGAAGATGGTCAGTGATCATTGGGAAGAGATGCCCCCTGGTCTTGCAAACTTTATATGCCCCAGTACAGGGGAGCACCAGGGCCAAGAAGTGGGAGTGGGTGGGTATGGCAGCAGGGTTGGGGGAGGGTATAGGGGGGTTTCAGGATATCATTTGAAATGTAAATGAAGAAAATACCTAATTAAAAAATTGGAAAAAGTAAAAAAAATAAAGAAAAACTCTACAAAAAACCCAATAACATGTTTGAAATAATATGTTAGGAATTGGTAACACCTAATACCTATGACTTTCGTCAATCTTGTGGTATCCTTTATTGTATTTTCCTGTAGTTTACAAAAAACACACCTTTTGATAAAATTATATTATTAATTATCCTAGTATTCTATTAATAATTACTCAGTTATACTTATTACATTACCCTATACATACACATCAGCAACTTCAAAAACTGTTCCTTTAATTCATATCATATGATTTCCTATAATTTTGCAATTTTAATCCAAGAATAAAAGCATTATTATCAACAAAATTATTTCATTTATGAGAAAGGAAATAAAAGACCCGAAGTATTAGTTCTACTCACTTTGCTTCTCATTCTCATCAACCATCAGGATTAGATGACAGGGGACTGATAGAGAGATGACTGATAGCAAGGGAAGTAGAAGGACTGATCAATTGAAAAAAGATAGATAAGGATAATACATACATCAAAATAGATAACAAGATATGTCCAATCTCTTCCTGGTTGACTATGAGTAACATATAAATTCATAGTTGAATTGATCAGATGTTGAATCACATGAAAAAATGGACCTAGGGTCAGGTCTGCAGAAGGTTCTCTTGTTTGGGATCATTGTTCTGGGATGATCCTATTTGTGGGTGCCATAATTCTCTGAGCTTGGGCCTTAGACTATATTAAAAAGGGAATGTCAGCTAAACAGAGCATAGCATTTTATGTTACCCACTTCCTGATTGTGAATACAACATAGTCAGTGGGTCTTAAGCTACTATAGCTATGATTTCTCTGTCATGATTGACTCTACACTGGACCTCTTAGGCAAAATAAAACTTTTTCTCCCTTATTTTTTTTGTTATCTTATTACACCAATGAAACACATAGCAAGATATAATAGATATTATATCTTCATACTTACAAATTATGATCTTTTATTTATTTATTCTTTTATGGCTTTGGCAAATCATACAAACAGATCTATGCTACTCTCCTTTGTTCTAAGTCAGATTAGTCAACAATCATTGTGTTTTTACAACAACCCTTTGATGGTTAATTTTAAGGTAATCCCTTCTGTGATTTTATAAGTAATGACATTTTAATAAATTTGAGTATAATCTTCAAATTCTGAATTCTGTCATTTTGACATATTTCCATAACCCACAAGAAGCAAATTTTGCTTGATGGATCTCACTAATGCCTCTAAAAACAAAATAAAAAGCTAGTACATTTATTTATAGCAAAAAAAGACTTTTTCGGAAATCTAATATATTTCTAGATAAAATTATTTTTAAAGACACAAGATGGGCCAGGGAGATGGCTCAGTGTGTTAGGTAAGTTGCTACAAGCCTGATTGCCTGCACTCATCGGTCCCAAGGACCTGATTGGTGAAATAAGGCCTAGTAGGTGGGAGGAGAAAATTAATTTCCAGATGTTATCCTGAGATGCACACACACAGACACACAGATTCACAAACACACACACACACACACACACACACACACACACACACAAACACATACTCACGTACATACACACACTCATATACACACATGCATTCATGTAGATGCACATGCACACACAAAAACACACATACTTGTACACATGCAAATACACTTTTTTAAAAAGAAGAATGTATTAACATTCAATATGTGAGACGTGGCAAGCACTAGGCTTTCTTTCAGGTCATAACTCTCTTAGTAAATGTCAGAAGAGTGAACTCCTGCCCTTGTCTTTATCTATGTAAAAGATCAGAGAAGACTGAATGTTTATAACTCTTACAACATATCAATCCACTCAGCTAAATCCTAACAAAATGAATGGTACATTCTTATTTTTATGTGTCACTGGTTATAATATGATGATTATTTGATTACTATGTGAAGAAAAATAGTCAGTCCATAACTACATAAAGCAATCCTAAAGTATGATATAGAAAATAACAAAATTATACTATATTGAATTTTTCCTAGGTCTTCTTCTATCATTTTTGTTGTTTTTTTCTCCTTTCTCTTACTTTAAATTATCCTTCCTCTATCTTCATTCTTCCTTCCCCAATTCACTCTGTCCTAACTACAAGCAGGCAAAAAAAAAAAAAAAGGTATAGCTCAGAATTTGAATTTGGAGATGTGCATTTAGTAGATAATAGATAATTATAAAATTATATGATCACTGACCCCTCTCTAATGTGAGGATGCTCTGATTTAACACAAGATATAATTAACTTGCTAATAGAAATACAAAATCCTGGACTCTAATAATCATATCCTAGTTACTTGAGTTGTTAATAATAGAACTGTTGAAAATCTCTTAACCCATTAAAGCTGTTTCACAGAACTAAACTTATTTAGAAAAAAATGGATGAAGTAGTTAATAAAAACAATTGCAGTGGGCATTTAAGTACACTTCTGTCCTTTCAGGCTCAGTGCTGGGATGCTCTCTGGCTTGACTCTGTGTAGTTTTATGTATGCTACCATAGTCGTTGTGAGTTCATATGTGCATAAGCTGTTGTGTCTGTAAGATACTCTCTCCTTGCAGTCATTCACTATCCCTGGATCTTACAAGCTTTCTGCCTCCTCTTTCACAGAGATTCCTTCTTTTCGAGTGATGGGTTTGATGAAGACATTCTGTTTAGGACTGAATGGTCCAAAGGCTCTCACTCTGTGCATTGTCCAATTGTGGATGTATTAGTTAATTCCCATCTAATGAAAGAATCTTCTCTGATGTTAGCTAAATGAGATACTAACTTATGGATATAGTAGTATGTCATTGGGATTCATTTTATTGTTATGCCATTTTAGCCCAGTCATAATACTATGCTTCTACTGGGCCAATTTTGTAACTAGACTCAGGTTCTTGGTCCCTTTAACAGTGTCAGATATGGCCCTCATCTCACTGAGTAGGCCTTACTTCCAGTAAAATTGGGGTTGCCTTCTCTCATAACTGTTTTGCTACTATTGCATCAGGATATCTTTGAGGCAGGACACTACTATAGGTCATAGAGTTTGCAACTGGGTGATGTTGGTAATTAACCTTTCTCCTCTGGTAGCACACACAATATCTTCTAGTACCATAAATAACAGTGTCCTACTGCTGACCAAGAAGATATTTTCAACTAGTAACTGCTGGCAAAGGGAAAATTATCTTTCTTCAAAGGAATGCAAATGGATAGGAACCCACAATCCAGGGAAATCCCCCTGGAATAGATGGCCAGAACTGAATGAATTGAGTAGGATTTCTGTGGACTTTTTCTTTTGTTTTGCTTTATTTTAGCATTTTTTTTATACTATTGGTGTTTTGCCCAGAATATTGTTTGATTGTTTGTTTGTTTGGTTGGTTGGTTGGTTGGTTGGTTGGTTTAGTTTTTCCCTTTTGTTTGTTTGTTTAGAAACAAAGAGAGAAAAGGAAATTGGAGAGAGTCTGATAGGTTATGGTAGGAAGAAACACATGATCAAAATATATTGCCTAAAAATTTAAATTTAAAATGAAAATATGAATACAAAACAAAAATAAATTACATGCACACACACACACACACACACACACACACTCATAACATCTGGAATTTTTTGTGGACTAGGAAATTCCGTTCATTTATGGCTATAGGAACAATATTCTGAGCAAGAAAATGAAAATAGACATATTTTTTAAATTAAATAACAGGAAGTCAAGTCATTAAATGTTAATAATATAAAACTAAACATAAATGAATTAACTTCTTGTGAAGTTTATGTTTTTAAACATTAAATGTGTGTTAACTCACTTTACATGTAGGGATGTATTCTCAGATTCACAATTACAGATTTCAAAGTTAAGTTTTCTAATCCTCAGTCACTAATAACATATGGAAATGTTTCCTAAGCCCCATGAAATACAAAGTTATTCTAGTTAAGTTTTACATAAAGTAACTCAGATGTGTATCATAATTTTATGGACACTTTTAAATATAAACACATATGCAACTATTAAGTAAGAGAATTTGAGACACGTGATTCTCTAAGTCATAATGAGTTAATTATGGAGTTCTAGTTGTAAAAAAAAGGACTTCACTTATTTTTTTAAATTTTTTATTAGATATTTTCTTTATTTACATTTCAAATATTATCACGAAAGTTCCCTATACCCGCCCCCCGCCCTGCTCCCCTACCCAACCACTCCCACTTCTTGGCCCTGGCATTCCTCTGTATGGGGCATATAAAGTTTGCAGGACTTAAGGGCCTCTCTTCCCAATGATGGATGACTAGGCCATCTTCTGCTACATATGCAGCTAGAGACATGAGCTCTGAGAGTACTGGTTAGTTAATATTGTTGTTCCATCTATAGGGTTGCAAACCCCTTCAGCACCTTGGGTTCTTTGGGGGCCCTGTGTTCCATCCTATAGATGACTGTGAGCATCCCCTTGTGTATTTGCCAGGCACTGCCATAGCCTCATAAGAGACTGCTATATCAGGTACCTTCAGCAAAATCTTTCTGGCATGTGCAACAGTACCTGCGTTTGGTGGCTGATGATGAGACTTCCCTTTTAAAGTGGCAGATTTCTCATGTAAACATATACACACACACACACACACACACACACACACACACACAATTTATTCCTTTTGTTTTGTTCAAATCACTTCAAAGTTTCAAGTCACAAATTAGAGAGAGGACCATACTAGCCTCTAAAACTATTAAGAAAGCAAACTTGCCCTTCCTTGGTGTTCCTTGTAACTTTTGCCATTTATTTAGCTGCATCAGAGAACTAAACTCTTAACTATAATAAGATAGTCACAGTAGAGCCATTTCCAGACTAGACATCTACTGTCTTCTCATCAGGAATATTTGGAAATGCATGCAAACAAGTTGGTAGTCTATCTTCTTTAGAGCAATTACCACACAATTTTCTCTCTCGGTGTCTCTGAAAAAGTGCTTTAATTTGCATGAAGAATTACAAGCCATTGTCTATTGTGCACAGCCACAGGCATCTTTATTACCTAATGGGGGAGATGCTTTTATTCTTGTGCATTTACATTCATAACAAAATCCTCCTCACATTCTGTTTCATTTTTCCCATTTGAATCACATAGGGAGAATCACAGTGTGGACTTTGGGGACTATGCTGAGTTGTATACAGAAATGACGAAATAGTAAGTATTCAAAGCTGTCAATGGTCACTTCTATGTTTGCTCTTCCTTTCCCTTGAAACATTGTGACAGTTGGTATTCCAGTACTGTGATGATATATCTGTAAATAAATCACTGGAAGGGCAGGAAGTTTATTCTCCAGCAACATTTCAGAGGTCTCAGATCATTGACACTCACCTCTTAACTTTGGACTTCTGTTTAGACAACAGTAATGCATAGAGTGTTCATCTCTTCCGCACTGAAAGCAGAATCTGGAGTCCAATATATCCATGTAGAGTATGCAATTCAGTGACCTCCTCTTTGTTTACATGTGGCACTACCTTCTAAAATTTACACTATCTATGCAAAGTCTCATCCATCAACTGTTAGACTAGCCTTTTGGGGACATTTATTATGTAACCTGTTATACAACACTGTCATTTATCTTGCCCAGAGAAAATCATGAGTGTGCATCAAGGTAAGAGCAGGAAAGGTCTAATTTAAAATGATATTGACACACAATTTTAAACATTGTGACTATCAAAACCCATTTGTAGACCTTTGCCAAATACAATACTGTATTTAGAATAATCTTTCCTTAAAAAAAAAAAAAAAAAAAAAAACAGTACCAGCAAATAATTAACTTAATATGTACAGAAAGTCTGGTGTGATCACTACTGTTAGTCATATTGCATTTTCAGATACCTGTGGAAACTCAGACAGTAGTATTAATAATCGCTCTTTGCCCTGGAGTACAAATAAGCCAGCATAGAAATGATAAAGTACTGTTCCTAAGGGTTACTTCGCCAACTGTGCGGGCAACTTTCGATTGCTTCTCTTCCTTTTTGCATTTTCTACCTCCAAATATTCAACAGGACGTCCTCATCTCTATTATTGTCATGGAAGGTTGGAATCCACTGTATTTCTGCAAAAACTGCTTAGATCTTTCTCTCCATTTACAAGAAGGTACTTTATGATCCCCACAAAAGAACAATCTCAAGCATTTAGTTTTAAAATGTTTGAGTTAGAATATAATGAATATAAATACCACTGTTTATATTTGTCAGGACTTCAGAGCCATTTGTTCAATAAAATAGTTAATTTCTACAAATCCCATGTAAAATATATTAATTTATTATTCATCGACTCGGACCTTGAAAACCTTGAAGTTTGTCTTCATAAAAGGCAGGACTTCCATAGTTCTGAATCAGAAGTTGGTTACAATGAAATCTTTATTACACTTCAGTTTTAAACTTACAAATTTTGGGGTCCATGACTTGTGGAATAAGAGTAGTGCTTAATGTAATAATTTGGATAGACTGTAGTCAGAAAATATACACAGTGTGTGTGTGTGTGTGTGTGTGTGTGTGTG
>NC_034601.1:47088763-47108043 GCF_900095145.1 Mus pahari | reverse complement strand
GCTCTGTACCCCATTTTTAATAAGGTTATTTAGTTCTTTGGAGTCTAACTTCTTGAGTTCTTTGTATATATTGGATATTAGCCCTCTATCAGATGTAGAGTTTGTAAAGATCTTTTCCCAATCTGTTGGTTGCCGTTTTGTCCTATTGACAGTGTCCTTTGACTTACAGAAGCTTTGCAATTTTATGAGGTTCCATTTATCAATTCTTGATCTTAGAGCATAAGCTGTTGGTATTCTGTTCAGGAAACTTGCTCCTGTGCCAATGTGCTCCAGGCTCTTCCCCACTTTCTCTTCTATTAGTTTCAGTGTATCTGGTTTTATGTGGAGATACTTGATCAACTTGGACTAGAACTCTGTACAAGGAGTTAAAAATGGATCGAGTTGCATTCTTCTGCATGCTACTCACCAGCTGAACCAGCACCATTTGTTGAAAATTCTGTCTTTTTTCCACTGGATGGTTTTAGCTCTTTTGTCAAAGATCAAGTTACCATTAATATTTGTGTTCATTTCTAGGTCTTCCATTCTATTCCATTGACCTACCTGCCTGTCACTGTACCAGTACCATGAAGTTTACATGGTATACACTGACTGATAAGTGGATATTAGCCCAGAAGCTTAGAATATCCAAGATACAATTCATAGGCCAAATGAAGCTCAAGAAGAAGGAAGACCTAAGTGTGGATACTCTGGTCCTTCTTAGAAGGGGAACAAAATGCCAACGGGAAGAGATACAAAGACAAAGTGTGGAGCAGTGACTGAAGTAAAGACCATCCAGAGACTGCCCCACCTGGGGATCTATCCACATACAGTCGCCAAACCCAGACACTACTGTGGATGCCAACAATTGCTTGCTGACAAGAGCCTGATATAGTTGTCTCTTGAGAGGCTCTGACAGTGCCTGTAATACATAGGTGGATGTTCTCAGCTAACCATTGGACTGAGCACAAGGTCCTCAATGGAGGAGCTAGAGAAAGGACTCAAGGAGTTGAAGGGGTTTGCAGCTCCATAGGAAGAACAACAATATGAACCAACCAATACCCCCCAGAGCTCCCTGAAACTAAACCAAAGAGAACACATGTAGTGACCTGTGGCTCCAGCTGCATATGTACCAGAGGATGGACTTGTTGGACATCAATGGGAGGAGAGGTCCTTGGTCCTGAGAAGGCTTGATGCCCCAGTGTAGGAGAATGCCAGAACAGGGGAGCAGGAGTGCATGGGTTGGTGAGCAGGGGGAGAGGTGATGAGATAGGGGGGTTTCAGAGGGGAAGCCAAAAAGGGTATAACATTTGAAATATAAATAAAGAAAATAAGATAAAAATAAATAAAAAAAGATTTATTTATTTAAAGTCTATGAGCATCATGTTGCTGACATGCCAACAGAGGGCATCGGGTCCAATTACAGATGATTGTGAGCCACTATTTGTTTGTTGGGAATTGAACTCATGTCTTCTGGAAGGGCAGATATTGTTCTTAACCATTCAGCCATTACTCCAGCCCCTATTTTTTCTTAATATTCTTAACACTCCTATTTTTTCTTAATATTCTGGGACAAGTATTTTTAGATACAGATAGTGCTTGAATGGATTATTTTCATGAAAAAAGTTACATATAATATAAAACCATAAGCAGCTTTGAAATATAAATTATATTTTGATTTATGACTTAGTGATATAAATTGTTTAGCTAAAAATAGAACAGTTTATATTTCTGAGGGACTTAAATGTCCAGAAAAATTATTTCTTTCTCTCTTTTATTGCTATGAAAATAAAGACATTTTCTTTTCTGGGGGCTGTCATCCTGAAGATTATGCACATTGGCTTGGAAGAGCTAATCTTGGGAAAACCATGCTAGTGCTCTGACGAAGCATGAGGACATATCAGCACAAGGATATATCATCACCAAGATAATATTTAAAAAATAAAATTAAAGGAATACTTCTGGTGACTTCTCAGAAAGAACTTGCATTGGAACAATGCCAAGGGAGCGCTTGTTTCAGAGAACAGTGTGTGAGAGGTGACAAGCAATAAAGGCGATCAGTGCCAGGAAAGTTGACAGTACATAAAAGAATTATTCTTGAAAAGAAAAATTCTTCTGGTGATCTAATTGATAATTATGCGGTAGTGATGGATATGGAAAAATAGGGTGAAAAATCATAAATGGAGAATTAAGCAAGACCAGTGTTAGTTGACAGTCTATCAAAACAAGGCTAATTTTGAAAAGAATCTAGTGTGGAGGAACACTTGAAGACTCTTCTAATGTGGGGTTAAGAAAATGAAGTTCTAAGGAAAAGTGGCAGTGGTAGGAGGGATGGGCACAGACATTGCACAATACATTGGGCTATACGTGATGCCTAGTAAACTTCTCCATAAGCCAAAATAAAAGTTTTCTAGCCTGAAGCATTTAATGTTTTTATTTCCTTCATTTCCTCTCTTGTGTCACCACTAATTGAATCTGAGAGACTTCTATTCATTCCTGCTTAGAAGCGTTAAGTCCAGTATTATATCCAATTTAAGTGATAAACCATTCATACAACACTCCAAATATTTGAAAATTGTTATAGAACAACAGAAATATATAAACATCCTAATATGAACTGAAGCTAAGAAATTAATGCAGTATAGAGAAAGAAAGTGAAGATAAGGTTAATGTAGTTTTTTAAAAAATATAATGTAAGGCTTCACTTTTACATAATGTATAAAAATGATAAAATATTACTTTTAATAGAACAATGAGAAGAAGTCCAATAACAGAAATTTACAATGATGGCATTGAGGGAACCAAGTCAGAATGAACTGAAAACCCCAGGTTAAAACACAGCGATCCAGGGGGGAAAAAAATCCCTCAGGTAATCTGGTGGCTCTTTGGAAGAAGAGAAAGTAGCTCTAATGATGAGGAAAGTGAGATTTAGAAAGTGCAAGATCAGGGTTCTGAGCTGGTGATAACACCTCCTACAAATGGTCACTTGCAGTTTCCATCTTGCCTGTGATGGTGTCTGTCTTCATACATTCGACATGGAGAGCTGAGGAATGGGTGGTAGGCTTTCTAGGATTTTTCTGTACAGATAAGGACTAAAAGTGAGAGACAGAATTCAACTCCCAGAATGTTTCCAAGCTTCCATCCAAGTTTCCAAGCTAGAAAAAAAATACTTCCCAGTAAAATTTACTAGAGAAAAATGAGCAGAACTTGAGAACAGAGGTAGGATTTAAGTGAAAAAGAAAAAGAGCTCAGAGAGGTCCCTTTGGGCATATGAAGCCCTCCTGACAGCAAGACTAGTAAAAGAGAGGCATAGAGGAGAGGCCTTCACGTTACATGAGGGAACCTAACATACAACACTGAGAGGCCAACTGTATAACAGAGACTTCCCACAGTTTGTAAAGCTCCCATCAAACCCATAAATCTTGAGTGGGTTTGAGAGCCATCTGCTCATATATGAAGTTCTGATCCACTGCTGAAGCCATCCTAACACTGTGATGTTGGCTAGAATCTACAGATCTTTCAACAAAACCAGTCCAACCTCAGTTTATTTATTAAAGATTCTGCTCACTCCAACACCACACACACACACACACACACACACACACACACACACACACACACACACACAAGCATGCACATACACACACACACACTTAAACACACAAGAAGACTGACTGAATAATGAACCTTCTCAGTATATACACAACTTGTTTCTAAGTTCTTTTCTATATATAAGATTCATGACCTAAAAATAATAAAAACGTATTAGAAAGGAATGTGACTAGAAATAAAATTATTAAAAACATCAAACCTAAAAATTGATCAAAAGTATAAATAGTCAAAAGAGAAAGAAAATGACTATTACAGAGAAAATATAAATAGGAATTTTTATTCAAAAGTGAAACATACCTTATTGAAGAATGCTATGGATGAACAATAGATATTAGAAATTAATAGTTTACCCCCTAAAAATTCTCAGACACAACAAAAGGTCTTAGACCTCATCATTCTTACCTCTTTTGACTCCCCTCACTTCTGAATGACCCCTTTGGTTCTCATTAGACAAATGAATAATCTAGTTTTGTTTTTGTTTTCCTCAGAACAAATGCCCAGTGCTTCCTTTAATTTTGTTGTTATTAAAAATATAAAAACTGGGTAGTGTAAAATTCAGAAATCTATTTCTCATTGTCTTGGGAGTGGGAAAGTCTTAGGCTATGTCATCAGCAGGTTCAGTGATTTTTATCAACTTCCACAATGTTGCTTTAGAGAAGCCTTTGGAGATGATGCATCCTGTATCCTCACATTATGGGAGTCACAGAAGCATGAAAGAAGCAAGCACTGCTTTTATAAATTCATTACCTAATTAAGTCTTACATTGCAAAGGGCCCAAATCTTAATATTTTGTACTTTGGACTGAGTTTCAATGTGAGAGATGGAATAGATTTTTCTTATAATCTGTTTGTAGCAAAGAGGCATGTATATAATACTTTATAAAATGATTATATTAAATAAAATATATTAGTATTGTGTAATGAAATGCCAGATGTGATCCTTGTCATTCCTTTCTGGATGAAGACTTGTTTTCTGTGTTGGTATTTGACCAGAGTATTTGTGTAAATGGCTGTACATATAAATATTTGACAAAGTATATACTACTATGTTAAGCTCATAGTCAGTAGTTCATGATACTCCCATTATGAAATAGTCTCTCACAATATTTTCTACTATCATTTGTATTAAACATGAATGATAATTAACCTTATTTTTCAACTTAATCTGATCTGAGATCAATTAAGAGAGAGGGCTGGAAGAGTACTCTGGAGGATTAGCAGAGGGTAGGGTCGTCCCCCCAGTATCTTCTTGTGGATGTCCAGATATAAAGATGTCAGAAAAAGAAAGCAGTGGTACATTTGCCTACCTACATTCACTTCTTGCTAATAAGTGCATGTCCATAGGGACTGTTCCTCTAATCACATTGGACCCACATTCTTTGGTTTCCCACTGTAGATTGAAAACCAGCAGCCTCCTGAGGCAGATTGGCATTTCCTAGGAAGACATTCAACCATGTACACTGAGCAGTTCCTAGGTTCTTATGTCATATAGTGTACAGATGGCCATTGTTGGAATACTCAGCCAATACTATGTAAGCCAAACTTGTAATTCTTCTTTGTCATTAATAATGTATTAGTTTTGTCCATCCAAGTAATCCTTATAAACTCAGCATACAATAAAACTGTAAAATACATTGTATTCCAGCATTTTAATGAGTGTGTGTAGTATATAGGTAATAGAAATTATAACAAGATGGCATTTAAACCAGCTCTAAAAGTAAAAAGAAATTTTCACTTCTCTCAGTTTCCATTAATTTATTTATACTTTACAAAGTTTGCTCTTTGAAAGGTCTGTGGAAAGAATATATTCATGTGTCCATAGGCAAAGGCGATTATAGACTCAGCAGTGATTTCTCTACAGGAAAGAATTGTGAGGTCTGCCAGGATTCATGATGCTCACCCCATGTTATAAAACAGTCTATGTCTCCCACAGGGAACTACTATGATAAATTGAAACAGTTCCCAGTGACGTATCACACACACAGATGTCTGTCTCGCCAGTAAGCAAATCCCTTCCCAATGAGAAGTGACATCTTTTATAAAAGAGTTTTAAAAAGAATTGTGTTCAAATCCAGAAGAAATACAGAATGTACATATATACATTTTCTGTATTTTCATACATTTATGAAATTATTTTTAATATATTTCTAATTCTCCAATAACACTGACTTTCTTTTAATGAATGGATTATAGCTACAACTTGTGCATTATCCCTGAAATATCTCAGACATGCCATCAACCCAATAATTAAAGTTATTGTTATTATTATCATTATTATTATTAGTTATTATTAAGCTTAGGCCTTAGCTGGCTACCTCTCAGCCTCTCAAGTAAATTATCCTATTATTCTATTCTATGTCCTGCCATGGGACCAGTTACTTCTCTCTCATGTAATCTGTCCTAGCTCCTAGCATCTGTTCCTCCTGCCTCTGTGTCCAGAATTCTCCTGGATAAGATTCCATCCCAGAGTCCCTACCTCTGCAAGAAGTCCTGTCTCTTCTCTCTTACCTATTAGTAATTCATCTCTTTACATAACAAACAAGAATGTGATGGAGAACAATGTCTACAAAAATACTGAGGCAAGAAATGCTTCATAAAAATGACAATACCAAACTCTGCCCAGTGATCAGATCTTTGCCAGTACAGAAATCAGCATTTGAATAATACAAAGATAATTGTAACACAATGCACATAAGATTGCCCCAACTGTGCATTTACTGATGAGTCCTATTTAATATGAAACCATATCTCACCTGATTATATTAATTTACATATATTTCTCATTAAGCCACTAAAAATCAATGTCATTGCTTATTTGATTTTATTATTTTCACCTACGCAGGTTGAGTGTGGTGAGAACAAAAACATGCGTGGATTAGTGGCTCACTCCCTCCAAGAACCTGATAGTTGAATTCTATCCTGTGTTAGAACTACATGTTCATGCTTGTTACCTCTCAGATGTTTTGTATGAAATGCCTTTTCCCTAACATAGCAGGTTTAAGAGGAAAGATCTTTAAGAAGCAATTGGGATTAGGTGAAAATCCAAAGACTGAACAAACCCATGGTATTATTTTCTTTACATGAGTTAGAAAGAGGTCTGCCTTCTCTCTAGATCACATGAAGATAGAATGGGAAGATATTCATCTGAAGATCCACAGTCACTCTTTGGCTCTGACTATGCCATTGCTTGGTGTTGGCCTTTTTATGACGTCACAAATGTGATGGTTACTGTTTACTGTTTAAGGTAGCCAGTCCATTATATTTTGTTAGAGTATCACATACCAAGGAACCTAGTAAATATTTTTAAGCAATGGTAAGACAACAACTAATCTGTGCACTTCTATGAAGTATATTTTCAGAGCCATCACACATGCCCCAAGTACGCTCAGTTAATAGACGATAGAGAAGTATATTTATGTGAGAATAACCTAAAACTCTGTGGAATCTTTATCAATCAATGAGCAATATGTGAAAAACTACTTAAATTTGGAAAATTAAAAACTACTGAGGAGGGTAGAATATGCTTGTGTGTGTGTATGTGTGTGTGTGTGTGGGGGGTATGGTTGTATATAGATATATATGGATGGTTGTATTTATTCATCCAAGACTTATTATAACTTTTATGTGTGTTTATATGTATGTATGTATGTATGTATGTATGTATAAATCTTCATCTTTGGATAAAAGTCATTTTATGAACCAAACTAAATATTTTCTGTAAGAAAAGACAAAAATAAAAGAAGAGACTGAAGGAACGGTGGGCCAACGACTGGCCCAACTAGGGATCTATCTCATGGGGGGACAGCATCAAGGCCTGACACTATTACTGATGCTATTATGTGCTTACAAATGGGAGCCTGGCATGGTTGTCCTCTGAGAGACCATACCAGCAGCTGGCTGAGACAGGGGCAGATATTTATATCCAACCATTGGACTGAATTTGGGGACCCCTATGGTTGACCTGGGGGGAGGACTAAAGAATCTGAAAAGGAGAACGACTCCATAGGAAGAGAAGCAGAAGCAACTAACCCAGACCTCAGGGGACTCTCAGAGACTGAACCACCAACCAGGAGCATACAGGGGCTGGTCCAAGGCACCTGGCACATACATAGAAGAGGACTGCCTGGTCTGGCCTCAGTGGGACACAATGTGTTTACTCCTCAAGAGACTTGAGGACCTTGGGAAGGAGGAGGCCTGAAGGGGGTGAGCACCCTCTCAGAGGCAAGGGGGAGGAAGGATGAGGTGAGGGACCGGCTGTGGGAGGGGGGAATGAAGGGGTGCAATGACAGGAATATAAATACATAAAATATCTTTTAAAATAAAAGAAAACTAAGTTCATTTGTTATTTTATGGTTAACAAAAATTTTAGTTGATATAAATAGTATAAGTCCAAACTTTCAGAACTAGGCAAAGCAGAGTGCTGAGAAATAAAAATACCTTAATATTCCCCTTGATCTTGCAAGCTTTATATAACCCAGCAAAAGGGAAGGCCTGGGCCAAGTAGTGGGAGTGGGTGGGTAGGGGAGCAGGGGTGAGGCAGGAGGTATAGGGAACTTTCGGAATAGCATTTGAAATGTAAATAAAGAAAATAATAATAATAATAATAATAATAATAATAATAATAATAATACTTTAATATTTTAATTTTGGTATTTATTTTATCCAAAAGCAAGTTGAAGATTATTATAAAATAATATAGGTGTATAATGCTACACAATAAAGATTCCCTTTATTGTCACTATCAGATATTAAAGGCCAGATTCTCTTAATATACTTTCAGAGTTAAAGAGGGTGAGAGGAGGGAAAGAAGGAAAAGAGGAGGTGAGGTTTTTTCCTTAACATATGTAAGTCTTAAATCAACGCTGAAGGCAGAGATTCATGGCAAACCTATTCAATAGAAGTAAGGTTCATAAGAACTGAACTGCAATAAAAAAGATTTAAAAAATTATTAGGAAACAACTGATCAAAAATGTACACATATGTTCAATTTCAATGTCACCACACTACCTTGTAATAGAAGCACCATCTCCTCAGATGGATTACAGAAAGGAAAAGTAGCTGAATCTCTTCAGGAAATATATATTGCCTCAGAAGTATTTTATTGTAACTTGGGCCCTGAAAACTGCATCTGGCAGCTCTTATTCATGCTAAAGCCACATCGAAGCATTTTATTTTAAAAAGACAGAAATTTACATTTTTGTTTTACTAAAATATAACATAGCAATTTTTTTAAAAAATGCAAATGGCAATGCAGCCTTATTAGTTCATGGAAAAACCAAAACATAAATTTGTAAATAGTATTTCTGATACTTATTTTGAAATTGTTGTAAGCTCACTGAATTTCCCTTTCCTGTCAGATGCTCTAGCCTTTGAACACATTGCAGAACTGATAAAAATATGTTATTTCCTATTGGAAACTTTTGAAATGCATTCTTTTCCTGAACTCAGCTTATCTTATGTGTACTGTGTAGAAAATTCTCCTAAGTACATTTTGACATGCTTGACTGGTAAGCCTGAATTTACTATCTGTCTTGAAACATGTCCATCTAAACTGAAGCATACTTATTTCTTCAACATCAATCCTATTAAATTTCCATCTTTCCATCACCTCACTAAAATGAGTTGTATCATTTTCTCACTAATAGAAATATTGGTTATATTTTATTTTCTTTCCTGTAAAACCAAAATGACCTTTGAATAATGTCTTTATAATCAAAATAATAAAAATTTGAATAGAAAATAAGACTAGTTTATAAAGTTTATCAATCTAACTTACCGATATATTGAATTATGTCAAGCATGTGTCAAAACATGATAAAATGCAAACCATGTCTTTTCCCTCTGAATATTAACAGCAATGTTTTCAATAGCAAAAACTAAGTTTTAAAACCCTTCTTTGTCTTAGAAATTCTTCTCTATTAAGATCTCTCAAATAAAGAACAGTAAGAAAGTTCTACAAGTTTCCATACATGGAACTGAACACCCTTTTGTTCTCAAAAGAAGAAATAATTGGGGTCACCGTGACCCAGTCTGGAGATAAAATAATAACTCTTTTGAAAAGAAAATACTTCATTTAAATTTTAAATAGAAAACTTCTGAAGAAAAAATTAAGTTAGTAAAACTTAATTTTACACTTAAAATTTTATGTAGAAATACTTGTCACAGGATCTTTACAATCTCAATGGATAAGAAGTAGAAACCACTATGGACAGGATGTTTATTTCTACATCCAAGAGTTATATCTGCAACATAACATATGATGTGATATTTCAAGGTGATGTCCGTGGAGAGCAACATAATAAATTATATCATTATCAATGGTACTTCAGATATCTGTACACTCCCGTTAGCAACATAAACTTAAATGCACAAAACACCACTCCACAAAAAAATAAAAAAAAAAAAAAAAAAAAAAAAAAAAAAAAAAAAAAAAAGGAACAATAAAATAAATGAAGTGTGCTTTTTGTGGAGCACAAGAGAGACACTCAGCAGAAACTCCATTAGCACATACATTGATCTTGGACTGGCTGAACACAGGCACAGCTTCTTTCTCCACTTGATAACACTATTCAGGGAACTTGTGGGACCTTAAGGAGGCAAAGGGCAGCTGAAAGAAAACCATAATTGATGTACTAACATTTCCCTGGCTCTGAGTCTCACTCTGAATCTCAGTCTCCACATGGTAGAGGGTACCTTCTTTCATAAGCTCTTCACTCACCTAAGGTAGAGTCAACAGAGGCAAAGAATGTAAACTAATGAGTCAAACAATGAGCTAAAATAAATTCTTTCTCCTTTAAGCTGTTTTGCTGGCTATTTGTTCATAGTGACAAAAATGTTGACCAATACATTATTTTCTAAGCTTTGCCATTATGTCGCTCTTTTATAGCAGTGAGGACACTGTAAGACACATGTGTAATAAATGAGACAGTCATCTAAGAAGTACATGAAATTGCAGAAATATCCTGAGAGTTGTAAAATAGATAGAGGCTGAAGGAGTTTTCAGATATATGTCATAAGACTTTATGAACAGGACACTATAGACCATACTTATGAGGACTCCAAAAAAGATCCCTATGCTTTCTGGAACATATCTATATTACCTGAACATAATAAAGTCCATTATGTTGAGATACCATTTATAAATGTTTAAGTGCTGCTTTCTTGATTGCGAAGGACAGGATGTTCTATCATGAAACATTCAGGAAGTGGCTGAAATGAGTTGTCTTCTCAATGTTCTGTACAAAGTACAACTTGGAGGTGATAAAACCAGATCTTTAACCAATGAATTCTCTTAGAAAAATGTTATAGGAGTCACCTGTTTGCTCTTGACTACGTATAGCCAAATTCAAGAACAAACTTAAAGATGAAACTGGTAAGGAACAAGGAGCAAGAAATAAAGGTGTGGCACCTTTCCCTTTATCATTATTGAAAATAATGAAAAACACGTTTTCAGAATACATGTCCAAAGATTTCTTTAATAGAGACTAGACAGTCACAAGGAAGAATCCAGGGGCTATTATTCAAGACAGAAGAAGAATGTCCTCAAATGTAATTTGAAGCTTACTAGGAATTCTTATTCCTCTGAACAAATGGTTTAACATTGGCCTACTTTTGATTCAAGTGTATTAGGAAATCCATGCCATTGTCATGGAGTGCCCAGAAAGGCAGAAAATAAGCTTTTCAAAGTTATTAATTTAGTTCTATCTGATTGCTATGACATGGAGTTTTGACAAAAAGGCAACCTGGAAATAGAAAAGATTCTTTGACGTAAACTCTGTGCCATCGTCTATCATGGAGGGAATTCATAACAAGAACTCAAGGCAGAAACCCAGAGGAAGGAACCATGAAAGAATGCTTCTTGCCAGCTCACACCCTGGCTCACTTACACTTAACTAGTTTTCTTCCATAATTCAGTACCTCTCATGTATATATCCATATAGCTAATATTTGCTGTGCCATCTTTTATTAGTTAATAATAAAAAATAATGGCTCACAAACATAAACATAACTCAAACTGATCTAGGCAATTTTTCAATCTAGGCTTTTCTCTTGGATAAATGTAGGGTATATAGAAGTGATAATTAAAGCTAACCAGGGGAATCAGTTCTCTTAAACCTCAGTGTCTAATGGAATTTTCCCTAATTTGTTTTAGATTTTTATTGGGACCTGTCATGTTTTCATCTTTCACATCTCTCTTTCAGAATAGGATGTCTTTTTTATGCTTGTAGTTCCAATGTTTGGCTTACAGGTTTATAGTTGGAAGAGAATATGCTTCAGGATGTATTATATCCTACGTGTGACAATTTTTAGCTAAGATGTTAAAGTGATGGACTTTAGAGTTGTTGGCTGAACAAGGTAAGATCTTAAGCACCATTGGGAAGAAATTAGTACTTGCTCGTATGTGAAAAGCATGACAATATTGCAGCAAAAGCTAGACTAGAATGCCATGATGTAATTACAGTCTCTGCATACAAATTTTGTAAGTAGAAACTAAACTCCCGTGTGACATTTAGATAGGACCTCTGGGAAGTATTTGGGACATAAAGGCTGGACTATAATAAATGGGGCCACTAGTGACATTGTAAGGGGTCCCACAGCAGTCCCTAGCCTTTTCTATAGCATGAGGAAAAGGCAGAAAGAAAGCAATATATTGAACCAGAAGCCAGCACTCATCAGAGAGTGATCACTGCAACCTTGATGTTGGTCATTCCAGTCTTCACAACTGTGTGAAATAAATGATTGGGATTCTTCTAAATAGTTCACACAGTCTGCTGGGAATTCCACTTTAACAGGAAAAAAGACTTTATTCTGCCCATTCTTTCTGAGTTCTGGCTCACTCTAGCTGCCACACCTACCAATTTCTTTCTTTCTTTTTTATATGTGATAATTAGATTCTTTTTTATATTAAATTATTTTATTTATTTACATTCCAAATGTCTCCCCCTTCCTGGCCCCCCTCCCTGTGTTCTTCACCCAATACCCCCTCCACTTTGCTTCTGGGAGGGTGCTCTTCCACCTACCCACCCACTCCCACTCACCCCTACCACCATCCCCCTTCCCTGGTTCATCAAGTTTCAAAAGGGTGCATACTCTCCCACTGAGGTCAGACAAGGCAGTCCTCCGCTACATACGTGGAGGGGCCCAAGGTCCAGCCCAAGTATGCTGTTTGGTTGGTGGTTTGAAGGCCATCCCACGTGAAGGCACTGCCACGCCCACTCCAGTAGTGACTAATTTACAGGTCTAAAAACCTGGACACAGTCCTGAGGCAAAGAGTTTCAAGGAAACTCAGCCTCCTGGAACCTTGCATTCGCATAGCTAGGAATGCCCCAGATTTGTCCCTGTAATATCTTGGAGGGTCCTGCGTGCTTTCTTACAGTATTTTACTGGATAAGAGTTAGAAATCTCAGGGCAAGCTTAGCAACGCATACTTTTAGAATCTTCATTTCATCCAAGTTACTTTCATATGCAAGTATTTACCAAGGCCTAGGAAATAGGGGGGTTGTGGTACTGCATTATTCATGAGAAGGTCTGCTAGAGCAGAACCCCCTGGTGCTAGATCTCCCAAGGCTCAAAAGAGTAGCACAAATTGTGGCTAGGGTGTGAAGTCTTTAGCTGACCCTAGGCAGAGCTGTTTTACCTTTACTGTAAACATTACCTGGCACCTGCAATCCTCACTCATCTGCAACTGAGACCCCATTCCATGCAGATAGGAGACTCCACAAAGGAGGTAGAAGGAGGTAGTCTGTGGCAAGGCACCAAACCCTGACATTATTACTGATGTGATGTGCTTGCTGACAGGAACCTAGCATGGCTGTCCTCTGAGAGTCTCTACCAGCAGCTGACTGAGACAGATGCAGAAACTTACAGCCAATTAGTGGACTTTGGTCTTGGACCACTGTTGAAGACTTAGGGGAAGGATTTAAGGAACTGAAGGAGAGTACAACCCCATAGGAAGAATAACATTATTAACTAACTCTGACGCTTCAGAGTTCCCAGATTCTAAGCCGTGAATTTCTTTATTTAAAATTGTTCCTAAATTGGATTATTTACATCACAGATACATTTCATATTGATCAGCAAAAGGTTTCTTCATATCTCTGTCACATGTCCAGGAGATGGCATGTTACCAATAATCTTTCCATTATATTGGGGGGGGGGGGGTGTCTTCTTTCTTCTACTTCACTTATTTTCTCTCTGGTTTAGATCTTCAAATCCAGGTTTTAAGTTTGTCTTCTTTTTCACTTGCTGAACCAGGAAACACATGTATTCTCCTGAAGATATTTGAATCAAATGTGTCCTTACTTTGAAACTTATTAATCTTTTTAAACAAATAACCACTTATTAGCTTCATTGCCAATAAATGCACAAATCTGCTTTGAAAATAATGAGGTCTATAATTCAGCTGGTATAAAATCTACACTTAATGTCCTCAAAAATCTGTTCCTGACTTCAGCTGCCTTACATCAATTGTCTCTCTGGTCAGCCTGTGATTACTACACATTTTTATAAAAATTATTTTTGGATCCTGCTTATCAAGCCATGCCTTTTTGATGTTTGCTTGTGTCATGGCTTCCTCTCTCTCTCTTACACTTCCTATCATCATTCTGCTATAGATTCTGCTGTCCTGCTGAGTAATCAAACAAGTCTCTAGACACTGTGGTCTCCCTGCGCATCTCAGTAAAGGGGAAAATATAACAGCTGCTGAAATTGTGACTGTCCTTCCTAGCTGTCAAATTTAGTGAAAACAGATGCTTCATGGAGTTGTTTGTAATTCAAGCAGGCTCAGAGTAGGAAAAAGAAACCACTTATTTGCTGAAACTAAAGAAGTTAGGTCAACTTAGCTTCCATTTGCTTGCCATGTAAAAAGAACAGTGTGTTCTAAATGCCATGTAACTGACAAGCACTTCATTTCTATAACAAGGTCTTACTCTAACAATGCCTTAGAAAAGACTGTGTGTGTGTGTGTGTGTGTGTGTGTGTGTGTGTTTTATAGTGAAATTTTAAAAATGATTGTATTGAAATGTGGTATACTTTAAACTGTCAAGCATTCTCTTAGAGAGGTAAGATAAATCTATTTATTTGTGTGTGCATAAGTAAAAGGGGATTTAAGCTATATGAAAATAACCCAACTAGCTAGGGACATATGTCAGTTCTTGTTAAGTGAGTATCCTGAGGCCAAATATAAAATCTCACATTTTCATTCTTATTTTTTTTAGGAGAATGAAATCTCTATTAATTTGAATTCATATATAGCTAAATATTAATATAAAAAGAAATATTTATAATCTAAAAATGTATACTTTCAAATAGATTTTGCTAATTTTAGACAGGAGCAGAGTAAATGACTAATGGAACTGTTATATTCTGGGCAGCAGAGTCTTTAGTCCAGGACTTCTTACACTAAAGATTCTGCAAGCTTCAATTTTATCTACAACAAAAAATAAAATAAAAAATAAAATAGAATAAAATAAGCTTACTGCCTCGTCTTTTCTGAGTAATGAAATAGGTCATATTGGCTTTGATTATGAAGGTCTCTTACAACATTAAATTTCCATGATTCTGTGTATTGAAGGACACTTCCATGTTAAATATTTATTTCCAAATGAATGCCAAATTAGCAAAGCCATTATAGTTATGCCACAAATGATGATATTTACGACTACAAATGTTATTAAACTTAAGAAAACCTTGCTTGTGCCCAGTTACTTGGGGTTATAACTTCAATATGAAACCTATCCTGTCTGTACTACAAACAAGCCTGCTAAATTTGACAACTTCTTAGTAGAAAAGGAAACACTGGCATGCGTGTCTCCTTCACAATTACTCTTACAAAAACAGGAACATGACTTCTAGGCCTAGTAGTAGATAATAAAGTGAAGAGGAGCTATAACATCTGGGATATGGGAGAAGAGAGGAGATATTAAAGGATATGAATGGGTCAAGATGTCAGGAGAAAAAGATGAAATATTGGAAGATGAAGCAATCTTACAGTGAATAGACATAAGGAGAAAAACAATGTGGAGATGGTTGACACTATGAAATTGATGGCAAGTTGGAGATTCATAGGTATTCAAAGACAGAACCTGCCCCTGAAGTAAGTAACCATTATCAATGCATGTCTCCACTTGAATATATTTGTTGAACACTGGCGATGTCACTAAGCATCGCTATCAGTTTACATCGTGGTTCCTGTTACAAATTAGATGTGATGTGCATCCCCACTCCCCAAAATAAGGCTCATAGGATCCAGACTTTGTTCCCAGCTGGGAGCTGAGAGGTGAATAGACCTTGATCATATTAAACTTATCAATGGGTGAGTTATAGATTAGTAGACCATGAAGAGGTGGTGCTATCTGGAGAAAGTACATCAGTGGAAGATTACATTTAAAGGTTGCATGCTGTCCTTATCCCTACCTATTCCTCTCACTGATTTTTAGCTGTAATGAGATAGAAGCTTTCTTTTGCTGAACTGTTCTGTCACATTCTTTCTGCCTTGACACAGAACAAAAGACGATGGAGCCAGCTTGCTGTGAACTTAAGAGACCAAAGCAAAATTAACTTCTGCTTCACTATGATGGACTTGGTATCAGGGTCCCACTGTGGTTTCATCACAGAAGATGCCAACCCATCCACAGCAGTATAATAGATGCTATAACTTATCCTTTCTTTCTAGTCCTGTCAGAGGCACTATCAGTACGACCTTACTCTCACATGGCAGATGTGATATTTTTATAAATGAATGCTTTTAAGCACTCTTGTCCTTTGACCACCAGTGGGCTCCCTACAGGTGATATGGTTTTTGATATAGACTTCAGGCACAAGCTGATCGTTGAGAAGGTCGCTGGGAAAATCTAGAAAGTTATACTCTCTGTACGTAAAGTATGTGTAAAAGGTAGAGGCAGATGAGGCTGCCTTTGAGGGAGATCATAGGGAAGTACCAGCATATACTCAGAGTATAGCTGGGGCATTTGTGTTCTAAGCTCATCATTGTTTAATCTGAAACTGTTTTTTTGCTTTGTTTGTCTGTTTCTCTGTCTGTTTGTTCGATCAAATTTCGTTACTGTGAAAGGACAAAAAACATACAAACTAGGCAAACAAGCAAAATACAGTATGGTAACTGTTAACAAATTTACTGTTGATTATCAAAAAATGAGCCTTTCATCTTTATGTTGTGTCCTCTGGTGTTTTGTCATGTTGACAGAGAGGGAAGAAAAGTAAGACTGATAAAGGTCTTTATCACGAAATGTTTTGACTGACCTGTGTTGCAGAAATTGGAGACTGTGATTCAACTGCAATCCCCATGCCGGGTGGAGATCTGTTTCTCACACTTTTGTTTGCTTGTTTTTGTTTGTTTTTGATTGAGATGCAGTTGCTTTCAACTATTGGACTGAAGTTCTAGTTTCTCATGGACTAGGTGCAGTGGGACAAGGTGTGGTATCCCCTTTCTTCTAAAACAAAACCAGAGACAGAAATACGACTCCTCACCTAAGAGCATGTACTTCTCCTGTATGGTATCAGGGTTCAATCCCCAGCATGAGATTCTCTGGTCCCTAGAGTTACCTGTACTCACAAGCACATAGAGAGGAGTAGGTAAGCTACTTAAAATAAACATGAAAATAAAAACCATCCTTTATTCATTTTCCATAAATGAACCCCAAAAGAACAGATGTAAACCAAAATGAGCATTATGATAATTAAGCATATATACCATGGGGATAAACTCAATATTTATATTAATTTTCCTTTGCACACCTCTCTTGTTATGACCTACTTTATTTTACATTAATACAAAAAAAAATGTGAAAAGAAACTTCTTTGCTTACATTTGTGGGAGATTTTATTTAGCACTCTTGAATATTTTGCCCATTATTCCCAGAATCCTCTCTGGATCAATAAGAGAATTCATTTGATATGTTATCAAAAGGATATCCAGGGGGGTGTCTCGCCCCTCGGTTTGGCTCTGCATCTATTCCGGCGTTGCAGACCGGTTTCGCCATGTCTCTATGTTCTTCGTCAACCGGTGTTCAGCTATGACAAGATGAAGCTGAACGTCTCCTTCCCAGCTGCTGGCTGCCAGCAACCCCTGGAGCATGAACGCAAGCTTTGTACTTTCCAGGAGAGGAGAATGGTCACCCAAATAGTTGCTGACTCTCTGGTGAATAGTCGAAGGGATACACGGTCCGAACCAGCGGTGGGAACAGCAAACAGACTTTCCCTCGGAAGGTCCCAGCCAGGTGTCTGGACCCACAGCCAAGTGCACCTGCTNTTGTGACCAAGGAAAGCTGGAGAGAGGCAGGCTGAGTCTGTCTGCAGGCACATTACGGATGCCAGTCTGAGTCTTCAACTCAGTTATCATGAGCCAAGGAGAAAAGGAGACTCCTGGGCCCAAAAGAACGGCAGGATCGGAAAGCTTTTCAGTCTTTCCAAAGAAGCTGATGGTGTCAGCCAACACGTTGTGAGAAAGCAAGCAAAGAAGGTAAGAAGCCCAGGACCACAGCCCCCAAGATCCAAGACCCAGCATCTCCTTACTCCACCTGTCCTGCAAGAAAACACCAATGTATTGTTCAGTAGAGACTAGGTGCTATGGAGGAGGAGGAGAGGCTGCAGAGCTAAGCGTTTCTATGGAGACCGAGGAAAGGCTGCAGAGCTAAGCCTTGGACCAAGAGAATGAAGGAAGCCACAGAAAAAAATGCCAGGAACAGACTACCAAGAGATGTAAGCTGCTTCTACTTCCACCTCAAAGTCCAGCAAAAATGAGTAACAACAAATGAGCCAACCTTCAAAAAAATACTTTTTGGGGGGTCAGCCAGGTGGCTCGGTAGGTAAAGAAGGAACTTGTGTCCAAGTCTGCTGACCTGAGATCCATCCCTGGGACCTACCTGGTAGAGGAAGAGAACTGACTCCAGCAAGTTGTCCTCTGTCTCCCACAGGTGCACTATAGCTGTCACGTGCACATACCCAATAAATAAATAGATTTAAGACACCTTAAAATTAAAAAGATAGATTTTTTTTATTATTAAACCCTATCTCTACTAGTCCACAGTTCTTTTCTGCATCGAAGCCATTGATCCCAATTTGACCTGATTAAATGTCCCTGAAACATTGAGGGTAGTACCCAGAGTGCTGTGGGTGACAGGAGGGAGCTTTGTGTCCCTGGGACCCTTGACACGGTGACAAAATGCCCGACTAGAAGCCGAGCAGGGAAGAGACAGGTGGTCAGATCTTCGAGCCAGAAAGGTGAGACGTGTTTCTGTCGAGGGTGGCAAGAACTGGCCTGCCTTCACAGCCCCGCCACCCAAAGGGGCATCTCCCTGGTGATCCTAAATCCAGTCAAGGTGACAGTGAAGTCTCGCCAACTGATGGGGTACAAAAGGAAAGATTGCATTCTTCAGTAACTGTTGCAGGTGATCCCACAGAGGCGGTGGGTGAGGGGGAACAGCTGTGCGTGTTCTCTTGAGCCTGAGGAGACTAAGGGAAGCCATCCGAGAGCCACTGGGAGACAACACCGACAGAGTGGGGGGTGGGGTGGGGAGCACAGGCTGATACCTCTTTCAGGGTGACATGTGAATCCATTCTGAAGTTCCAGAGGAGTGGCCTAGATGAATCTCATAGTACTCAGTCTTCCAAAAGGGAACCCCCATGTCCTACAGGAGTAAGAACAGGTTCAGGGCAGTTACTGTAACCCATGATGTT
>NC_034601.1:47086322-47088752 GCF_900095145.1 Mus pahari | reverse complement strand
TCCACTATGTTCTTAGCAGCCTTATTTATAATAGCCAGAAGCTGGAAAGAATCCAGATGTCCCTCAATAGAGGAATGGATACAGATATTAATAAACAATAAATTTATGAAAAAAAAAAAAAGGATATCCAGAATAAAAGACCTATAAATAATAAATATTTTTCTTTTATACTTGTTTTGCTGTTGCATATTACTAAAGAAACTTCTAGTTTTAATAAAGACCTTCTCAAAAGATGTATTCAAGATTCCAAATGGCAATCAAACACCATTAGTAACTATCAACTTTCAAAGAGGAAAAAAAAAACAAATAGCTGAACTTCAGTTTTCAATTCATTCAATTTCTTAAAAATAAGGAAAGTAGAACTTTTAGAACTACTTTGAAAATATCTGATTTGATTTAACATCCACTTGACAGGATGGAACACATATCCAGCACTGTCTTCAAGACCAAGAACCAGAGAGTACATAGCCCAAATACATATGTGGTAAAACAAATGCTAAGTTACTAATATCCTTTTAGAAATAGTGATAAGATGACTCCTAATAATATCTTGCTATACTCATAGATCAGAGCTTTATTCAGTCATTATCAAAGAAGCTTTCTCCTGCAGCAAATACAAAGACCCACTGCCAGACATTACAAAGAAACTTGGAACAGGGAGCTCTAAGTGGGATATCTCCATCAAATCCATCCCCTCAGAGCTCAGGAAAGCCTGTAGAAGAGGATGCAAAAAGAGTGTGTGTAAGAGCCAGAGGTTATGTAGTCGACCAGGACAATGAGGCCCTCTAAATCAACGGTGCAAAACTCCTATGAGC
Source organism: Mus pahari (assembly GCF_900095145.1). Taxonomy (NCBI): domain Eukaryota; kingdom Metazoa; phylum Chordata; class Mammalia; order Rodentia; family Muridae; genus Mus; species Mus pahari. The sequence goes on along the minus strand of NC_034601.1, from coordinate 47,087,937 downwards.
TCACAGAGACAGAAACACCAAGAACAGGGCCTCAAAGGTCTTCATCAAATCATCTACATATCTACTATAGCATCTAGCTTAGTATTTTTATGGGACCCCTAAGGATGTGAATGAGTAGGTCTCTGATTTGTGTGCCTTCTCCTGGTGCTTGTTTCCTTGTTTGGTTTACCTTGTCCAATTTCCACATGAACGTGTTAGTTTTGATCTTACTATAGTTTATTTTGTTATGTTTTGCTCTTATCTCTTAGAAGTCTTTCATTTTCTAATGGCTGAAGGCGACTGAGTCCGGATAGGAAGGAAATTGGGGAGCATTTGAGGAGGAGTTGGGGGAGAGGACACTAATCATAATATGTTGTATGTGACGCAAATCTATTTCCAATAAAAGGGAAAATACATTGAAAATGTTATTGGAAGGCTGGTGAAGTGGCTCAATGATAGACCTTTCCAGCATGTGTCAGAGCCCGGCTTCTACCTTGAGTACTACATAAAATATCCTCAAAAAGAGAAAATAAATTTCACTATAAGACATTGTCAGTGATCAACAATTTACTAAATCTACTAGTAAATTTACAGACATCCTGCACATCTAAAGGTATTTTTTCTAATTTACTCGATCAATCTTCACTTCAGATGTCTTTCACTTGCATCTAGAAGCAACATGCTTTCTTTCATCTTTTCCTTACAATTGCCCCTTTCTATCTTATTTGCTGATCTTTATTTTTCTCCCAAATCCCTTAATAAGGAATAGCCCATAGTTAGGCCTAGAATCTGTGCTTTAACTAGACAGAACTCTCTGTGGTGTTGTCTGAGGATAACAGTACCCAGGCTTTGAAATCTCTATAATATGCTACTGTTCTAAACTCCAGACTGGTGGTCTAGAGTAACTCAGTAAGATACTTTCTAGCTTCACCCATTTGCCTGCAAATTTCATGATGTCCTTATTTTTAATAGCTGAATACTATCCCACTATATAAATGAACCACATTTTCTGTATCCACATTTTCAGAATGAGATACCTGGTTTGCTTGCAGTTTCTGACTATTATGAGTAAGGGTGCTATAAACATAGTGGAGCATGTGTCCTTCTGATATAGTGGATCATCTTTTGGGTATATTCCCAGGAGCCATATAGCAGTCACTGGATGGTCCATCCTTTCATCTTAGCTGCAAACTTTGTCTCTGTAACTGCTTCCATGGGTATTTTGTAACATATTCTCAGGAGGAATGAAGCATCCATGCATTGGTCTTCCTTCTTCTTAGTTTTCTTGTGTTTTGCAAATTGTATCTTGAGTATTCTAAGTTTCTGGGCTAAAAATTCACTTATCAGTGAGTGCATTTCAAGTGAGTTCTTTTGTGATTGGGTTACCTCACTCAGGATGATATCCTTTATATACACACCCATTTGCCTAAGAATTTCATAAATTCATTGTTTTTAATAGCTGAGTAGTACTCCATTTTGTAAGTGTACCACATTTTCTGTATCCATTCCTCTATTGAGGGACATCTGGGTTCTTTCCAGCTTCTGGCTATTATAAATAAGGCTGCTATGAATATAGTGGAGCATGTGTCCTTATTACTAGTTGGAACATCTTCTGGGTATATGCCCAGAAGAGGTA
>NC_034601.1:47076730-47085916 GCF_900095145.1 Mus pahari | reverse complement strand
CTTTCCCAATCTGTTAGTGGCCTTTTTATCTTATTGACAGAATCTTTTGCCTTACGGAAGCTTTGCAATTGTATGAGGTCTCATTTGTCTATTCTTGATCTTACAGCACAAGCCATTGCTATTCTGTACAGGAATTTTCCCCCTGTGCTCATACCTTTGAATCTTTCCCCCACTTTCTTATCTATAAATTTCAGTGTCTCTGATTTTATGTGGAGGACTTTGATCCCCTTAGACTTGAGCTTTGTACAAGGAGATAAGAATGGATCAATTTGCATTCTTCTACATNATAACTGCCAGTTGTGCCAGCACCATTTATTGAAAATGCTGCCTTTTTTCCACTGGATTGTTTTTGCTCCCTTGTCAAAGATCAAGTGACCATAGATGTGTGGGTTCATTTCTGGGTCTTCAATTCTATTCCATTGATCTACCTGTCTGTCACTGTACCAGTACCATGCAAGTTTTATCACAATTGCTCTGTAGTATAGATTGAGTTCAGGCATGGTGTTTCCACCAGAGGTTTTGTTATGGTTGAGAATAGTTTTTGCTATCCGAGGTTTTTGTTATTCCAGGTGAATTTGCATATTGCCCTTTCTAACTCCATTAAGAATTGAGTTGGAATTTTGATGAGAATAACATTGAATCTGTCGATTGTTTTCGGAAAGATAACCATTTTTACTATATTAATCCTGCCAACCCATGAGCATGGGAGATCTTTCCATCTTCTGAGATCTTCAATTGCTTTTTTCAGAGACTTGATGTTCTTGTCATACAGATCTTTCACTTCCTTATATAGAGTCACATCAAGTTATTTTATATTTTTTGTGACTATTGTGAAGGGTGTTTTTTTTTTGTTTTTTTTTTTTTTTTTACCTAATTTCTTTCTCATCCTGTTTATGCTTTGTGTATAGAAAGGCCACTTATTTGTTTGAGTTAATTTTATATCCTGCTACTGCACTGAAGCTGTTTATTAGGTTTAGGAGTTCTCTGGTGGAATTTTTAGGGTCACTTACGTATACTATCATATCATCTGCAAATAGTGATATTTTGACTTCTTCCTTTCCAATTTGAATCCCCTTGATCTCCTTTTGTTGTTGAATTGCTCTGTCTAGTATCTCAAGTACTATATTGAATAGGTAGGGAGAAATTGGGCAGTCTTGTATAGTGCCTGATTTTAGTGGGATTGCTTCAAGTTTCTCTCCATTTAGTTTGGTGTTGGCTAATAGCTTGCTGTACATTACTTTATTATGTTTACGTATGGGCCTTGAATTCCTGATCTTTCCATGACTTTTTATCATGAATGGGTGTTGGATTTTGTCAAATGTTTTCTCANCATCTAATGAGATGATCATGTGATTTTTGTCTTTGAGTTTGTTTATATAGTGGATTACGTTGATGGATTTCTGTATAATAAACCATCCCTGCATCCTTGGGATGGAGCCTACTTAGTCATGATGAATGATTGTTTTGAAGTGTTCTTGGAATCAGTTTGTGAGGATTTTATTGAGTATTTTTGTATAGATATTCTTAAGAGAAATTGATCTGAAGTTCTCTTTCTTTGTTGGATCTTTGTGTGGCTTAGGTATCAGAGTAATTGTGGCTTCATAGAATGAATTTGGTATAGTACCTTCTATTTCTATTTTGTGGAATAGTTTGAGGAGAGTTGGAATTAGGTCTTCTTTGAAGGTCTGACAGAACTCTGCACTAAACTCATCTGGTCCTGGGCTTTTTGTGGTAAGGAGACTATTAATGACTGATTCTATTTCTTTAGGGGAAATGGGACTGTTAAAACTGTTAATCTGATTCTGATTTAACTTTGGTACCTGGTATCTGTCTATGAAGTTGTCCATTTTATATAGGTTTTCCAGTTTTGTTGAGTATAACCATTTGTAGTAGGATCTGATGATATTTTTTATTTCCTCAGGTTCTGTTGTTATGTCCTTTTTCATTTCTGATTTTGTTAATTAGAATACTCTCCCTGTGCTCTCTAGTTAGTCTGGGTAAGGGTTTATCTATCTTGTTGATTTTCTCAAAGAACCAGCTCCTGGTTTGGTTGATTCTTTGAATAGTTCTTTTGGTTTCTACTTGGTTGATTTCCACTCTAAGTTTGATTATTTTCTGCCTTCTACTCCTCTTGGGTGAATTTGCTTCCTTTTGTTCTAGAGCTTTTAGGTGTGCTGTCAGGCTGCTATTGCATGCTCTCTCTAGTTTCTTTTTGGAGGCACTCAGGGCTATGAGTTTTCCTCTTAGGACTGCTTCTATTGTGTCCCATAACTTTGGGTATGTTGTGTCTTCATTTTCATTAATCTCCAAAAAGACTGTAATTTCTTTCTTTAATTTCTTCCTTGACAAAGTTATCATTGAGTAGTGTGTTGTTCAGTTTCTCGTGAATGTTGGCTTTCTATTATTTATACTGTTATTGAAGAACAGCCTTAGTCTGTGGTGATCTGATAGGATGCATAGGATAATTTCAGTATTTTTGTATCTGTTGAGGCCTATTTTGTGACCGATTATATGGTCAGTTTTGGAGGAGGTACCATGAGGTGCTGAGAAGAAGGTATATACTTTTGTTTTAGAATAAAATGTTCTGTAGATAACTGTTAAATCCAATGGTTTCATAACTTCTTGAGTCTCTGTTTAGTTTCTGTTTTCAGGATCTGACCACTGGTGAGATTGAGGTGTTGAAGTCTCCCACTATTATTGTGTGAGGTGCAATGTGTGCTTTGAGTTTTACCAAAGTTTCTTTAATAAATATGGCTGCCCTTGCATTTGGAGCATTGATATTTAGAATTGAGAGTTCTTCTTGGTAGATTTTACCTTTGATGAGTATGAAGGGTTCCTCCTTGTCTTTTTTGTTAACTTTGGGTTGGAAGTCAATTTTATTCTATATTAGAATGGCTACTCCAGCTTGTTTCTTTGGACCATTTGCCTGGAAAATTGTTTTCCATCCTTTCACTCTGAGGTAGTATCTGTCATTGTCCCTGAGGTGGGTTTCCTGTGAGCAGCAAAATGCGGGGTCCTATTTGTGTAGCCCTTCTATTAGTCTATGTCTTTTTATTGGGGAATTGAGTTCATTGATGTTAAGAGAAATCAAAGAAAAGTAATTTTTGCTTCCTGTTATTCTTGTTGTTAAATTTGGGATTCTGTTCTTGTGGCTATCTTCTTTTAGGTTTGTTGAGGGATTACTTTCTTGCTCTTTCTACGATGTAGTTTCCATCTTTGTGTTTGTGTTTTCCCTTTATTATCCTTTGACGCCTGGATTCGTGGAAAGATATCGTGTGAATTTGGTTTTGTCATGGAATACTTTGGTTTCTCCATTTATGGTAATTGAGAGTTTTGCTGGGTATAGTAGCCTGGGCTGGCATTTGTGTTCTCTTTGTGTCTGTATAACATCTGTACAGGATCTTCTGGCTTTCATATTCTCTACTGAGAAGTCAGGTGTAATTCTAATAGGTCTGATTTTATATGTTACTTGACCCCTTTCCCTTACTGCTTTTAATATTCTGCGTTCATTTAATACTTTTTTTTTGTTCTGATTATTATGTGTCAGGTGGAATTTCTTTTCTGGTCCAGTCTATTTGGAGTTTTGTAGGCTTCTTGTGTGTTCATGGGCATCTCTTTCTTTATGTATGGGAAGTTTTCTTCTGTAATTTTGTTGAAGATAACTGCTGGCCCTTTAAGTTGAAAATCTTCATTTTCATCTGAGTCTTGTTTTTCGTGTGTGTTGGGATATCCACGGCTCATTGTGGTAGGTGCACTGGGTTCTGATGAAGTCCATTGTTCTTGGTTTCTGTTAGTAAGATTCCTATGTTTGCCTTTCGCCATTTGGTAATCTCTGGTGTTAATATTCAAGCTGTCTCTGGCTGGAGCTTAATCCTCCTGTGATTCTGTTCACCTCTGTCAGCACTCCTGGGAGTCCACCTCTCACCTGAGTCCCAGTGGTCAGAGCACTCTCTGCAGGCAAGCTCTCCTGTTGTAGGACTGGTGTCCAGAAGTATGGAGCTCTGATCCACCTCCTGAGTCCTGGGGTCAGAGCCCTCCCTGTAGGCCGACTCTCCTTTGGCAAGGAAGGTGCCCAGGGGTCTGGGTCTCAGCTTCACTTCCTGGCTGAGGATGAAGGCCCAATGGGATCCTGTCCAAGAAGTTCTGTTGGTTCTATCGCTCATGTGTTCTCCAGTGATCACGAGGTCCTGGGTGTGCTAGGGGTCCTACAGTGTGGAAAGTCCTCTGGGGCCCTAAATGCTCTCGACCAGCTTCATGCAGAAGATGGAGTTGCTGGCCCCAAAGAGAAAGGATCCCACCCTCTAGTTGGGAGGGGTTCCTTTGTCCTTTTTCCTGCTGGCACAAGACCCTCCACGATTCTTTTGAGCTGAAGTTGCATTCCACTCACCATTGATCCCGAGGTCCTGCTGTGTGGCCAGTACTATAGGGCCCTTGGCAGCCTCTGGCAGGTTCAGGTGGAAGGTGGTGGGGCTGGCCCCAACTGGAAAGAATCCTAGCCTCTGGTTGGTTGGAGTTCCTTTGTCTTTGTTCCTGCTGGCACAAGACCCTCCGTGATTCTTTGGGGCTGATGTTTCCTTCCATTCATCCATGATCCCAAGGTGATTCTGAGGTCCTGCAGCATGGAGAATACTCTAGGGCTCTTGATGGCCTCCCATGAATTCAGGCTGATGGTAGCAGGGCTGGCCCCGACTGGAACCGAAGATGATGTCTTATTGGAAGGCTCTTTAAATCAGGAAGGAAGGATGTCTTTACATAGAATTGTGTAGAAGCAGCATGTCAGACTTCCTACTGGTACCCTTGCTAGCAGAGTCCTGACATAGTAAGTAGCAACACAAGATAGCATTGTTCATATCAGTGCTTCTTTTGGGATCTTCTTCCTTTTATAAAGTGACCAGGGATAATAAGGGTCTGGTCCATAAAAATTTACCTATCTGTCAACAGCTCTCAAAGATGCTACTCCATAAATATGCTAGTCACTTGTATTTCCATACTATTTGAACCTCTCATTGGGTTATAGATGTTAATACTCAAAGCTTTGGAGGAAACAAACAAGTCACACTGCAGTCATATTTTATTGTATTTGTTGTGTGTTCTCCTTAAAGTTTATGTGACTTCAGGATGACTGTTCATTAGATAATGTATCATTATGTCTAATTCAGCTATGCCAGCTCACACTAGTGTTTGCCCCACTGCCTGTGCAATCTTCTCCTGTGTCAGAAAATATATTTTTGGCTGCCCCTTCACCCTTAGGCATTTAATAATCACATATTCCACATACTTCACTTCAAAATTCATTTTATATGCAATGCATCAATTACGCATACCAAAGTTGCACCCAATGTTGGAGAACATCCAACTATCTGTCAATCGAAAATATGTGGATGTTTGCTAGAATTAGAAGCAGGAATTCATCCACAAATTCTCTCTCTCTCTCTCTAATTAATGTTACTGACCAATACAAACATGGTTTCCTTATACTTTTAATTAATTTTACTGACCAATAAAAACATGGATGTTTTTGCCTCTACTCGTCTTTGTTTCAGCTGAGTTAACAATGATGCTAGTGTTGACAGTTAAGCAAAGACTTTAATTTCTAGAAGTTTAGATTATTCCCACATAATAAGACAGACTATCCTTCTTTTGCCACAAAACGGAAGAAAGCATTACATCTGAGAACATTCGTGCTGCACTTACTAAAGATGGAATGATCTTAAATATGAGCAAAGACGTGCTTCCTTTTTCAACTTGTATACAGACAAGAGAGACATTCTGGATTCATGTTAGTCTTGGTTCTTAGAAGAAAACAAATAATTGCTACATCTAAGATTTGAAATCATTATTGGACCACACCTCACAGCTTCTGATGCTATAGGGGCAGGATAAATACTGGGTGGAAATGACAAGTTGTTTCTGACTCCCCATTATTCCACTGTGGTGCTACTCAATCAATCTAACCATACAGTGACTCGTTTAGAGCAAAATTAATTCAATCTACAACTTACAGAGGCTTTCCAACCTTCAATTTCTCTAAAGGTTTCTTCTGAAGTCAAACCCCACCTGTGACATTTTTATCTTAATATTGGATATCACATTCTGATTTTCTATATGACAGTTCAAATAATATAGCATGCTGATTTTTTATTAAATAATCAATCAATACATACATTGTTTTGATCTAACTGCATGTTTAGCTTTTTACTTGACTCTTGGGGAAACTAAATATGTGAGTCTTTTTCACAAAGAAAAGCAATCAACTTGGATCACAGGAACAGGGTAGTTAAAAATCATTCCATTGAAGACATATGCATCATTAGGGAAATGGAGAAAAGTGATATTAGGAATGGGAATACAAAGCAGCTGGCAATGAGAAAGGAATAGATTAATTTTGTTGTTTCAATCAAGTATGTATCATAAAATTGGTATTTGAGAAAGATGAAATTAATAACGTAGTCTGGAGAGAGCCTAAAATTTGCTGAATCAAGAGGGATTATTACAGAATGTGTTACAGAATGAGAAATCTAAGGTTGCAGTTATGACAATTGGAATGAGATTTAATTTCAGAAATAAACCTTTGCAAAGTTTAGAAAATAATTTTGTGACTAACATACAAGTTGGGAGCTGGAAAGATGGGTCAGTGGGTAAAAGCACTTATGCAAGTGTTGGGAGATAGGAGTCAAATCTCTAGACTCCATGTAAATACAGGTACAGGGGCACACATCTGTAGTCCTTGGGCTTCTATAGGGAGATGGAATTCAGAGATTGGAGAATCCATGGACAGTCACGATCCCGGCAGTCTAGTCTGCATTGGCAAACTTGAAATTTTGTCTCACAAAATAGAAGGTGAGGAAAACAACTGAACTTCTTTCTGCCCTTTCCACATGCATGCATGGAACATGTGTGAATATATTACATGTACACACACAAACATGAACACATATAAGCACAAAGACATATTGCACTCAGGTGGCATTTGTATATGTGGGCATATATCTGTCATTTGGCATTTTTCTTATCCAGCCTTCTCACCTGTTCTTCCAGTTTCCTCTAACTTGCACCCTTCTTCCCTTCTAATAATCCCCACTTGTGCTACAATGTACAGCTTGTTTCTTTATAAGACATGAAAAATATAGTATCAACAATTTTATTTCAAACATTTCATGAAAAATGAGATGAGGATGCTATTCCCATTCACCTACTTATACAGTACAGGGGTGGCAGATGGGTCAATGAAAATTGTATGGATAGGAGTTAGAAATCCCAATACCAGATAAACCATAGGCAGGCTCCGGAGACAGCATGGAATCCCTGCTGCACTCAGGGACAAAGACAGAGCACTCTGACTAGGTTAGATTGCCCAGAGCTCAAGTGTCAGTGAGAGATTCTACTGCAATAAATATGTTAGAGAGCAATTGAGGAAAACACTCAGCATTATTTTCAAGCGTCTGAATGCATATGAACATATGTGCATGCATAATTACACACACACACATGGGAACAAACAGTATGTCAGCATACACACATGCACACACATGCACACCACACACATGAAGAAAGAAATATGATATATTTGAAAGCAAAGATTGATATTTATAAGGAATGAGAATGGTAGCCTTCCCTTCATTAGTAATCTTATATTCCAAAGTTCCATTTTACCATGGCCAACTGTAATTTAAAAATTGTAAATGGAACATTCCAGAAGAAAATATCTAATAGTATTTAAACAATATCATTGTATATGCTGTTTTATAGTGTTACAAATATGTTACTGCAGCAAAGTTACAAATTAAACCGTATCATAATAGGGTTAAGACTTGTCCCATATCCTGGCTTACAACTCTTACAGAAGTGCACTGCTCTATTAGAGGTCTCACTTTTATACTAGGAACAACAGGTAAGACCCTGCCCACATAACACAAAGAATGCTTAGAGCTCAGCCAGCTTGCCCAATAGCATCCCCTCCCATCACTTGAGCTGACAACTCTAGCAGAAGCCCTCTGCTCCTCTAGAGGCCATGCTACTACCAAGAACCCAAGAAGCCATGCCAGCTTGCAGAACCCCAGAACCCTACAATCAACACCAGCATTCAATTACCCAGTGGTCACACAGGCCACCACAACCCTAGTAGAGTTATTATAATGGACCTGAGGACTCTCTGGTTACCATAGACACAGGGCACTCATGTCAGAAGACTAGAAAGAAATTAAAAAAAAAAAAAAGAAAGAAAGAAAGAAAAGAAAGAAAAGAAAAGAAAAAAAGAAAAAAGAAAAAAAATGGCCAAAAAAGATAAACTCATATATTGTCACATAAAACTATAATTTCCTTAAATACAGATACTATATTCTAGTGTAAAAACACAGTCAATAACAACCAGGACAATGGTACAACCAGACTCCCAATATCCTACTACAGCAAGTCAGGATATTCCAACACAGCTGAATCGCAAATGAAGAACCCCAACCAACACAGATGAAAATGTACACAGCCACAATGGGGACCACATGGAGGATTTGCAATTCCATAGGGAGAACAACATCAACCTACCAGACCCCAAAGCTTTCAGAAACTAAACCACCAACCAAAGAGTACACATGGGGGAAACCATGGATCTAGGTGCATATGTAATAGAGCATTGCCTTATCTGGCAGCAATTGGAGGGGAGTCCCTTGGTCCTGACCCAGAATACAGGGATGCTAGGGCAATGAGGTGGGTGTAGTAGGTGGGTAGTGACCACCCTCATAGAAGCAGAGAGGAGAAGGGAGAGGGCAGTTTATGAAGGGGAAAATGGGAAGGGGGATAATATTTGAAATGTAAATAAATAAAATAACCAATAAAATTTTTCTGAAGGCTCATGTCTCTAGCTGCATATATAACAGAAGATGGCCTAGTCAGCCATCGTTGGGAAGAGATGCTCTTTGGTCTTGCAAACTTTATATGCCCCATACAGGGGAATGCCAGGGCAAAGAAGTGGGAGGTGGGAGTGGGTGGGCAGGGGAGCAGGATGGGGGGAGGGTATAGGGGACATTCGGAATAGCATTTGAGATGTAAATGAAGAAAATATCTAATAAAATAAGTTAATTTTTTTTCTGAAGATCATAGAGTACTTTAAAAGGGGATTGGATAAAACTCAGATAGATATATTGGAAAATACAAACAAAAATTGGAGGAAATGTATTAATCACTTAAAAA
>NC_034601.1:47061757-47076415 GCF_900095145.1 Mus pahari | reverse complement strand
ACACTTTGGTCTTCCTTCTTATTGAGTTTCATGTGTCTTATACATTGTATCTTGCCTGCTGCACCTCTGGATCCATGCCATAAACAGCTACCAAAACCAGACACTATTGTGGATGCCAACAAAAGCTTGCTGAACAGTAGCCTGATATAGCTGTCTCCTGAAAGGATCTTCCAGTGCCTGAAAAATACAGAAGTGGATGCTTACTAGCCATCCAATTAGATGGAGCACAGGTTCCCCCAAAGAAGGAGCTAGAGAAAGTATCCAAGGAGCTGAAGGGGTTTATAGTCCTATAGAAGAAACAACAATATGAACTAACCAGTATCTTCAGAGCTCTGTGGGACTAAACCACCAACCAAACAAAACACATGGTGGAACTCATGGCTCTAGCTGCATATGTAGCAGAGGATGGCCTAGTTGATCATCAGTGTGAGGAGAGGCCCTTGGTCCTGTGAAGGTTCTATGCCCCAATATAGGGAAATACCAGGGCCAGGAAGTGAGAGTGGGTGGGTTGGTAAGCAGGGGGAGGGGGAAGGGAATGGTGGGTTTTTCAGAGAGGAAACTAGGAAAGGTAATAACATGTAAAATGTAAATAAAGAAAATATCTAATATTAAAAGAACCAAAGAAATAAATAACCTAATAAACAGACAAATGAATGGTCTTATTCAAGACCTGACAATAGAAATTGAAGCAATAACAAAAACAGAAACTGAGAGAATTGTGGACATGGAAAATCTAGGTAGGCAAACAGGAAAAGCAGATACACGCATCACTAATAGAAAAAAGAGATGTAAGACAGAATTTCAGGCATGTAAAATAACTGAATAATAACGATGATGATGATGAAAATATAAAATTGCTTGAAAAAACAAAAAGGTAACATGGACGATATTGATATATTTCTCAAAGAAAAAGTTAAACCTAAAAATTTTCTGACACAAAATATCCAAGAAATTTGGGATACTATGAACAAATAAAACCTAAATTAATAGTAATAGAAGGAGAAGAATACTAGATCAAAAACCCAGAAATTATTCTTAACAAAATCATAGAAGAATATTATCCTAACATTATAAAGGACATGTCTATAAAAGACAACAAAAATATTTAGCCAGAAAAGGAAAACACCCTACCAGATAATAATCAAAAGACTACACATCAAAACAAAAAAAGAATATTAAAAGCTGCAAGGAAAAAAGACCAATTAAAGACCTATTAGAATTATATTCAACTTCTCAACAGAGAGTCTTATAGTCAGAAGGGTCTAGACATATGTGTTAGAGAGTCTACTAAACCACAGATACTAGCCCAGACTAATATACCTTGAAATACTGTTAATCACTGTATATGAAGAAAACACAATATTCCACGACAAAGTAAAATTTCAACAACATCTATCTACAAATCCAGACCTACAGGCAGCACTAGAAAAAACCTCCAACCAAACAAAGTAAACCCGTGAAAACACACGCAATGAAAAAACTTTTGACATGATCAAAAATCAAACAAAGGGAAGCTCTCGCTCTCTCTCTCTCTCTCTCTCTCTCTCTCTCTCTCTCTCTCACACACACACACACACACACACACATACACACAAACACACACACACACACATATACATGCACACACACATACATACACTACCACCGTAAACACCAACAGCAAAATAATAGGAATTAATATTGGAATATTGGTCACTAATATTTATCAATAGCAAGGGCTTCAATTTCCCAATATAAGATACAGGCTAACAGAATGGATGCAAAAAGAGCAGCCATCTTCTACTACATCTGAATTTAATAAACATGCTTCAACATCAAAGATACACATGACCTCAGAGTATGGGGTTGCGAAAATGTTTCCTAAGCAAATGAATCTGAGAAGCAAGCTGTTGAGGAGTTTGGATATCTAGCAGAATGAAAAACTCCAACTCCATATTGTATGTAAGGTAATTTCAAAATATATATAAAGAACTAAGAAGCCAAATAATCCAATTAAAATATGTGGTACATATCTAAACAGTAAATTCTCAACAGAGGAATCTCAAATATATAAGAAACAAAGAAATGCTCAACATCCTTAGCCATCATGGGAACCCAAATCAGAACTTCTCTGAGGTTTCATATTATAGGGTTCAGAATGGCTAAGATAAAAAACAAACATGACAGCTCATGGTGGTGAAGATATGGGGCAAGGAAAACACTTCTCTGTTGCTAATGGGTGTGCAAACTTGAACAAACGCTTTGGAAAGAAATATGCAATGTCTTGGAAAATTGTGAGTAGATCTAACTCAAGATGCGGCTGTAGGTATTAGGCATATCCAAAAAGGTTTGTCCATCCTACTATAGGAATACTTGCTCAGATATGTTTAGAGAAGCTTGATTCATAATAGGCAGAAACTGGAAACAACCTATATGTCCTTCTACCCAAAAATGGATAAAGAAAATGTGATATATTTATATGAAGGAGTATTACTCATATATTTAAAAAAACATGAAATTTGCAGGAAAATGGATGGAACTAGAAAATATCATTCAAAATGAGGTAACCCAGAAACAGAAAAAACAATAATGTTTTTTCACTTATAGTTGGATATAAATAATGTATATCACTTATTGGATATTTGCTGTAATGAACATGCTAGTCATGCTATAGTTCACAGAACCAGAGAGATTAATAACAAGGAGGGCTCAAAGGGCAACATGTGAATCTCCCCAGGAAAGGGAAACAGAATAGATATTCACAGTTGGATTGTCTGAGGGTGGGGAGGAGAACAAGAAAGCTATGTTGTGGGAAATATGAAGGAAGAGAATATTGGAAAGATAACTGTAATTGGGGTCATCTCTGGGAGGATCTAGAAACTTAGTGCAATGGAAATTCACAGGAATATGAGAGTAAACCTTGTTAAGGCTCTTAATAATGGATGATACAGAGCCTGAACTGGCCATTTCTTGTAGTCAGGAAAGACTTCTAGTGGAGTGACTGGGGCACCAATACAGTCACAAAAACTTTGAATAGCAACTTGCCCTGCCATTAAGATGTGCTTCTGCAAAGATAGCACAGAAATGTGGGAGTGGCCAACCAATGACTGGTTCAGCTTGAGATACATGCCAGGAAACAGAGCCCACCTCTTACATCCCTGGTTGTGTCAGGAACAGAGTCTTGCTAACCCATATACCAAGGATAGAATCAGCAAAAACAAAAAATTTAAAAATCAACAATATGATTTCTAGCGCTATATTTGTAGAGAGAAGCCTAGCATAATTGCCATCAAAGAGGCTTCAAGCAGCATCCAATGGAAACAGATGCAGAGACCTACAGCCAAACATTAAATGGAGCTTGTGAATCCTGCTGAAGATGGAGAAGCTGGATTGTGTGAAGCAGAGAGGTCAAGGACAACATAAGAAACCCCACAGAATCCATTAAGCCAGGCTGATAAGTGTACAAAGAGTCTGAACCAATAATTAGGGGGCCTGCATAGGTCTGACCTAGGCCCTTTGCATATACGTTTGGGTTGTGTTTTTGTGGGACTTCTATCAGTGGAAGTATGTGCTGTCTCTGACTATTTTGACTGCTCTTGGAAATTTTTCCTTCTGCTTAGTTGCCTCATCCAGCCTTGGTATAAGGGGAGGTGCCTACCTCTTATTGCGAATTGATATGCCACGCTTGGTTGATATCCCTGGGAGGCCTTCCCTTTATAAGAGTGGAATGTGGGGAGAAGTCAAATGAAGGGAAGGGACTGGGAGGGTAAGAGGGATGGGAAAGTATGGTCAGAATATAATATATGAAAGATGAATAAACAAAACAATAAGTTAAACACAATAGAAAAAGTATTAGGTCTCAGGGAATTATGCAAAAGAGGAGGCAGAAACATTTTGAGATCCAAAGGGTATGAATCCCACTAAGGAAACAGTGTCTTCCAGAGACAGGACTGATAGTCATGTGTACTCAGAGACTGTGGCAGCATTTATAGAGCCTGCACTGGTTCAAGTCAGATGGGGCCCCAGCACTGCAACAGGGAAGTAGATGTATCTTCTACCCCTACCTAAGACACTATGCCCAACTGAAAGCCACTTGTAAAAGAATACTCAGCTTTCTCCAGTGGAATCTTACTACATACACTTAAGTGTAGGCTTCTTGCTGGCAGTAAATGACCACCAGAAAATGAACTCAATGAAGTTTTTGTAGATTTTTTTCTCATATTTCTTTTTGGCAAAGTTTTAATTTCATTGGTCTTTTGGTTGTTTAATAAGGTTTCTGATTTTTTTAAATATGTGTAGGAATACGTATACTATAAGGTAAGGCATTATTCTCAGGCATCCACTTGGTGTTTTAAAACAGTTTTGCCATAAGGAAGGGAACCACCATTAGACTACACTCATGAGATGAAAATAATCTAAACAACATATCAACTTAAATTCATCAGGATACAATAAGGATAATGAATTTTGAATGGAATAAGCTTATTTTAGGAATGTCAATTGGATTGCAAAGGGAGGAGAGTAATGAGACCATCTCACTATACAAATACTAAGAACTTAAGAATATTGCGCCAGAATTCTAAATTAGTTCATAGCTACCCTATTTATAATAGCCAGAAGCTGGAAAGAACCCAGATGTCCCTCAACAGAGGAATGGATACAGAAAATGTGGTACATTTACACAATGGAGTACAACTCAGCTATTAAAAACAATGAAATTCTTAGGCAAATGGATGTATCTGGAGGATATTATCCTTAGTGAGGAAACCAATCACAAAAGAAGTCACTAGATATGTACTCACTGATAAGTGGATATTAGCCCAGAAACCAAGAATATCCAAGATACAATCTCCAAAACACAAGAAAATCAAGAATAAGGAAGACCAACATGTGGATACTTCATTCCTCCCTAAAATTGGGAATAAAATACCCATGAAAGAAGTGGCAGAGACTAAGTTAGGAGCTAAGACGAAAGGATGGACCATCCAGACTGCCCCACCCAGGGGTCCATCCCATAATCATTCACCAAATGCAGACACTTTTGCATATGCCAGCAAGATCTTGCTGAAAGGACCCTGATCTCTGTGAGGCTATGCCAGTGCCTGGCAAATAAAGAAGTGGATGCCCAGAGTCATCTATAGGATAGAACACAGAGACCCCAATGGAGGAGCTAGAGAAAGTACCCAAGGAACTGAAGGGGTCTGCAACCCTATAGGTGAAACAACAATATGAACTAACCAGTACTCCCTGAGCTCGTGTCTCTAGCTACATATGTAGCAGAAGATGGCCTAGTCAGCCATCATTGGAAAGAGATGCCCCTTGGTCTTGCAAACTTTATATGCCCCATACAGGGGAACGCCAGGGTCAAGATGTGGGAGTGGGTGGGTAGGGGAGCAGGGTTGGGGGGAGATATAGGGGACATTTGGCATAGCATTTGAAATGTAAATGAAGAAAATATCCAATAAAAACAGTTTAAACAATATTGTTTCAGAATTCTAAATTAATTCTCATCTCTCTATAATCTCTTCTTCTAGAATGTAGACTAAATTTAAATATGTATTAATACATAGCGCTCATAATTTTTAAATTGCGTATAATTAATATCAAATATTTGTTGACATTAAGACGGGGAATTTAAGACTTTGGGGCTCATTACATAACAAGTGCCCACTAAATCTAGTTTTAGAAGCTGGAGAACTGGAAAGTAGCAGATTTTGGTGGTTCCTCAGAAAATTGGACATATTACTACCCAAGGATCCAGATATATCATTTCTGGGCATATACCCAGAAGCTGCTCCAACATGTAATAAGGAAACATGCTCCACTATGTTCATAGAAACCTTACTTATAATAGCCAGAACCTGAAAAGCATCCATATGTCCCTCAACAGAAGTATGGATACGTAAAATGTGGTACATTTACACAATGGTACATTTACTCAGCTATGAACCATCCAGTAGCTCCAGATATCCCAGGAAATAAACCACCAACCAAAGAGTATATAAGAGGGGACCCATGGCTCCAGATGCATGTGTAGCAGAGGATGTCCATGTTTGTCATCAGTGAGAAGAGAGGCCTTTTGTCCTGTGAAGGCTCTATGCCCCAGTTTAGGGGAGTGCCAGGGCCAGGAAGTAGTAGTGGATAGGTTGATGATCAGGAAAGGAGGGAGGGGATAGGGCGTTTTTGGAGGGAAAATGAAGAATGGGGATAACATTTGAAATATAAATAAAGAAAATATCTTAAAAAAAAAAGATTTTACAAGGAAGTTTAAAATGGAGGAAGCAAGATGACAGAGAATGCAGGTAGCCTGAGAGCTGTCCTCATCTGGCAGGCAGCAACAGACATAATGAGAGCATTATGTCACAGAGCAGACTCTCCTGATGATAATTCATCTCACCCAACATCTGAGCAGGAAACACAGACACATGGGAGCCAAAGAACTAGAAGTTGATAAAATGAGCAACAGAATATGTAAAACTGCTTTATGCAGAATAAACCCAAACATACAAGCTACAAGTGTCTGTCAGCAGTGGCAGGAACAAATCTTTGGTATGTTCATACCCAACTTATATGTAGTGAAAAATATTACACTACAAGAATATCAAACAACCTGAGAATACCTGATTAAGTTATTGTATTAATAAAGCCAGACCAAAATTAACTGTGAATTGATCTAATTCGCATGCATTTTTAAAATGGAAAAATTAATATATGGTTTTATATTTCCAAAGAAAACTTCATTGACATTGTGATGGGCTATAGGAAAATTAAGGGCGTTGACGGTAGTCTTGACAGAGAGGGGGATTGCATAAATGTGCACATTTTGAAACATAGTTTATTTAATGAATCACTGTGACTCTGTGTGTGTGTGTGTGTGTATGTGTGTTCATGTGTGTCCTATTCTGTTAAATGTTTTAGCAAAAACATAAACTTTATAATAGTCCAAAATATAGTATGTTATAACTATCATTTGACTCTCCAAAGGAAAAAAAAAAAAAGAATAGATGACATGATTGAAGGGTGACTATCCCACAGATTCTGTTTACAGGTTGGAGAACTGAGCAAAACACCATCTACTTCATCATGATGGGTTTGAATTGTCAGAACAAGAGACAGCAGTGAGGATGATCCCACCAAAAGTCCATGACTTGCAAGCTCCCTATAATGTTTCTCATAAAATCTTGTATCAAAGACAGAAAATCCATGACTCTCATGTCTATGGGCAATTGTACATATGAAAACACTCACATACATGCATTTTAAAATGTTTCCTTGGATAATGTTCCTCATTCTAACTTGTTTTATTTAGTGAGCATCTTATCCAGTTCAATGATGTAACAACATGTTTGTTAAGAACACTTGACTGCTCTTCTGAAGGTCCTGAGTTCAGATACCAGAAACCACATGGTGATTCACAACCATCCATAATGTGATCTGATACCCGCTTCTGGGGTGTCTAAAGACAGCTACAGTGTACTTACATCTAACACCTATATAAATCTTTAAAAAGAATGTCCATGATTAATTTGCTGAATTGAACCGTATACATCGCCTAAACCAGGAAATTAAGGAATATTCTTGTAAATCTAAATTTCCCATGATTAGAAATCTTTTTTTTTGGGGGGGGGAGGTGGGAATATTTTTATTATATATTTTCTTTATTTGCATTTCAAATGCTATCCCCCTTCCTCTTAGCCTCTAAAATCCCCTTATCCCATCACTCTCCCCCTGCTCCCTTACTTCTGCTCCTTGTCCTGGCATTCCCCTACACTGGGGCACAGAGCCTTTACATGGCCAAGGGCCTCTCCTCACACTGATGTCCAACAAGGATATCCTCTGCTACATATGCAGCAGGAGCCATGAGTCTCTCCATGTGTACTCTTTGGTTGGTGGTTTATTCCCTGGAGATCTGGGGATACTAGTTGGTTCATATTGTTCCTCCTATGGGACTACAAACTCCTTCACCTCCTTGGGTCCTTTCTCCAGCTCCTCTATTGGGGCCCCTGTGCTCATTCCAATTGTTGGCTGACAGCATGCACATATTTTTAGTCAGGCACTGGTAGAGCCCCTCAGGAGACAGCTAGCTATATCAGGCTCCTGTCAGCAAGCACTTGTTGGCATCTACAATAGTATCTGGGTTTGGTAACTGTATATGGGATGGATTCCCAGGTAGAACAGTCTCTAAATGCCCTTTCCTTCAGTCTCTGCTCCATACTTTATCTCTGTATCTCCTCCCATGAGTATTTTGATCCCTCTTCTAAGAAGGATTGAAGTATCCACACTTTGTCCTTCCTTCTTCTTGAGTTTCATGCAGTCTGTGAATTATATTTTGGGTATTCTGAGATTCTGGACTGATAATATCCACTTATCAGTGAGTACATACCTTGTGTGTTGTTTTGTGATTGGGTTACCTCACCCAGGATGATATTTCTTAGTTCCACCCATTTTTCCTAAGAATGTTATAAGTACATTGTTTTTAATAGCTGAGTAGTACTCCATTGTGTAAATGTACCACATTTTATGTATCCATTCCTCTGTTGAGGGACATCTGGATTCTTTCCATACTCTGGCTATTATAATAAAGCTGCTATGAACATAGTGGAGCATGGGTCCTTATTATATGCTGCAGCAGCTTCTGGGTATATTATGCCCTGGGTAGGTATAGCTGGGTCCTCAGGTAGTAATATGTTCAATTTTCTGAGGTATGACCAAACTGATTTCCAGAGTGGTTGCCTGCAATCCCACCAGCAATGGAGGAGTGTTCCTCTATCTCCACATCCTCGCCAGCATCTGCTGACACCTGACTTATTTTTTTAAGGCATTATTTTTTATTAGATATTTTCTTCAATCAATGGGAGGAGAGGTCCTTGGTCTTGTCACCTGAGTTTTTGATCTTAGCCATTCTGACTGGTGTGAGGTGGAATCTCAGGGTTGTTTTGATTTGCATTTCCCTAATGACTAAGGATGTTGAACATTTCTTTAGGTACTCCTCAGTCATTCAGTATTCCTCAGTTGAGAATTCTTTGTATAGTTCTGTACCCCACTTTTTTAATCTTGATATTTTGTGTCACCACCAAGTGGTTACATGGGGTTTTGTACTGTTCTTTATTTGGTAAGAGCAGAGCTACAAATGTTACCAAATACTCTGCAAACATGGCATCTCAAATCTAACTATTCTGTGCCCTGAATATTTTTATATTTTCATATTCATAAAATGTAATTTCAGTATAGTTACTTTCCATTAAACTGTGAAACATGGACTGTACAATGTAATGGCTTTATATATGCTACTTAGAGTACTATGGCAGAGGTTTTAGGAATTTAATAAATATTTATTAAATGCAAACTACCCATATTTATGGGGGAAAATCTTAGTATAACTGACAAATTGCAATTTGAAAACTCTATTTTCTCAATCATTGATTGACATTTCTTAGCATCTCTGTATTACAAAATGTCCATCAATTGCCATTTTAATCATTCAGCATTCCTAAAAGGTTTTTCATTTCATTAACACACATGCACACATGCTCAGGCACACATATACACCCCCCCACACACACACACACATACCTGAGAGAAGAAGTAGTGCAGTTTGGTTTTTGTTTTCTTCATTATCTTTAATGGGTTTTTCCCCTATTGTTTTGAACAAGGCAAGTAGCTTTGAAATCATGTAGAGATGTTTGTAATCAGGTTTAATAGTAAACAATCAACAAGACTTTCTTCAGTTTGTGAAGCCTGTTGAAATAATTCAAACTATTAAAAACTTTTAAAGTTATTTAGAATTAGATGAAGCAAAAAAGATAAATAATAGAGAAAAGAAAGAGAATAGTTATAAACTAAAGAATGAGAGATTCACTATGTTCTTTTCTTACACAGAATAAAAAAATAAGAACCACAAATGTAGTTTTCTTTGTTTTTTTTTTTTTTAATCTGTCTCTGTCTCTCTCTCCATCTCTGTCTGTCTCTTCTCTGTCTCTCTGCCTCTCTTTGTCTCTTTCTGTCTGTCTGTCTGTCTGTCTGTATCTCTCTTTCACACACACACACACACACACACACACACACACACACACACACACACACACACGAACAGACACACACGTTCATATAACCTAGTTTTTGACCTGAAACTGACTATATTAGAAAAGCTGACTCTCAACTTCTGGTCTTCTTGCATTTACCTTTCACATTTTTTAAAAGGTAGGCATGTGTCACCAGGACAGATTTCATAGTGTAATGCTTAAAATTAACCTATATGGACCACTGCCCAAGGACTCTGTAATCTCTGGGATGCTGGGTGCTGGGTGTTGTAGTTATTGCACTGTAATCGAAGCTACATAGGAAAGTATGGTGGCCTCTAGGTTTGTCCTTTTAATCCCTGCGACTGTCTCATGGCCACTCAGCTGGGAAATTCCATGAGTGATCCTGACCAAAGTCTTCCCTCGGTCAGCATTTAATACTTAATAATGCTTGAAATTTTGCCCAAAATGGTGGAATTATTTTTTCTTCTGCTAATTTCAAGATTAACAGTATAGGTATTAAAAAAAAAACAATATTTACAACAATTTGTCAGTAAAATGAACTTTGTAGCTTGATGTTTATGATGTATATGATTTAATTTTTTTCTGAAAGCTTGTGTATGTACTGTAGTTGGGTAAAATACAATACACAAAAGTGTAACAGCAAAGTTGGGAGCGGAGAGGTAAAACAGGCATATGAATGCATAATTTTGAATATGTGTTTTCTTCGTTTTCTTATTTGTTCAAACATGTGGGTAAATAGAAATTTTTATGTATGTGTGATATAAAGTTTAAATTTTGAAGAACTTTCAAGGGAGTCACAGAGAGGAAATGAGGAGATGTAGATAATAAGTAAGCCTGCATGCTGAAGTTCTGGTTTCTGCAAACCTGGCTGCCTCTGATCCCTACTTGTTTCCTATGCCAGGCAGCATGTGTGAGAGGCAACCATTGTTTGACAGGGAATGTGCAGATAATCGCCTGGGGATACCTCATGTCCAGTGTAACTGGAGATGCCCAAATTTCTCATTGCCCCACAGTGGGATCTTCAGCTATCCTCATGTGTTTTAGCCTTAGAATAGAAGGAAGTAAAGGTGTGGGTTGGCAATCTGTCTTTCAAAAAAAAAAAAAAAAAAATTAAGACTCACAACTTGCAGCTAAAGGGAACACTGTTTCTGCTTCTTTCCCAGGCACAGTTCCCCCTGGGAAACTGGCTCTTTGGGAGAAACCCCCAATGGCAAGCACCCAAGGGTATTGCACTGTAGACTAAAGGAATGGGCAACTTTCCCCTGCAGAGCTATGCAGAGAAAAGGTTGGCTTGTGGAAGAACTGTTCCTCTCCCCTGACTAAACAAAGCATTAACCCTAGAGGGAAGAGGCCTTGCAGGCCCCATGCCAAGACTAAAGAACTAGAAATTTCTTCTTAAGATTGAATGAGAGCAATGTCTCTCTCATGTAGGTTGGAATGTAAAATCTGGAAAGGAATTTGTCTGAAAGGGAAGGAAAAGGGAGAAGACAAGTTAGCGTGCATATACAGAAGTTTTTCAGACACAGGTTATGAAAACATCCTGCCCTGTATAATAGTGTGATAACAAGCAAGGGCAGAGTTAGAGAATTATGATTTCTAGGAGACAGAAAATACAATCTTCTTTCATGTTAGTGATGGTATTTCCTGGAAGTCTTCAACCTTTCTTTTTCATATCTCAACAAGGATTCATTTTTTTCCTTTCTATCTTGTTAATTTGCATTTTGCTGCGTTCATCATGTGCTCTACTGTGCTATCATGATTTCTTTATGTGATAGGACCTAGAGTCATTCATTTTCATGGGTAAATTTAAATTTTTCTGGACAACTCTAAAAGTAAATCATTGAAATAATTATGTGGTATATATTATGTATTACATGTTTAGTTTAACAAACTCACAAGCATTGCACATACAGTTTTTCCATCTATCTATCTATCTATCTATCTATCTATCTATCTATCTATCTATCTACCTACCTACCTACCTGTTATTAGTCATTAAAAAAGAGAGAGAGAGAGAGAGAAGGCATTTTATTAACATAGCATGAAATGTTCTATGGCTTGTTGATAGGGGATTTCATCTAAGGAAATTCCCTAGTAATGACCCGAAGCAAGAGGAAGACAAAGCCTTTAATTACCTTTCTGTTCATTTGACGCCCTGCAGCTTTCAGCTATTATATATAGCCCTTTGGGGAAAGGATCTGAACAGCAAAATAAGGAGGGGGAAAAAAAGAGAGGGAAATGTAGTTGGTGTGAGTGTGTAACTGTTGATTTAAGATTGTACCATCCCCCCCAAAAAAAACCTGGGTCCAGGTTAAAAGATAGTGGAAAGATTACACTGAGTGAACTCTCACATCTCATGAGCTTACAGCCCTTGACTTCAAAGACCACATGTGTTACTTTTATCTGGTCCCAGGAGAAGTCTCTGAGCCAAAGAAATGGTTATTTTATGGAAAACAGGTAATTTCCCAAGGTGTTTCCCACTGAAATGTATAAAGAGGAAGCCCACAAATATGGGAAATCTAAAGGGAATATACCCTGCTGCTGATTTACTGCTGTACCTAAACAGGGAAAGAATAAATGGCAACAATCTCAACTAAATAAATAGACGACTGTCTCTGCTTCTCATTGAGGATGAGCCCTTTGCACAAATTGGCAATCTGCTCTACACTGTCACACCCCAGTTCCTGTACACTCTCTTTGCAGCAGTGTGCAAAGGTCAACCATAACACTGGAAGGCATTAACTTATTTAATTTCAATCACCTAATGCAATATTATTTTAGCTTTTTGTTCTGAAGGCTTAAGCTCAAATCGCAAATGAATTTTTTTTCTTTTTTGGCTGATAACATTTGAGTAATAATTGTGGCTGTAGTGATACGCAGTACCCAGATAACATTACTCAGAATGATAAGAGTTAAAAAAAAATAATGCCGTAGTTATAATTAAAAATGAGGTCATGGAATTTAGAGAAGAACAGGGGGGGAAGGACACAAAGAATGCCTTGTGAGCATGAATTTACCAGTGTGTTCTGTGACCAAATGTTCAGAGATTCACTGTAAATATATAGGAGTGAAACTTAGTGTGGCCAGTCATTTATAGCCGGTCCTGAAACTAACTCACTGGAAAAAGTCAGTTGCAGGGCAGAAACAGTGCATGAACATCACTGCAAGGAGGAAAGTACAGGAGGGGATCTAAAACTGCAAGTGTACTAGTCCCCACAACTATTGTTCAGTATCTAATATAAAGTTGACTTCAGGTCTTGATCTCTGGGTACCCTGGGAACTGTCCTCACTCCATAGAAAGTGTTAGGGATGGAAATTGCATTAAAAGTCTATTGATGTCCTTGATGAGAATATTAGGAGCCAATGATTTGCATACTTGTACAGGAACAAATATGGTGGTAGTAGAGATGCAAAAGAAATAGTTAAAAGTAAGGGTTTAATAGTATAAAACATTCCTGACCTGGTTAATAGAAGAAACACTAAAAAGAAAAGTATAAGGCAAATTATATTGTTTACTTCAATAAGACACTTGAGATTTCGAGAGCTCTCATATTCTTCTCCTTTCTAAGGGTCAGCTGATTCTGATGAAGAAGGAAGCTAGCTTTTTGGTTTTCATCCTACATTATACTGTAAGACAACTCTAAAAATTCACCGAAGTTATTTTTATTTCAGATGACTTGACTTCTTTAACTGTCTGCAAAAAAATCTTCTCTCAGACCATCAGGATAGGTTACTAGGTCACATCACTAGCCTCAAAGCCTGAGAATCTAAGTTTGACTCCTGGAACTCACAATGAAAAGAAAGACCAACTCCAGAAACATCTCCTCCAATTGCCACACTTGTGCCATGACAGATTTCACATCTGTTCCCACATACATACATCACATACACATAAAATACCAATAATGTTCTTACAATCTGTATAAAATATATTTTTCTGTCAATAACAAGAAAACATTATTAACAAAGACACAGGAGGACTTATAAGGAACCCCATAACTCAGTCTTGTTTCGGTCTTGAGGAATTTTTATATTTTTGTCATGAATAAAGTTAAAAACAAAGAAATACATGTATAACACTAGAGAGAAATTCCTCAATAAAAGGGGTTTTCTTCTTTCCCTCCACCATGCCATTTCTGAAATCACTTTCTCAGAGCGTTGATATTCCTGTGTTAATACTTCTTTTCTGTCCCTAAGATGCTAGCTCTGTCCTCCAGTGGCACCATGACCCCGGTGCAGTCACTGGCTGCATATCTGCTTTCCAATCCTCAGGAACTGCTCAAGGATCAAGGCCTCTGCCTGCAACCAGCTTTGTTACCCAGCAGTCCCAGAGTACCTGGCATGTAGTAAGAGCTCAGTAGATATTTCTTTTAAATTTTTTAAATTTACTTTAGAACTGAGCCTACTTACATATATGATAGAAGGACATCTCATTCTGTCAATCTCAGACATGTCACTAACTCAAGTGACAGAAATTATTACATTGTATTCTACTGAATACTGTAGGTCAGAAAGAAATCTTGTCTTGAAACAATTTTTATATAATATATATATACACATATTATGTATATTACATATATACTTATGTGATTTGTAATGTATATATATATATATATATATATATATATATATATAT
>NC_034601.1:47059423-47061037 GCF_900095145.1 Mus pahari | reverse complement strand
TTTTTTTTTTTTTTTTTTTTTTTCATTAGAAATCAGTGCTTGAAGCCTTTTAAAATAGGGAAGACAAAGTATTTGGACATGGATGCATTTCCATTCTTACCAGTTTGATAGATAATACAAGGAACAACTACACAACCCAAGGGTAAAGGAACAAGAGATGTGCCCAGGCTCATCCTGAAATGGTAATGAGCATGCACAGAGCTGTGCTGTTGGGATGGGAGATTTACTTCTCTGTTCTCCCCTTGTTTTGATTCATTATTCCCTGAAGGAAAAGTTTGCTCTTTTTTTCATGCATCCCTTTGAAGGTGTTTGACTCTTTTTAATGGCTTGGCACCTGAAGTGATTAAAACTATGAATTAATTAAGCTTTGACTTCTTTATCGGGTTAAAAGCCTATAATTTTATGTTTCATTCAATCCCACAGGCAGAAGCACAGAAAAATATAAGTATTATCTGTTTAGACATTGGAAGTAGAAAAACAGAATTAAGATACACCTCAGATGTGCAGTGTGATGGGGCTTTGATTTAAACTTGATCACTGATTTAAAGGTTGATGATTATCCTAAATCAAAGGCAAGTGTCATGGGGAAATGACTGTTTGAGAAATACAAGAGGTCAAAAGAGGTAAGGGGTGATTCTCGATCATGTATAAATGTATTCATTAATTCATCCATTTAACTATTCACTTAAGAGTGTGTTTTGCCACATAGTAATCATCAGATTGAGATAAGGAAAATGACATGTAATATTTAGAAAAATAAAGTATATGTTTATGTAAAAAAAAGGACAATATGTTATAAATGTGTGCTTTCTAAAAGCAAATTTCAAACTTGTATAGGGACTGGAAGAATATCTCAGTGGTTAAAGCATTTAATGTACAAACATGAGAGCCAGAGTTCATATCCCCATGGCCTACATAGAAGTCTGGAAGGTATGATGGTTTACGTGTAATTCCTGTGCTCCCAGGACAAAGATGGGGTTCCATGGAACAAGCTACCTAGTCTGACTCTGTATTGGTGAGCTCTGGATTCAGGTAACAAACATTGCTTCAATGAATAAGGAGGGCAGAAATCTAAGGATCAAATAGGACCTCAATTTTGACCTCCATCCCCCGCAAGTATATGAACATATGTGCACATACAGATACACACATATACATGTATGTACAGAGCTAACACATTAAAATATAATGGATAAGTAAAGCTTCCTCTGCACAGCCAATGGGTCTTTAAGTTCCATTAGTACTAGAAAGATGAGTGATGCATGCATCTGTGTTCTGGTCAATTATATGGATCTGAAAAGAAAACATTGCTGTAATTTCAGGATTTTGCAGGATTCATATAATCCCCTTTAAAATAAAGAAAAGGCAGAGTAGACTCATGCACTCATACTTATCACACACACACACACACACACACACACACACACACACACATACACACACACACTCATAGCATATACACATTCACTCACGTACATTTTTTAAGTTTAGTTATCTGTTGGGAATTTCATATACGAGTAGTGTGTTTATATCATACATTTTTTTTATTATCTTTGTTTTTTTACAGTCCAATCGTTATCCCCCTCCCATTCTGCCCTCCCAAATTCCTTATCC
>NC_034601.1:47057691-47059143 GCF_900095145.1 Mus pahari | reverse complement strand
TCAACTTCTTCCAGCCTTTTCCTAATTTAGCCACAGCGATACCTGGCTTCAGCTAATTGGTTGGGTGTAAGTATCTGCTCCTGTCTCAGTCAGCTGCTTTGTGGGCCTCTCAGAGGGCAGTCATGCTACTACACTCCTGTCTGTAAGCACATCATAGCATCAGTAATAGTGTCAGGCCTTGGAGCGTCCCCTTGAGATGTCTCTTAATTTGAGCCTGTCACTGAATGTCCTTTCCCTCAGTCTTTTCTCCATTTTTGTGCCCGCAGTTCTTTGAGAAAGGAACAATTCTGGGGCAAAGTTTTTGACTGGGCAATGGTAACCCCATTCCTCCACTTGTTCTGTCTCTCTACTGGAGGTGGATCCTACAAGTTTCCTCTCCCCAGTGTTGGGCATTTCATCTGAGGTCTCTCCCTTTGAGTCTTGAGAATCTCTCACCACCCAGGTCTCTGGTACATTCTAAAGGGACACCCTACCTTCCACCTCCCTAGATCGTATATTTCTATTCATTCTACTGGCCACTGGGGCTTTACTCGTGTGTCCCCCATCCAATACCTGATCAGTTTCCCCTTTTCCCCTGCTCTTCCCACTCTCCTTTGCCACCCAGTTCCCTTCCTCCCTCTGCCCTCTGATTTCTTCTCCTTCCCAAGTGTGACTGAGATATTCTCACTTTAGCACTTTGGCTTGTTAACTTCCTTGAGTTCTGTGGATTGTATCCCGGGTAATCTGTACATTTTTGGCTAATTTCCACTTATTAGTGAATACATACCATGCATGATCTTTTAGGTCTGTTACCTCACTCAAGATGAGATTTTTCTAGTTCTATCCACTTACTTTTAAAGCTCATGTTGTCCTTGTACTTAATAGCTAAATAATATTCCACTGTGTAAATGAACTACATTTTCTATGCCTTTGCCTTACAGAAAGTTTTCAGATTCATGAAGTCCCATTTATCAATTCTTGATCTTAGAGCCTGAACAATTAGAGTTCTGTTTAGGAACCCCATCCCTCACCCCCTATGCCCATGATTTCAAGGCTCTTTCCCACTTTTTCTATTAGATTCAGAGTATCTCATATTATGTTGAGGTCCTTGATTCACTTGTACTTGAGCTTTGTACATGGAGATAAAAATGGATGAATTTGCATTCTTCTACATGCAGACCACTAGTTAAACCAGCACCATTTGTTGAAAATGCTTTCTTTTTTCCACTGTATGCTTTTGGCTACTTTGTCAAAGATCAAGTGACCATAGGTGTGTGAGTTTATTTCTGGGTTTTCAATTCTATTGTATTGATCTACCTGTCTGACTCTGTATGGATACCTTTCAGATTTTTCACTATTATTCTGTAGTACAGCTTGAGGTCATAGATGCTTATTTCCCAGAAGTTCTTATATTGTTAAGAATTGTTTTTGCTATCCTGGGTTTTTTGTTTCTGTTTTTTTTTATATGAAATT
>NC_034601.1:47025657-47057190 GCF_900095145.1 Mus pahari | reverse complement strand
GAGGTGGGGGGGAGGGGTATAGGAAACTTTCGGGATAGCATTTGAAATGTAAGTAAAGAAAATAATAATAATAATAATAAAAAATGTATAGGAGAGGTAAGGAATTCGAAGCTCATACCTAAACATAATAAAAGCTGTATACAGTAAACCAACCACCAATATTAAATTAGATGAGATATAATTGAAGCAATCTCACTAAAATCAGGGAAAAGACAAGGATGCCCACACTCCCTATATCTATTCGATATAGAACTCAAACTTCTAACCAGAGCAATAAGACAACAAAAGTAGGTCAAGGGGATACAAACTGACAAAGAAGTCAAAGTATCACTATTTGCAGATGATATTATAGTATATACAAGTTACCCCAAATATTCTACCAGAGAACTTCTGCATCTGATGAACAACTTCAGCAACATGAATGGATATAAAGTTAACTCAAACAAACCAGTAGTCTTCTTTTATACAAATTATAAATGGACTGAGCAAGAAAACATGGAAACAATACCCTTCACAATAGTCACAAATAACATAGCATGCATTTCAGCCCAATTCCATTACAAATATTCATTTACAGAAAAAATCTTCTAAGTGTTATTGAACATGGCCATAAAAATTGGTTTTCTCAAGACAAATAATTTGTGAAATGTGATTCAATGTGAACAGAAGTGATTTTTAAGTTCAGCTCTTTGATGTTTCTATGTTGTATGTAATATTTTATGAGACTTTAATAGGGTAGAAACTCTTTTAGTTATATATTTTAAAACATATGAATATTCTTGGAAACATTTTATATTTTAAAACATATTCATGCCATCTCAGAGCACATGGAAATATTTTATTTTTGCTAAAACATCAGAAAATTAATTATTCAATCCCTAAATTTTAGTGGGCTTAATGTTTTTAAAGTTGTTTGTACATTTAACTCCATGTCTCTAAACACCTCAGATAATTCTCCAAAAGTGCCTTTGATTTTACTAGAATGTCCAGGATATCCTTCTTGACAGTGATCCTGGCCAGCACATCTGTTCTGCTCACTGAAATCTGTATGCTGAAATTTCTGGTGTCTCCAGTAAGGCCTGGCATTGATCTTGACCATCAGTAGGTGTTTGAAGGTATTTAGAGACATTTTGTTAGGGTCATTTCCAAAGAGAAAAGTTCACAATTACTAACATGCACTGTAAGATCAAAGAACTAACTCTGTCCCTAAAATGTACTATATGCTACTCAAAATTGTATAATTTGTCCCATCTAGTGCTCGTATCACACCTGTATACAGCATACAACATGGTCATTATTATGTCCATCTAACCAGTGAGATACTAGATCTGATATGGTACAAGTGATGATAGCATAGTGACAATTGACATGCACTTACGGATTAGAAGGTATGCCATGCTGGGGGAGAGACCTTAAGTACACTGACCATATATCACCTCGCAGCCCACAGGAATAAAAGTGACATGATAGGCGATTAAACGCCTACCAAGACTTGCTGTAAACGCAGTGCAATGCCAAGAAAGGAGGGGAGATCTGTAAGGATGCCAACAGAAACTTGCCAAGAACCTGAAACTGCCTGGTCGTTTCTGCCACAAAAGCTGCCTTTGAGATGTCCTGCAAAGCTTATCTGACTTCCCGTAAGAAAGGATCAGGCAGTGAGCTGCTCAGCAGCATCTTCTAAAATAAAGACTGAGACCAATAGTTTGGCTTTAACCAAACTCAGGGGAGAGCTTAGGGGGATGAAACTAAAATCTTGCCTTGCTTCTTTATTTTAAGCTGGGAAGAGAAAGCATACAGCAGACCTGCTGGAAGGTGGAAATAGTGGAGCTTGGCTGGGAGGCCAGGTGCTCTGTGACAGACCAGTGTTCTTCCCACACCATGTGTGCCTCCTCTGCACATGAAAGTGTCAATGACTCCCAGGTGTCTCTCCTACATCCTGCTCATTCAACATTAGGGCTAAGCCAGCCAGGGTGGTCTTTCCTTTCTATGTCTCTCAAGACTAGTGATATGAACTGGGATTTTTGTGAAACACAGAAGAAAAAAAAAAAAAAGCTTGTGTCAGTGTGCAAAATTTTTGTTATCCACACATATGTGAGACAATATCAAACTCAGATCTCTGGCTCATTCATGATTCAGCTCAAAAAAAATAAAGGACTCATGGAGCCTCCTCGCAAAAGATAGATTTTATTAAAATGCTAGATCTTCTTCACACTGATTCATCAGACAAAACATCCAGGAGTGGATGCTTTTAAAATGTCTGCTTGTGTTATGCCCTGGAACAAATACGAAGATAAAGCATGTGAACCATCAGGGTGTTCTCCAAATGCAGATTCCCCTCCCCTGTGATTCACTGTATCCCACTGTAGAAAAGAGATTAACAGGCACCTTCACTACTTTCCAAGGCTTTATTTAGAATTTATCAGGGGAAGATCTTATAAAGAAAGTGTAAAATTGCTGCTGGCATCTTTTCAAGTCAGGGAGCTTTGTTAGCAGAGACTCATAAATAGTATAGAAGATACAAATTTCAAATGTTCTATGTTATTCTAGAGGCAAGAAATTTGGCAGTTTAGCTTACTAAAGTCCTGAGAACATAGCTGGAATGCAAAACCTATGCTAAAAAGCCCCCCACAAACAAATCAACTCATACACACATCTCATAAACAGAGTCTTTGAAATCAGAATGAAAACAATTTACAATGTTTAGAGACACATTAAGCCATTTAATTACATGAAGTATAGCCAGTTGTAAAGAAGTAATTTTAGCTTGTGACTTGGTGGTAGGCAGTTGGTGGGTGTTTAAATAACTATTAGAAGTATTGGAGAAAAAAAAAGAATTATTGGAGAAAGAAGCTAAATTAATCAGTACAACAATGAAAATGTGTAAGATTTGTGTGGGACAGATAGGTAAACGGATACATTTATCATTATGTCCCATTGAGTGCTACCATCTGCTGCTAACTGTGCTACTTTTAAATGCCCTGTACAGAGCTAGGCAGTGTTACAAGTGCATACTTTATCACATATGAGGACGATGCAGGAAAATTACTATTTCAATGCTTACGTGAATTACATACCCTGTCCTTGTCTCAATACAAAAGTCAAACCAAAACAAAAATAACAAAAAAATAAATAAATAAAAACAAAAATTTAAAAAATAAGATGCATTACATATTCTCTTTACATAATCCATGCCCCCCTAGCTTGGAAGTAGGAAGCTATAACTAGTGAACTCCATTGCCTTCCTTTATTTTAAATTCTTTATTCAATCAGGCTTTTCTTTATTACAATCTTCAGAAGGAACAATTATTGAGCTTTCATGATAATAACATCTTCATAGCAGTGTCCTTTGCTTTCGCAGCATGTCTACCAGGACGCCACACTCAAATTCACCAAGGAGAGAAGCTGGAGAAGACATAATCCACAGGGAGTGAAAGCCAGGCACAAATGCATCTGCAGTTTAACAAATACATAAAGCTATGTAATTCATTTTGGCTGGCTTCTGCATTATTAGACATATTAAAAAGATGAATTGTCTAAGTTAAGCATCACCTCCAAGGTATGTTGTCTCTTACGTAGTCTCAAGCTAGTATGCCTACAGTGCACCAAATGATTCATAATACAGACCTTTAAAGAAGCTGAATGTAACTAAAACATGAAATAGGCTTGGCATATTACACCAATCAGCACTGGTGAGTGCCCTTTCGGTTTCAGATGAGCAACCACCATGCAGGAGTGCTGGCTGTGCCCACCCTCTGATGAACTTCCTTTGCATAATTTCATCTTTAGGCCTTACAGGGATCATATCCCTCTTGGGATAATGTGCTTTATCATTACCTAAGTCACAGTGAGACATTCTATGGGTAACTGTTTCTGCTACTGTTGCCTTGGGAGATACAAATGCTCCTTTGGCTTGGACCATGTCAACAAAATTTAAAGTTAAGATGTGAGCCACAAAGCACTGTTCCAACATAATCAAACGAGTGACACTCTAGGAGAACTGTCTAAAGCTACACTTCTCTAAAAACGACTGCTGAAAATTTGTGTTAATTGTGTATATAAAAAAAGAATCACCCTAAATTTGTCCATTTCCAAATATGTTCTAAGTGCTGTAATGGATTCCAGAATGTCTATTTGATGCTATCTTCCCTTCTTTTACTGTAGCAATTTAAATAAATTCATTATTAAATGTAAGAGAGAGAAAAATATCTTAAAAGAAATTTTAAATGAGCTCTTTTATTATAGTGCAAATAGTAATATTCATTATAATTTTTCCTGTAGATATTTTTGAAGCATGTTTCTCTCTCTCTCTCTCTCTCTCTCTCTCTCTCTCTCTCTCTCTCTCTGTGTGTGTGTGTGTGTGTGTGTGCTCATGCCTAAACTCTAATAATGCTTTCCTTTGTTATTACTTATGAATGTTTTCCTGCCAGATAATTGTGTCAGTTTGTTAATCACCTATTCCTGTATTATAATTGGCTGTTTGAGGTGTCCCGCATGTGTTACTTTGTAAGGATCTTTTGTATCTTTATAAACCTCAGGCATTTAAGAATGGAGTATAAACTTCGCCAGTTGCGGTGTCACTCAAAAACTGGGCCCCAATCATAGAGAAGCTAACTCAAGGACGATTTTGTACATGCTTTCTTTGTCATTTTCAACGGCATTTCCTCTCCGTGAGTTATTTGGCTGAGAGCTGAAGCGGTTGGCATCTGCTTGAGCTGGAGCTGTTGGCTCTGCTTGAGCTGGAGTGGCTGTCGTCTGCTTGGGGTTACCTTCCTTCAGTGCCTATGTTAGGCTGCTCTTGCTTTAGCTGAGTGTGACAGGGAGAGAGCCAGAGGAAAAGTGTGAAAAGAGAGGAAGTCACAGCTTTTCAAAATCTAATTTCGGAACCCAAAACCATTACTTTGGTTTGATTCTGTTATTAGAATCAGGTAATTATGTCCAATACACATAAGAACTGAAAAGGAGATGAGTTTTGAAATTCAGGAAGTGGGCCACGGAAAGCAATTTTAACTGTTTCGTTTCATGGATATTTTTTCTAAAACTGTTTATTATTTGCTTCGGGTCTTTTAACTAAGATAATTATCTGTTGAAGATTAAGAGTATTCAGGATTTTAAAATGTTCTTGCAAATACCAATTTAGAATCATCTTGCTAACACACAATCCCACTTAGCCTCATAGTAAAAATTTCAAAACTTTTCTGAGTGTCTTCTCATCCATTTGAATGACATTAATGTTTTGACATGAATCAAGGTCTCATGTCTAATTTTATCTCCTTGGAAATTTGTGAAGTTGAATGATTTGCCATGTACTTGAGAGGCACATGAGGTTTTCCCACCAAGAAGTTTTATATTTTTTGATGTTTTTCTATTGGGTCATCGCTTATGGATTTGTAGCAACTAAACATGGGTAAGTACATGTTTTTCTTATGTAGATTTAATATTGGTTCTAAGTTTTCATTTGCTCTTTCAGTAATAAAAATTTTTAAACAGTGACATGTTTTCTGCATTGAAATATAAATAACCACTAGTGTTCTGCTGATGAGACTGTTGAAAGAATTTTTAAAAAATGTTTTTAAAGCCAAATATTTATAACTAAAAGTGCAATGCTTCCAATGCATCATAGGACCAGAATGGCCCAGAAATGCATTTCAAAAACAGAGAGAACATGCAGCCTTAAAGAATGATAGCATTAAGAGAAAGAAGAAACTTGTGGACAAAGAAGACTGTTTTGGTCTACTCTACTTGAAATCTGATGGAATAAGATCATCTTTATTTCCATTTCCCACCCTTGGGACATATGAGGTAACTGAAGAGCTGTCATGTGTGTAGTATCCTGAAAAAAAAAGATACTACAAGCGCCCGATCTCATTTTCTGACTCATCTAGGACTGTGATGTCCATGGCCCCTGATGTGCTCTATTTTCTGTGATCCCACTATTGGAGTGTGAGTAGAACATGTGTCTCACCTGTCTGGGTAGCTTTTCTAAGATGAAGGGGATTGGATTACCTTCTCGGCTGTCTCTAAATAAATAATAAACCCATGCCTGATAACTTATATGTATCTGTTAAGTTTTGCCAGCTTCACACAAACTGATAGCTAGTTTACACCCATGGATATACCCTATAAATATAACATCATGAAATTAGGAAATAGAAAAGATACTTTTTTGCTCTAACTGCATCATTTCTTAGCAACATGCATTATTGAGAAAATATTTTAGAGTAAAATCTGTGCATCCATTTGATGCAATGGTAAATTTAAAATCCATAAATGACCTCATTTTTTTTTAACATCAGCAGGAGATTTCTAAATCTGAACTTCAATTTATCTATCATATGTTATAAATATTGACATAATTATAGTAGACAATATTGAAGGATGCTATCTATTCTTATAATTAAACTTCTAATTAGCCAATTTGATTCACAAATTAAACTTAATTAATGGGGTATATTGGCAATTAAGCAAACTGATCAACACTTATCCCTTTAAATATGGTGAGCACATTAGTAAACATGCATCGTTCTTTTTATTCCCGCCACTTGAGGGAATATCTTTGCCCTTTTTACAGAGCAATGGAAACACAATTTGGCTTCCATCATCCTGAATCAATTCTCTATATATGCTACCTTCTTAGACTAATGAAGTTTTCAGATCAAGATATTCTTCTTTTACATAATTTATTGGTTGGTTTATTGTTGTTGTAATTGTCTGATTACTAATTTAAAATGTTTTTTTTTTTTGAAAGGAAATTATACTTTCTAACTTATTCAGTGCATAGGCACATTCACACAGTTAAGTGTTAGGCTGAACTCAAGGAAATCAGTGACTTTCATAGATCGCTATGAATAATTTTCAACACATATTAAATTAAAAAGTAAAAGAAATGGGAGTGTGAATAACAGGACACCTACAAGGAGGGCACACATAAGCTTGTGTATACTTACTTTAGTTTTTAAAAGTGGAAAAGGAAAGTAACACTAACAAAATTGACAAGCAAAGAGAATGAAAAAATCAGAATAGATTTTATAAAGTAGATTTGTAAAATATTTCTAATTTGTAGGTTTGAACTTTGAACAATATTTTAAATATTAGGTATTTAAAATTTAAAGTTTTTATATATTATAATATTTTGGACAAATTAAATTTTGAGAAGTTATTAAAATAAAATAATTACAGTAGAAATAAATACAAATTATATGCCTAACAACACATATTTCTATGTAGTTAAATTCCAGCACCATCATTTAATATAATGTATATACAATGTATATTCTAAGATAAAACAGACTAAAAGTTCTTTATGTCCTTCATGAGTTATAGCATAAAAGTAATGTTTTCAAGAACCTATAAAACACTAATAATTTCAATTGAATATGCTTATATGTAGATTTACTTTAAAATGAAACAACACATTAATCTAGTAGTAGGTGATCAACTGAAACAAAACTAGCAATCCAATGTATCTTAACAGTAAGGTGTATAATTATATTTATTTTAAGAACCAATATTGTAATTTTCCAAAATAACATTATAAGGAACATTATTTTTAAATTAAAATGATTATAAATTGTACATATAAACTCTAAGTGGCCAGAGGAATAAAAAAAATATGTTTGAAATGATTCTTGGCATAAAGACTTCTTGAAATCTTTTTTATTTATTCTTGAATCTTTTTTTTACAGTCCATCTTTAAACTGACAAAATTTGCAATAACATTTTTACTAATTTCCTGAGAACACTGTAGAATGTATCATCTTGAAGGTAAATTTTATTTTACTTACCTGAGAATTTGCCAGTATACAAGCCTGGGTAACACATAAATGAAATAATGTGTAGGCCAGAAGGATTCCCAGAAGCTGACTTTACAGACGACTGCCATGCTGTGCTGTGAAGCAAAACCAGTCCTCTGGAAAAACAGACAGTACTCTTAATCATAGAACCATCTCTCCTTCCTCATACAGCATATTTTAATAGCTGGAGAATAATTTATAACTTCCCATTGTGACATAAAAGGAATATATTTCTCATGATTATTTTTTTCATTTTTTTATTATTATTATTTTCTTTATTTACGTTTCAAATGCTATCCCGAAAGTTCCCTATACCCCCCCGCCCCTGCTCCCCTACCCACCCACTCCCACTACTTGGCCCAGGCCTTCCCTTGTGCTGGGTCATATAAAGTTTGCAAGACCAAGGGACCTCTCTTCACAGTGATGGCCGATTAGGCCATCTTCTGCTACATATTACAACAGCAATTAAAAGCAAAACAAAGTGACCCTAAACATTTCCATAACAGGGAAGACTGTTGAAAAGTATAGCAGCAACAATAATTTCCAAATGTGATGTTTCTTTAAGTGTCATCATATTTGGCCGATTGGCAGAAGCAGAAAATTCTGTAAAAGCAGCTTGCAGTCTGAAGCCACCCACCTAAAAAAGATCAACTCATTACCCAGGTGTGAAATAATCCTTTCTTAATAAAACTGTTACAATCACATAATTGCAGTCCTTTGTCTGTCTGTCTGTTTGTCTTTTTGTTTGTGGGCTTCTTTCTTCCTTTCTTTCCTTCCTTCTTTGTTTTAACGAGAACAGAAGAAATAAATTAGCCAGGCAGTTTAAGGGTAGAAACCTGACTTTTATTATTGGTTTTCTCCTAACTAGAGGCCTCAAGCCAAAATAATTTGATAGCTTTGGATCCTGATATGTTATCTTTCTTCTTATCTTCTTACCTTTTTTTCATATTTGACACAGCTATTTGAAAGCTATATATGAGAGTATAACCCATATTTCACTCCAGATATCTGGATAGTAAGACATATATAGTAACACTCCTTTTGTCAGAGCCAACCGAACTGTCTAGACCATCCTGACCTGCATGCCTCAATTCAGTAACTCCTTGCTAAGCCCAAACAATGACCCCTAGTGATAACTTATTTCTTGACACAAGCTCTTGCCACTCAGGAGCGCTGCCTGCTTCCTATATCTTCAGCTTTTACCTATGAACCTGTATAAACTCCTTTCTAAAAATTCACCATTCGTCTCCTGAGTTTCCCAGACAAAGGGAATGGAAGCCATTGATCCAGGGTACACTTTTTTTTTCTTCTTTTCTTCTTCTCTAGGATATTACATCCCTCCTGAAGTTTTCAATGTATGCTTCTGAGTCCTCCAAAACACCTTCCATCTCCCCCAGATCCATTTCTCTTTTGTTTCACATAAAAAAGTAAAGATGAGTGGGCTTCACAAGGACATCAACCTAATATGGCATAACAAATTGCAATAAAACTAGGCACAAACAGACCCTTATATCAAGACTAGATGAGAAGGCAACCTAGTAGGAGAAAGAGTCATAGAAGCATGCAAAAGGGTCAGAGATGTGCTCTGCTCCCACTGTCATGAGTCCAAATAGAACACCCAGCTACACAACCATAGCGTATCTGAGAAGGACCCAGCTCAGACAAATACAGGCTCTGTGACTTTAACTTCAGTCTCTGTGTGGCCTTAAGTTCCCTGCATAGTTAATTCTGTGGGCCCTGTTCTCACAGGGTCCTAGACACCTCTGGTTTCTGCAGTTCTTCCTCTCCCTCTTCTGTAGGCTTCCCCTAGCTCTACTTAGTGTTCGGTTGTTGGACTCTGCATCTCCGTCCATCAGGTATGTTCCAGAGTAACTTTAGTGACCATTAATTTTAGTGACCTGATTATAGCCTTCCTATCCCCCAGAGCTATTGTCCAGCAATATTCTCAAAAATGTTACATTTTCTCTCTATTAGTTAGTGTCATTTAGCAACAAGAAAACATGAAGGCATACATTAGATTCATATTTGAAGACCTTATATCCCAGATAGGTGGAAAGAAAAAGATTAAGAGCTATTGGATTAAAGCAATAAATCAAATGAAGCAAACCAGCAGAAAGATCCAGTGTGGAATGTCTAACATGTCCATATAGAAAGACTTAGGGAACGACTATTGGGAGTGGGGGAATGGAAAGGAAGTTCAATATCCCATATCTTTCAGTGAAAGACTGTATAATTCCAGAAGATTATTAAGAGGTCAAAAGGTTCTTGATTTGCATTAGTTATGTAAGATACAAATGTAGTCATAAGCTATATGAAGGAGAATTAGAAGTGTATACAAGACTTTAAACAAGTTGGAAATCTACATGTAGACATTACAAGAAACAGAGTAATTAAAAATAGTTGTTTCTGGAAAGTACATCCTATTTAGTAGAGAGGGAGGTGTGAGAAACTACTGTTTTTCATAAAACATCTCTACCACTACTTGACTGTGTATGTGTGTGCACACTCATACATGTGTACGCATTTACACTCACATTTATACCTATCCATGCTGTTCCTAAATGGTGATTATTAAACTGATACAAAATTGTGCCATTACTACCATTTTGCTTGACACTTTCATAACTGTATTTAATGCTGCAGGAGCTATTCAGTGTATTATGAGAACTCACCACAAGAAAAAATGACAATTTTTTTTTAATTACTCAGTTTCTTTTAATGTTTACATGAAGAATTCCAACTAATCATATCCCACTGATAGACAAGAGCTTTTGGAATAGCCCCTTATCTAATTGTTTGCAACCCACATAAAGACCATATCATATAACTGTTAGGTATGAGCAGGAAGGCCTAGGTCCAGATCCTGTGTGTTCTTTGGTTGATGGTTCAGTTTCTGAGAGCCCTAAGGGACCACATGAGTTCACTCTGTTGGTCTTCCTGTGGAGTTCCTATCCCTCCTGGGATGCAATCCTTCTGCCTATTCTCCTGTAAGAGTCTCCAAGCTCCATCCACTGTTTGGCTACAGGTGTCTGCATCTGTTTCAGTCAATTGCTGGGTTCAGCCTTTCAGAGGACAGTCATGCTAGACTTCTGTCTGTAAGCATAACAGAGAATCAATAATAGTGTTTGTGATTGGTGCTTGCCCTTTGGATGCACCTGAAGTTGGGTTGGTTATTGGTTGGCCATTTCCTAATTCTCTGTTCCATCTCCCATCCTTGCATTTCCTATAGACAGGATAAATTTGGAGTTGAAACTTCTATGGGTGGGTTGGTGTCACTATCACTCTATTGGAGTTTCTGCCTGGCTACAGAAGGTGACCTCTTTAGGTTCCATAACTAATGCTGTGAGTCACAGCTCACCCATTGATTCTTGAGTGCCTCCTTTATTCCAGGTCTGGTCCTAGGTTTGACCTCAACTCCCCATCCCCATCAGTTGTAGATTTCCAATCATTCTCATGGCTATCTGGCCATCTCTCCTGTCCTTCCCACAACCTGATTCTGAACTACCCTCATACCTTTCTCCCATCCAGTTCCTTACAAATTCAATTAAATTATTCAATGTATTTTAAGTGAAATATTCTTAACTTATGAAGGGTTTACTGGAATTTCACTCTGCCACAAATAGAGAAATGCATCTATGTATATAAACATAAAGACAACTTGTGTGTGCATGTTGACACATGTACAGGTGCTCCTGCATGCATATAGACATGTACCGGTGCCTCAACCATCTTCACACATAGCATAGTAATGAGTGTGGGACACAGATGTTAGTTCATCACAACATGACTCAATAGCCATTGTTGGTTCAAACTACAGGTGTCTGACTCTGACTGGTTTATTTTAGGCATATTGAAATAAAACAAACTTAAATCTCTTTAAGGAACAATGTAAGCAAAATACAAATAAGTCATGATTACTTAGAAGACTCTTTGCAACTTACCTGTGTCCTCCTCTAAAGATGCATTCTGTAAACTGATTAAAAAACAAACAAGCAAGCAAACACTCCCCACCCAAATGAGAAATCTCTGCAGAACGATCCTGTGCTAGAAAGTCTCTAGAAACACACATTGCACAAAGATCAGCAGGTTAGAAAGCATAAATGCCCCAGAATCTGGGGAGAAAAGATGTTCTTCATTCCTTTCCTTGAGGAATCAACCCTTTATTCCTCACATTTCAGGTTTTTCTAGTGCATATCTGTCAGCACAAAGACTCCTGTACCACTTACATACATATGACATGCCAATCTCAGTTATCTCCCCAAACCAAATAGATACAGCCTATACATTGTTTGAATTGAGTAAAAATAAGTTCTAAGGGTCAAAATGATGTTTTGAGAAATGATCATGAGACATTGTGAATAGAAAGCAACCATTATTTGATCCAAGTTCTTCTCTCATTGGTTGGTCACGTTTTGCCAGTTGTGCACCTCGGCATAACATCTCTCATTTGCTTATTAACTAGTTTTGCGTATCTGCTCTTTAATTACATCAATAACTTTTTAGAATGAGTTCTAACTTCCTTTACTCTCTTAAGATGTATGTTTTTGAACCATAGCTACATATTAAACTACTAAAAATTTACTAGATTCCAGAGTCTGACATACTTCATGACATTTAGATATACAACATTTTAGGTCTACTTTATTTACTTATTTGTTTTTTTACTCTGGATATTTTCATACATGAGGATGCTAGACAGATTTATTATCAACTTGATACCATGTGGATGCATCTGAAAATAAGAAATGCTAATTGAGAAGTTCGTGGGTGGGACTGACTTGTAGTTATGTCTGAGAGATATTGTTTTGCCTGATAATTAATGTGGGAAGGCAAAGCTCACTGGGTGCAACACCAACCTTAGGCAGGGTTTCTAAGGGTGAATAAGAAGGTTCGCTAAATATGACCTAGTTAGGGAAACTTCAAGTTCTACCACTCCATGGTTTGGCTTTAGTTCTGAGTTCCTACCCTGGCTTTCCTCATGAAGGATTGTAACCTGGAAGTGTGAGCTGCATCAAAGCTTTTCATCTCCAAAGTTGCTTTTAGACAGAGTGTTTTATCACAGCAACAGGAAAGTTAGACACAACAACTTATATAATGAGTTT
Source organism: Mus pahari (assembly GCF_900095145.1). NCBI lineage: Eukaryota > Metazoa > Chordata > Mammalia > Rodentia > Muridae > Mus > Mus pahari. The sequence continues at coordinate 47,044,298 of NC_034601.1, read as the reverse complement.
TAATGGTTCCCACTCTCTATTCTTTTCTTTCATTTTCCTCTCCCCATCACTGAAGTCTTTCTTCTCTAGAAGTTTACCTTCTATTCCCATGTCTTCTTTATATGTAGGACCTACTAGAGCATTTTAAAAAATATATTACCAATATTTAGTTATAGTGTATTTGTGTATCTGTGTGTATGCACATCATGGTGTACTTATGAAGGTCAGGGGACACCTTGTAGAAGCCAATTCTCTCCAATTTGTACATCATGGGGATTTGAGCTCAGTAGTCAGACACTTTAACAAATATCTTTAGTTCCTGATTAATTTTGCCAGCACTGGAAATATTTCTAATTGTGATATCTCTATAACTCCCTAAGAGTTTATGTAAGAGAAGGGAACATCATATTTTCTCACTACAAACTATCAATGAATACAGGATGAAATCAAATTATAATAATAAAAACCGGGAATCTGTGATCCATTCAAACACTTCAATCAAAGAAGTTAAAAAACAAAAACAAACAAACAAACAAACAAAACAAAACAATTGAACCAAGATCAAACAGAAATGACTCCTAGATATCTGAACATTCTTCATCTTCCTATGCCAGTCTGAGACATAAGTAATGAACCCTGGAGAAGCTGGTTGTTTTTATATTAGTGTTTAAAATCCTATTATTCTATTCCTATCCATTATCTGCAGAAATATAGAAAAATCAAGATAACAATACAAATCAGATAGAAAATTTTAAAGTGACAGGCATTTTCCACAGGTTTTTTTTCTTAAATAGACTACCCCACATAAACACACACACCAGAAAGGACAACTTGTTTATTAAGTGAAAAATCAGATTGTAGAAACAAATAGCAGCATGTGGGCTGAGTCTAACAGTGAGAGTCCCTCATAAAGGGGCAATTAAAAATGTTAATAGTCATTGTCACATCTCACAGGAGTAATGGAAGGCATTTCCCAGGGTCTTTTCAGTTGCAGCAGCTTCAGTGCAATCAACACAGGTTTGAAGAAATTGTCAGCATTCTATTTTTGCAGCAAATCCAGTAGGAACGGATCAAAGTTTGATGTGCTGTGTGCTCCACAGAGTTAAAAGTGATTACATATGGCATTCATGTCACTCACAAGGCATGGCCATGGAAAATATTAAATACTTTTACTTAATGGTCACAGCATTAAAACACTGAAAGAAAGAAAAAAGACATTATGAGTTTTATGTCTTTACCCTGAGTTTGAACTCAGCCTGGTATGCTGATTGGGAATTATTACATCGTTAAGAGTCCAAAATTATAAAATCGAGATGAGGTCAGAGTTGGTCACAAAGGTGCATACACAATCTTATTGATTACCTATGATATGCTCTGATCTATGCTTATCACTCTCCATAAGTTTTGACTTACCACTGATTAATTTCCAACCAATGGGAAATGGCTATATAGTCAAAATGTTGCAGAAGTGAGGTCATCAGTTTTCTGTCTTGTAAGATTAGCAGATTAACCCCTAAGAACAGAGATATGAACAGGGTCATGGGATCTGTATTTGTACAAACAATGGTGATCTATTAAACAAGAAGACATACTATTTTTGAAAGAAATAAAAGAAGCTACTGGAAGGATGTCTAAATGGGGTACAGAGCTAAATAAAGAACTCTCAACTGAGGAATATCGAATGGTTGAGAAACACCTGAAAAAATGTTCAACATCCTTAGCCATCAGGGAAATGCAAATCAAAACAACCCTGAGATTCCATCTCACACCAGTCAGAATGGCCAAGATTAAAGATTCAGGTGACAGCAGATGCTGGCGAGGTTGTGGAGAAATAGGAACACTCCTCCATTGCTGGTGGGATTNCAAGCTTGTTCAACCACTCTGGAAATCAGTCTGGCGGTTCCTCAGAAAATTAGACATAGTACTACCGGAGGATCCTGCTATAACTCTTCTGGGCATATACCCAGAAGATCTTCCAACTGGTAATAAGGACACNTGCTCCACTATGTTCATAGCAGCCTTATTTATAATAGCCAGAAGCTGGAAAGAACCCAGATGTCCCTCAATAGAGGAATGGATACAGAAACTGTGGTACATTTACACAATGGAGTACTACTCAGCCATTAAAAACAATGAATTTATGAAATTCTTGGGCAAATGGATGTATTTGGAGGATATCATCCTTAGTGAGGTAACCCAATCACAAAAGAAGTCACTAGATATGTTCTCACTGATAAGCGGATATTAGCCCAGAANCTTGGAATATCCAAGACACATTATGGAAAACAGAAGAAAATCAAGAAGGATGANCATTTGTGGATACTTCATTCCTCCTTAGAATAAGGAACATAACTCTCATGAAAGGTTATAGGTACAGAGACAAAATTTAGAGCTAAGATGAAAGGATGGACTATCCAGAGAGTACCCCATTCGGGAGTCCATCCCATCATCAGCTACCAAACCTAGATACTAATGCTCATGCCAGCAAGATACTGCTGAAGGGACCCTGATATTGCGGCCTCTTGTGAGGCTATGCCAGTGCCTGGTAAACACCGAAATGGATGCTCACAGCCAGCTACTGGATGGAACACAGGGTCCCCAATGGAGGAACTAGAGAAAGTACCCAAGTACCTGAAGGGGGCTGCAACCCTGTAGGTGGAACAACAACAGGAACTAACCAGTACCCCCGGGGTTTGTGTTTCTAGCTGCATATGTAGCAGAAGATGACCTAATCGGCCATCAGTGGGAATAGAGGCTCCTTGGTCTTCCAAACTCTATATGACCTAGCACAAGGCAAGGCCTGGGCCAAGTAGTGGGAGTGGGTGGGTAGGGGAACAGAGGTGGGGGGAGGGGTATGGGAAACTTTCGGGATAGCATTTGAAATGTAAATAAAGAAAATAATAATAAAAAAAATACCAAGAAAAAAAATAAAAATATGCATAATCTTTTTTTACCAAAATAAATAAATAAATAAATAAATAAATAAATAAATAAATGATCCAGTTCAAGTTCTATTCTCAACACCCATTTCAGGTGGCGCACTACTGCTTGTAACAAGTGGAGTTCAGGCAAATATGGACTCTAGGTATCTGGACACACACACACACACACACACACACACACACACACACTCACACAAATTCACACAAACAAACACAAACATAAACACAAACACACATACAATTAAAAATGAAGTAAATCTTTAAAACGGAATCCAGTAGAGTTGCAAGCCCTCTTTCGATGACCCCTTGTATGCTTACTTTCTCTCATGATTGTTCTATTGTTTCTGGATAAATCTTGTGTCTTCAGAGTTCAATCTTTTTCACTGTCCAAAGATACTACCCTAACCCTTATTGTCCTCAGATGTTACTTCTTCTCTTTTTCATATTCAAAGTTAAATGTGAGAGAGCAAATTAATTCAAGAGCACAGCAGTGATTAATCTTCAGAGTTACCCAGGGGATAAAATGAAGTATTTATATGTTTCAAGCACATCATAGAACAGAAAATAAAAATGAATAGTTATTCCCCTATTAAAGCAGGTTGTCACTTTCTAGTATGCAATGCTAATAATAAAAGCTTCAATAAATTCAAGTTCCAGAATACATTTCTTCTAATCCTCACAATAGTGAAACTATGCAGTTGATGTTTCTAAATACAATACAGAGATTGGTAAACTAAGATGTGATAAATTAAGTAACAGGTTTGAATCAAATAAAAATAAGGGACCCACTTGGCAGAGCCTAGAAGGCTCTAAATTCTTGTTCACTAAAATGTATCCAATATTTTGTGGAATGCAGTAATAAACTAGGAGGGATTTTAGACAAGGGAACCTCAGAGGTCAGTAAGTATGGAAAGCAAACGGTAGGGGTAGAAAGAAATAATTTCTGCAGTGGTAGTAGAAATAGGTTCTAAGCAAGCACATATAAGTTACATGAAAAAAAGCCCTTCCAAGATGCCAAGAGGACTGTGGAAGACCTCAAGAACAAGCCTCAATTGAGCTTTATTTCAGTAACTTCTTGCTGTGTCTGGCAGTTGAAGGAAATGGTTCTACACATGGATATTGGTTCTTATAACTTTGTTACTTATTTCTGTACTTAGTTTCCTTTAAGAAGTTTGCTAACTTCTCAAAGACACTTTAGAGCTTTCCACAAGTTTTAGTGTAGCTCCTATCAGTGTTGTTTATTCAACTCTTCAAAAGGACATATTGAAACAAACATAATCAAGATGTTGCCAGTGCTACCTTGAAGGATGAGGTGATGACTCCAAGAGAATATGGCTATCATTTTCATTTTTCCAGAAATTTTATCCATATTTATTTGTCAGATCTGAAGCAAGTCAGAGGGAAAGAGACAGCCTTTGGATACAGCAGACCAATAAAATAATAACTATTTAATATTTAAACTGAAAACTCAAGATTACTTCTTATTTCATTGCTATTCCTTAAAATAAACATGAGATTGAACACCATCCCCTTGATTTAATTGGTCATTTTCAGAGGGAGCAGAATAATCTTTATCAAATAAGAGCTGCTAAGAGGCTGATGAAATTACCTCCCACGATGAGCTCTAGACTATTGTTTCTTAAATTACTCATTAAAATCAACTTGCCCATCACTCCAAAGATGCAAGATCATTCATGGAGCTAAAATTCTTGATATATTAAAAAATAATTTGATGGATAATTTGAATACTAATGTGCTATTCTCACAGCCGTACATTATCTATTTGAAACTGTTGGATGAAAAGCCAAAATAACACTTTTCCAAAGCATTCACGTGGAGTCTCAGTATATCGAAAACCCTGTAATAGCAGAAGCTGAACAAAGATAGAAGTACTCTTTATTCCCACAGTCAATAGGTGTCTGAATATCCCTTTATGATTCTGAACTACATGAAAATGTCATAGAATATAGAACCACTCAGCTACTCCCCATGTTTAATCAAATTATCACTTATCAAGCTAGTAACATTTTCAAACACAGATTGCTCTTATGTCACCTGTACATTGAAAAATCATGTCTCCCATGAAAATACAGTTTGATAACTTCCTACAACCCTTTAAGATTCTTATTTCTCCCATGCCCCCCCCAAAATTAATCAGTCACCATTCTTAAGTTTTATGTGTAGAAAAAATAATCTAAAAAAATTGTGGATGAATTAGCATACAGGCAATATTTTAAATAAATTGTCCAATAAATTATTACTGACATTCATTATACAGGGTTACATCTGTTATATACACATACACACAAACACACAGCTGTATATATGTAAAATGATATACATATACCTTTACATATACACAAAAATATATTATTAGTGTTAAATGAAAATCTCTGAGGGAAAGATTAAGAAAGAAAATTACTTGTGTTTAATTTATGTCACCCCTGAGGGAAAAATACAGAAATGTATAAAACCATCATTAAACTAATTTTTCTTCAAAAAGTTACCAAAGAATAGCACTTCCAGAATCAAAGGTTCATTTATTCTCTAATATTGCTTCTTATTATAATTAAGAATTAGATAATACCAAATGGGAATAAACGTTCAATTTCCCAAACTGAGAACTATCTCATATTTATAGTTCTTAATTAGTTAGATACTTCTGACACACGTAGCAGACAAAATCAAATATAAACCTTGGAAGTGCGTAGTGATGTGATATTAGTCAGTAATTTACAAATGCCTGTCTCCATATTCACAGTACACTTAAGCATTTGTTGGAGACTCCCCTGTGTATTGACTATCTCTGTTTGTTGGAGACAGATTCCATACATGTTCATATTTCATCTTCATCTCTTCTTAATTTTGCATCCTGTATCCCCATAGAGTCATTTATACCTTGTAGAAAATCAATTCTGATGTCAGAAAGATAGTTTCAGTGTATTTAGTTGATTCCTGTTTTATTTATGATAATTTATATTTGCATATTTAAAAGTCTATATGGATGGCTACTTCCCCACAACTTGATCCTTGTTCTCAGTTTCTGTTTCATCAACATTCTAGCTTTATTTCTGACAAGAGGCAGGATTGATAATATGATCTGTTACAATGCAAAACTAGTTTCAATTTAATATTCTTCCACTGATACAGGGTAAATAAAATATTATTTAGTAGTGTCTTATTGATGTGGCTAGTTATATAAGAGTCCCTGAAAGATAGCTACATTAAAATCAAGGAATTAGTGCATATTCAGTTACTTGGAAAGATTTTTTTCAGATGTAACTAAGCTATACAACTTAATAAATTCATGTATATATGTCTTTTTAAGAGGCACTCAAAGAAGGAATGACAGCAGAAGACAGGAACAATGAAGAAGCAGATAGGAGTGACGAATAACTCAACAGAAACCAATGGAGTATAGTGTCACCTCCCCACTAGCCTCTTTGGGATAGGTACACTGTTGGGGACTCTTCAAATGTCTTTCTCCATATCAGAAGCTAAGTTTCTTTGAACTCATTTAATTTGTGGTGATTTGATATGCCACCCTAAGGGAACTTTTATTTTTTTTTGAGGAAGGTCACAACTGAAATCTTGAAGTGATTAATAAAAATGACTAAAAACTGTAGGTTGGAAGGACAATTAAAAATATAAAATTTTAGATATGTAATACAGAAGGTGGGGGCCAGCTCATTCAGATTCTGCTATGTGTTATGAAGAACAGAAAATTAGTAAATTATGTATGTTGTCAAAGAGGAGATACATGTGTGTCTATTCATCTAAATGTGTTTATAGTTATGTAAAAAATCTCTCATTAAGAAGCCATCCAGTAGTGTAATAAACTAATTCATGTTAAGGGTACAGAGGGGGCAGGAATCCTGGATAATAGCACTGTCAGTCACTGAGAAGCTCATTAGAAGTAGGGCAAATACAAAGTGGATGCTCACAGTCAGCTATTGGATGGAACACAGGGCCCCCAATGGAGGAGCTAGAGAAAGTACCCAAGGANCCGAAGGAGGCTGCAACCCTGTAGGTGGAACAACAATATGAACTAACCAGTAACCCCAGAGCTTGTGTCTCTAGCTGCATATGTAGCAGAAGATGGCGTAATCCGCCATCATTGGGAAGAGAGGCCCCTTGGTCTTGCAAACTTTATATGACCCAGCACAGGGGAATGCCAGGGCCTAGAAGTGGGAGTGGGTGGGTAGGGGAGCAGGGGCGGGAGGATTTATAGGGAACTTTCAGGATAGCATTTGAAATGTAAATAAAGAAAATATCTAATAAAAAAATAAAATGTTAAAAAAAACAAGTAGGGCAAATAGAGTATATAAATAGCGTGCAGCTGAAGATGAACATTCTGCATGCAAGACACTAGTGTAGGATGACTCTGAGTTCTGTTATCAGCCAATTCATGAATTTTATTTTTTCTTTACTATAACACTCTATCACAGTCTTTTCTATAGTCTCTGAAGTTTAAGTGACAAAATCCATTTTTACTTAGTATTCACAAATAAGTACTTTTCAATAAGGTCTAGTATGTCATACACAGGCTACAGCATTAATAATTGCCTTTAATTAGATAGGTCTTTCCAGTAGATAATAATTATAGCATTCCTTAAAACCTTGTGATTTAGACTTTTCCAATAAATAATGGGGGACTAAATCCTAGTTGCATGTAGCTAGATGCAGGTGACATAATTTTTTTTTTCATGTTGTTTTGAACACAAGCCTTAACATTTCACCATCAATTTGACTATACACTTATAGTCTCAAGACAAATAACAAAGAAATGAGAAAGAAAGAAAGAAAGAAAGAAAGAAAGAAAGAAAGAAAGAAAGAAAGAAAGAAAGAAAGAAAGAAAGAGAAAAAGAGAGAGAGGGAGGGAGGGAGGAAGGGAGGAAGGGAGGAAGGGAGGGAGGAAGGAAGGAAGGAAGGAAGGAAGGAAGGAAGGAAAGAAAGAAAGAAAGAAAGAAAGAAAGAAAGAAAGAAAGAAAGAAAGAAAGCAAATAAACAGAAGAAAGAAAAACAGAAATAAGTAAAGAAGGAAGGAAGGAGGAATTTGCAATTTCACAGTTCTTTCCTTGTGAAACAGGATGACATGGGGTAGAAAATGATAAAATCTCTACGAAAGCATCAACAGAGTAAAGGATTCTCACGTGTTGTCTCTACAACAAGCTGCTGAACATGCCTCCTTAGACCATTTTCTTGTGATATTTGTGTTGTGTATGGGTCGAACACATAGAAAACACTGAGAGTTCACCCTGGCATTTCCTTTCAGACAACCATCTTCTCTGAGAACAATGATTCCCCTTGTCTCTCCATGTGGCTTGATACTCAGTATAGCGTTTGTTCTTTTGTGTCTTCCCCAGATGAAGACTGAATAAGTATGGGCCAAGGCCACAAGGCTTTCACATGGGTCAACGTTGCTTTATGAGAGATTTTAGAGGAAGAGTTTGCCCCCATGGCGTAAAAACCCGTGAAATAAAATGCTTGTCAACCTTCCTTCATTGAAATCCTGTAATCAACACCGTTTCCTGGTATATGGTTATTGAGCACTGGTTCCTGAGTATTACATTCAGTGTATATGACACAAGAGAAATCAATAAATACGTGATATAACCAGGATGGATCTTAGAATGCCCAAGGCAGTGTACCTCAGCATTTGTTATAAATAAGATCACTAATTCCTATAACTGAGCAGAATAAGGAGATATATGCTTCCTCATTCCTATTGTGTAACAGAGAAAATATTTTCTTCTATTTAGATGTACGAATGTTTTTATTCAGATGAAGTATAAGAGATCTATCATTTAAACAAATTTCTTTATATTTGGTAAGGAAAATTGTGTATTTATAATGTGAACATGCCGGATAAAACCTCCCTGACAGATATAATAAATTTAGGAAACAAATTGTATTAAAACTTCTTGGGTGGCTAGATGAACTGAGATTTCTACTTTAATAGGAACATGAAATATGCCCTCATGTATCTTTTTCAGCATGATAATTTATTGTAGCAGTGATTTAGACTGTTTACTCTGGCAAATTTAAACATTCCATAAGAAGACTTCCATTGGAATGATCAGGGGTGTAAAAGGCAGAAGTGAAATTATTCTCAGATATTTGTTTAAAACAAAGCAATTGATTTAAATGACAGTATAATTTGCATAATTATAAAGAGAAAAAATCCTGGTGACAAGTCCTTACATTTTAATACATCAAACAAATTGTATGAGAATTGTTCTAATTCATTTAAACATTTTAACAAGAAAAACTGAATTTAAAAAGCAGCATTTCTATGTATATTAATAAATTACCTTAAAATATGACAATGCAAATTTCATATTCACATCCATCACTATTTAATTTAGAAAAAAGGGAGCGTTCTCTGAAGTTTCTCTGTGTCCATTAGCTAGAATAAAACAGTTAAAGGTCTTTCACATGTCTGGGAGGATCTGAATACACACATATCTAACCATACCTCTTTAAATCTAATGATTGAAATTTGGATTCACCCATCAGTAAATGAGTGTATTTCACATGAATACCAATTTTGGAAACTAAATTCAAAATGTAGATGCAAAAGAAACCACAAAGAACTAAACAGAGATTTGAAAGAGTTCGGTTTGAGAAAGTGGTGAATTTTCTCTATCCTGAGTTTTTTTAAATTATTTTATTAGATATTTTCTTCATTTACATTTGAAATGCTATCCCTGATGTCCCCTATACCCTCCCCCCCAACCCTGCTCCCTGCCCAATCACTCCCACTTCTTGGCCCTGGCATTCACCTGTATGGGGCATATAAAGTTTGCAAGACCAGGGGGCCACTCTTCCCAACGATGGCTGACTAGGCCATCTTCTGCTATATATGCATCTAGAGACATGAGCTCTGGGGCTACTGATTAGTTCATATTGTTCCACCTATAGGGTTGCAGACCCTTCAGTTCCTTGGGTAATTTCTCTAGCTACTCCATTGCTGTCTCTGTGTTCTATCCTATAGATGACTGTGGGCATCCACTTCTACATTTGCCAGGCACTGGCATAGCCTCACAAAAGACAGCTACATCAGGGTCTTTTCACCAAATTCTTGCTGATATATGCAATAGTTTCTGCGTTTGGTGGCTGATTATGGGATGGACCCTTGGGTGGGGCAGTTTCTGGATGGTCTATCCTTTCGTCTTAGCTCCAACATGTGAAGTTGAGAATTGCTCATTCAACGTCTGTAAAATATGGTATTTTACATTGCATTGAATTGCATTGACTTGGTAGATGGCTTTGGTTAAGATGAACATTTTCACTAGGTGAGTCCTACAGGTCCATGAGTGTTTAAGTTATATCCATCTTCTCAGGTCTTCTTTGATTTGTTTCTTCAGAGACATGAAATTCTTGTCATACATATATTTCACTTGTTTGTCAGAGTTACAACAAGATATTTTGAATTATTTGTGGCTCTTTTGAAGGGTGTTATTTCACTAGTTTCTTTCTCAGTCCATTTATCATTTGTATAAAAGAGGGCTACTGAATTCTTTAATTATATATCCAGACACTTTGCAGAAGTTGTTTATAAGCTGTAGAAATCTGGTAGAATTTTGGAGGTTGCTTATGTACACTATCCTATCATCTGTGAATAGGGATAACTTGATTTCCTCTCCAATTTCAATCCCCTTGACCTCTGTTTGTGGTTTTATTGCTCTAGTTAGAACTTCAAGACCTATAATGAATGAATAGGGAGAGAGTGAGCAGAATTGTTTTGTTTCCAATTTTAGTGGAATAGATTAAAGTTTCTCTCCATTTAAGTTGATATTGGTATTGGCTTGCTATATATTGCTTTTATTACACTTAGGTATGTTCCTTGAATACCAGATCTCTCTATAGCTTTTAACATCAAGTGGTATTTGATTTTGTCACAGAATTTTTCAGCACCTATGAGATGATAATGTATGTGTTTCTTTTTGTTTGTTTGTTTGTTTAAATATTGGATTACATCGATAAATTTTCTGAATAAAATAACTTCTAGAGGAATCAACATTCCTGACCTCAAGCTGTACTATAGAGCAAAAGTGACTAAAACAATAACAACAACAACAACAACAACAACAACAACAACAAAAATCACTATGGTATTGGTACAGACTGAAAGTTTGATCAATGGGTTAGAAAAATGAAAGCATCTTTAACATATCATGCTGGTCTAACTGGTGGCCTGAAAATTGATCCATGTTTATCACCATACACAAAGCTCAAGTCCAAGGGGATTAGTACCAATATACCGGATACATTGGTACTAATAGAAAAGAAAGTGGGAAACATCTTCAAAGCACCGGTACAGGAAATTTTTTCTGAACAGAATACCAATGGCTCAGGCTCTCAGATCAGCAATTGATAAATGGCACCTTTTGAAGCTGAAAGACTTCTGCAAAGCAAAGGACACTGTCAATAGGACAAAACATCAGCCTACAGACTGAGAAAACTTCTTCACTAACTTTCCATCCAACAGAGGGCTAATATTATTAAAACAAGGACATTATGAATTTTGCAGGCAAATAGATAAAACTAGAAAATATCATCCTGTGTGAGATAACCCGTACCCAAATGGACATGAATGGTACTACTAATGATGGTATGTTGTGTTTTCAGATAGGAGCCTAACATGGCTGTCCTCTGAGAGTATCTCCACAGCAACTAACTGACAAGTCGAGAACCCCTATGGAAGAATTAGGGTAAGTATTGAAGGAACTGAAGGGGATGCCAACACCACAAGAAGATCAACAGTGTCAACTTACTTGGACCTCTGTGATATCCCAGATAAGCCACTAACCAAAGAACATACAGAGGCTGGTTCAACCCCTGCCCCAGCAAGTATGTAGCATAGGAATGCATTGTCTGGCTTAAGTGAAGGAGGATGTACCAAATCCTGTAGAGACTTGATGCACCAGGGTGAGGCATCAAGGTGAAGGTGAGGGAGTGGGACACCCTCTTAGAGAGAAAGGAGTGAAGGAGGAAGGAAAAAGAACCCTGCAAAAGGGTACTTGGAGGGGGGCATTATTTGCAATATTTGGTATGTAAATAATTAAAATATTTAATTAATTTATAAAAAGAGAAGAAGGAAGGAAGAAAAAGAAAGGAAAGGAGAGAGAGAGAGAGAGAGAGAGAGAGAGAGAGAGAGAGAGAGAGAGAAACTGGTGGAGTGAGACATGGAGGTATCCCTTCTGGACTCATGGGACATATAGGTTTAACTACATTTTGATTCAGCATTTCAACCAACCTTTTTCTCAATCTTGAATGTAGAGACACTCCATATTTTGATAAATATCAGATATGGGAGAGTCCAACTGCATTAGGAGGTAATATAAAACTTTGCAGCCTCATGATGAGATCAATCTCTCAAGTTATTCAAGTTCACAGAAGAGTTGAGGCCACCATCTGTGTTGCCTTAGTGGGACTCAAAACAGCAACAATAGCTACAGTAATTAATAACAGTTAATTGCATACTGCAGGCACAGATGCACGTAGATGGTGCTAGAGAAGCAAAACTGTATAGACATGTGGAAGTCCAGAACCAGCAAGAAGATACTGGACAAATGTCCCCCTTGACAACTTTCAAGTAGAGGAGCCAAGGATACATTTCAAGAACACTCAAGAGGGCAAAGTCAAAGATAGTTCATGTTTTAAATCCTTTAAATTTCTCATGTTTCTCATTATGTTTCTTTTATTTGCAAGTAATACATTCTGTGTCAAAATTTGTTCTGAAAAGCCTAAATGAGAATAATTTAAATTTTTAAAATAAGTAAGGAATACATTGATTCATTCCTTAAGTGTAGGCTTCATAGCATGTGTACAAATCTCAGAAGTCTGAAGATAATAATGATTAAAAACTAGGACAGACAAATCTCATTATACACTAAAGTTTGGTTACCTTGACTGATGATTTAAAATATGCCTCCTCTCATTTCTACTCATTCCTTTCGCCTTATCTTAGTTCTCCTTCTCCTCTTATCACATATCTTATTCTTCATATTTCTGCATCTACTCATAAATCTCTATTCCACATGATAGATGCAGAAATATGAGTAGATGCAGAAATATGAAGAATAAGGTAAAATATGAATAATAAGAATGATAGTATAAGGGTAATCCTTGAGTTTGTTGATGCAAACCTTAGGTATTTATGGAATATCGGCATATTACATATCAATCTACAGTAAGTATACAACATATATTATATCTAGTTTACATTAAATATTTTATTTTTTTCATTTTCTCTTTTATTGATTATAGGTTTTACCAGTTTGCTATCCCACCAGCAACGGAAGAATGTTCCTCTTTTTCCACGTCCTTGCCCACACTTGAATTTTTTATCTTAGCCACCCTGATTGGTGTGTGTGAGGTGGAATCTCAGGATCATTTTTGTTTGTTTGTTTTTGTTTTTGTTTTGATATTATTTATTTATTTTATTAGATATTTTCCTTATTTACATTTCAAATATTATCCCCTTTTCCCGTTTCCCCCTGAAAACCACCCTATCCCATCCCTCCCCCTTCCCCTGATCACTAATACACCCACAGCAGCTTCCCAGTCCTGGCATTACCCTACACTGGGGTATCGAGCCCTCTCAGGGTAACAAAATATTGTTTATAGAACTTTAAGGAGGATAAGAAGAGAAACATTCAAAATTGATTGATGTAGTCCATAAGAGTTACACAGAAAAATTGGGACTTTGTAGATTCACTAACATGGGTTGAAATCCAGTTTACTTAAGTAGTGTCAGTATTTATTTTTACCACCTAATTTTATGTATAATTTACCTCCTAATTTTATGTTCTAAGTATTATCTCCATTGACTGAGTTGTTATCTCACTGAAATATGTAATTTTTAAGTGACATTTTATTAGAGATTATATGATGTTTGAGCATGGATAAGGAAAAGTGTGATTTGCTTGTTAATATCTAAATTTTTTTCTTTTCTTTATCTTAGCTGCTTCTACATGTATGTATTATTGCCAACATCTTGTCTTTGAGGAAGATATAAAATATTGTGTCTATAGGCATTGTTAGAAGTGTAAAATGTATTTTCTAAATATTCTTTAAAAATGCTTTATAATATTCATATTTAATACTTTCTTGATTAAATAAAGGGTTCAAACTATAAAATTAACAATGTTGATGACAGAAAGCAATCTAGCCTGTTGCTTTTCACACCAACTATAGCAAAAAAATATGCAGTGAGAAGTATTCCTAATGCCTCATTATGCTAACAAAATATGTAAAAACATACCAAAATATAGATCATTATCCCAGAAAAAGTGACTACTTATAAAAAGTTTATTATAAAACATCTTTTCCCATTACACCTGAAGCAGTTCCTTCATGTTGCTGCATTGTCCCCTCACATCAAATGGCTAGATTAATTGTCCACCCATACTTTGTAAGCCTGTGAAAGTACATGTTTGTATGATGCTTGTATACTGATAGAACCAACAAACAACAGAATTCTCAGGTAATATCTCTATGATTACATGGCACATGACTGTAGATGGGACATCATATAATTCACTGATAATCACTCATGATTGTTAAGATTCTAAACCTCTTTAAGAATCATCTCTTGCTAAATAGCCAACCAATACAAATTAATAACTTCAAATAACACCTATTAGCACCCAGTTCAGTTGGACAATTGTCTTCTTTTATTTCTTGCTCAAACATTATATCCTGACTGCACTTACCCCTCCCTCCATTGCGCCCAGCCCATTCCCCAACCCCCTTCTCACTCAGATCTACTTCTCATTTTTTCTTCAAATAAAAGAGCAGACCTCCCAGCGATAGCCACTGAAAATGGCCTAAGGTATTCCAATAACCCTAGACAAAAAATCCCCTGTCAAGGCTGGATAAGATAACCCACTAGGAAAGAAAGGGTCCCAAGCAGAGGCTAATTAATCAGAAGATAGCTGTAGGTATGGTGTAGATCAGATAGTATGTAGATGACTGCTTTGAAGTTCAAGCAAATACACATTTTTTGGAGGCTTCAAAAAATTATACATTATACTTAGAGTAATTTAATAATTCCTAAGCAAGCTTATTAGTAAGTCTTTATAGAATCAGTTTTTTCTTATGTGTGTATTTCTTTTTGGTTGTTTTATTATTTTTTCATATTTTATTGGTTTATTTTATTTACATTTTTAAATGTTGTCCCTCTTCCCAGTTTCCCCAGTTTTACATCTTCAAGTTTCTTCTGGAACTGTGGCAATTCACTCAGATATGTCCATAACTCCAGCCCCAGGGCATCTGACTCACTTATTAGGCCTTTGGTAGCATAACATACACATGTGGTGGTCAGAAATGTATGAAGAAAAAAATACCTACACAGAAGACGAGAGAGAGAGAGAGAGAGAGAGAGAGAGAGAGAGAGAGAGAGAGACAGAAAGTTTATTGATATCACTTACCTAGTCTCAACCAGGCATTCCTAAACACATACACACACACACACACACACACACACACACACACACACACGCACGCACACGCACACACACACACACACAGACACACACACATACACTAGCAACTAAATGAACTCAACAAGTTTTATTTATAATTATGTATATATAATATATACCTCTATAATATATTTAATATATAAATTAAATAATAAGTGACCATGTAATTGAAAAGAAGTGGGGTAACAAATGAGAAGTTGGAGGGAACACAGGAGAAAATGATGTGAACACAGAACTTATATGGAATTATCCAAAATAAAGTGTGTTTTTCATATATCCCAAAGTTATTTTAATCTGATTCATGCCTTAGAGAAGATAGCATGAAAACTTAAATCTGTCCTTTCCTCTACTTGATGTTCCATCAATCAAAAATATGTTCAATAAACTTCTCAATGTTTCCAGAACTGCTGTTCAGAATGTTTAATAGTAGGACACTTACCATACATCTGCTGGGCTCCAAAATGATATACATATAAATGTATAAATATGTGTATAAAATTATACTTTAAAAATCTTATTCTCCATATCCTTTTTTATTTTACCTTTTTTTCCATTTAATTTTTTTTTTTAACTTATTCACTTCACATCCTACTCACTGTTCCTCTCCTGGTCATCTCTTCCCACAATACTTCCCCCAGGCCCCTGGCCTTCTCCTCTGAATTGATAGGGGACCTTCTGGTTTCTCCCCACCCTGGCACATTAAGTCTCTGTAAAGCTAGGTGCATCCTATCCACTGAGGACAGACAATGCAGCCCAACTAGAAGAACATCTCCCACATCCATGCAACAACTCTTGGGATAGTCTCTGTTCCTCTGTTCTATATACTTTTAATATGAATCTGAGTCAATCATTTCATAGGTCTTAACACAGTCACAAGTATTTAATAAAACTACAGGTTCCTATAAGATGTTTATCTTTCAGACTCTGTATAGTTTTGAAATCACTAGTGTTTTTAAATTCATGGCAGGAAATATGATAAACTGCTCTCTTTTATGTTAGAGCTAAGAACAGCTCAAATATACATTCCAGTGGTCCTATGATTAGAATTAAATTTTCTCTATAGGCTAAGGTTGTTTCTTCAGAAGGAAATCCACACTCTTATCTGCCTTCTTGATTCATTCTCTATCTTCTTCCCAGTGTAACTTGTAGAAACCAGAAGTGCCTTTCTCCAAGTGGATCGTAGTGACAAGAACTCACAGAAATTCAGAACTTCTAATTGGTTTTCTGGGTCCAAACCTTTAGCTCTATATGCAGGCAGCATGAAGCTAACAGAACAGGTTATATTTAGGAATGCGTATATGAATACACTTGATTTTCATTCCTTCCTTTGACTCATTTTTACCATTAGATATTTAAGTAATTTCTACTTAGAGTGTATTGTGTTATATATATTTTGACATCTTTCAGATATTGTATCAGAGAATTAAAAACATATTCTGTAGTCGCTCTTCCAAAGCACTTGAAAACAACAGCATTTTCCCCCTTTCCATACCATAGCCATGTTTTCATCTTTTCAGTTCAGCCTAGAGAGCTTGCTCTTGAAACACAGAATCATAGTGAGACCCTGGGGTAATTTGGGCAAAGCAGTCAAGACATTCTTGCTGAAACAGAGTAGAGCTGACTCCCATACAGCTTATTTTATCCAAGACGGAATAATGAGGTTGGATGTTCTGTAGGGGAGTTTATCATTGAAGAGGGTTTCCTCATTCAGGCTCTCCTCTTTATTTTGCATGCACACATTTACTTTTCTACTGTGCTTCCCATTATCCATTCTAATTTATTTATAGTTTTTGTTATTCACTATTTTAGCAATATCTCAGCAAAATTACTATTATTCACAGCCAAGTATAGTCTTTTACTAGATTTTCATATACATTTTGAGCTATTATATAGAAACTCATCACAGCAAAGGCAGACTATTTTTCCTCCCTAATGCTGAGTATATGTAATAATTTTCTTTCATTTTTAAGTGTAAAACTGATTCTTAAAGGGGGTTGCTTAATGTTTCAACATCTGCTACAGCTGAATTGGAATGGCATTTGAATTTCATTTGGCTTCAAATTTGCTAAATTGAGCTCCTTTCTACAATGGCACCAACAACCCATTTTTTTGTTTGATTGTTTGTTTCATAAAACCAATTTTGTAGGAGTAGGTAGCATTACAGCTTCAGCTTGTTTTCCAATGATCTTTCTCCTTCCTGGACAATCTTCACGACGCAGAGTCATCCCAAAGAGTAGAAGTACATGACCCCAGAAGATAGAGAAACATTGATCAGAAATTCTTTGGTTCCTTACAGACCCATCAGATAATTTTATTCATCCTAGAATCACAAATAATGGAATTATAAAAATAGCAAACATATATTCTACTCATCCTTCTACCTTATATGAATTTCTAATAAACTTCTAAGACTTAAAATCATCCTGTGACACAACATTTCCATTACACAGGTGACAGGAAAAATAGTGAAGATGTTTGTCATTGATCCCATAAAGTGGCACAGCTGGCATTTGATTTCTGGACTAATGGGAAAGTTCAGGACATGTTTCTGTGGTGCTTTGAGTAGGAATGACCTCCATAGACTCATGTTTTTGAATGCTTGGAACATAGGGAATGGCACTATTAGGAGATGTAGACTTATTGGAGGAAGTGTGACACTGTGGGGGTGGACTTTGAGGTCTCATATCCTCAGGCTATGTCCAGTGTGGCACGGAGTTACTCCTTGCTGTCTATAGATCAAGGTTTAGAACTCTCAGCTACTTCTTCACCAACATGTGTACCTGCATACTGCCATAATTCTACTATGGTAATAATGAACTGAACTCTAAACTGTAACCCAGGCCCAATTAAATGTTTTCTCTTAGGAGAATTTCTGTGGTCCTGATGACTTTTGACAACAATAAAACTAACGCTAAAATATGCTCTTTTTTTTTTTTTTTTTTTGCCTCCCTTGCCATTAGTGGGGAACACAGCTACAGTGACCTTGGGCAGATCAGAGCTCAGCAGTTCCTGCCTCCTAGTCCTTTAATAGAGGAATGGATACAGAAAATGTGGTATGTTTACACAATGGAGTACTACTAAGCTATTAAAAACAATGAATTTATGAAATTCTTGGGCAAATGGATGTAACTGGAGGATATCATTCTTAGTGAGGTAACCCAATCACAAAAGAAGTCACTAGATATGCACTCACTAATAAGTGGATATTAGCCCAGAAATTACCCAA
>NC_034601.1:47016193-47025357 GCF_900095145.1 Mus pahari | reverse complement strand
CCTGTAGGTGCAACAACAATATGAACTAACCAGTACCCCCTGAGCTCAAGTCTCTAGCTGCATATGTAGCTGAAGATGGCCTAATCAGTGATCACTGGGAAGAGAGGCCCCTTGGTCGTGTAAACTTTATGTGACCCAGCACATGGGAAGGCCAGGGCCAAGTTGTGGGAGTGGGTGGGTAGGGGAGCAGGGGCGGGGTGGGGTATAGGGAACTTTCGGGATAGCATTTGAAATGTAAATAAAGAAAATAATAATAAATTTTTAAAAAAGGTGTTCCAAGACAAAAAATAAATAAATAAGAGTTGCCTTGGTCATGGTGTCTGTTCACAGTGGTCAAACCCTAAGACAGATACATGATAGGTTCTTATGTAACAGAAACTGTCCTTTATGGGATGATATAATGTAGGATGAATATGTACAATGAGGAATTTAATAACTTTAAGGTTGTTATTTAAAATATATTTGACAGGGCTAAAACAACACAATTACTATCAAGAAATGTCATAAAATTAAATAATTGCCTTATTATTGATGAAAATAAAAGGGAAAATATAAAATATGCTCTTAATAATTAAGCTATTCCATGTTTCTAGCACAAATTGAGTCACATTGAAGATTTCAATCTATCCTTTATGTACTAATATTTTATTAAATACTATATAGATGTGTTAAATTTTAGAATTCATGGTATTAATTATGGAACTTCCAAAAGTATTGAAATTGCATAGAAATTCAATATTCTCAAGAGAGGGAATTGTGTATTTCTTCGTTTTAATGAATAATTAAGAGATATCAAGTTGGTCTTAGTTTTACAAGTCTTCCAATACATAGAAGAAGAAACATTGCATGTTTTACTTTCCAAATTAATCCAATAGTTCAATCCCAAGCTTTATGCATACTAATTTTAGAAGATACAATGTTACTCATACAATAGATGTTAATTTTACTGTAATTTAGAGAAGTATTTCAGAACATATGTTTCTTGATATTATGATAAAATGTTATCAAAAGTCATAACTTTGATGACCAATTTCTATTTGAGTTAAATTATTTATGAAAATTGTATAGCTGTGATTAAATATTTATAATAAAAGAAATCATTTGTACAAAGTACTGTATGTTTTTAATTTTTTTCAAATTTTTGGCATATATTTTACTTATAAGTGCGTATAAATAGTGTGAAAATACATGCACTTTTGAGAACAAAACCCACATATTAATGCTATTTTTTGATTGATATTATACTTTTTAAGTTGTTGATAACTAAAAGGTCAATACCCAGTAGTAAATAAAGTATATTTGTCTACCTAGAATGGACAGAAAATTATGTACAACATAATATATACTATATATTCAAATGTACAGTATACACACACACATATATATACATGTATATATATATATATATATATATATATATATATACACACACATATATATATACTTATTGAATACGTAGCATTCAGCTTTTATAAGTAAAATGCATGTAATATCAACTAAGAGATTAACAAATCTATCAAGCGATAACTTTTTATAAAAATTAAATTAATAAATTAATCAAGCTTTCAATTAATTCAGATATTTTATTGCTTACCATGGCGACTTAAAGAACAGCACCTATAGGTTCATATAGTTGAAAGTGTTTTTTCCCAGTTGGTGGTCTCTTTGGAAGGATTAGCATGTATTGAATTATTAGAGGAGGTGTTTCATTAGGGGTAGACTTCAAGATTTTAAAAGTCCACAGTAGGTTCAGTCTATGGATCAGGATCTAAGCTCACCTGTCTACTGCTAATGGTCGTGCAGGACCACCTGTGACCATGTTTCCTATTAGCTCATCCCTTAACCCTTTGAAACTATAAGCAAACCCCAATTGAGCTTTCTGCAATAAATTGTTTGGGCTGTGTCATCTCTCTTCAGCAATAAGATAGTAACTAAGATATTTTGATTTAATTTGGTACTGTAGTTTCATAATGTAGTTTCATGTCATTTGTGGAGATCTTTGGTATTGAAAGTTGAAAGAAGATAAACCTGCCAAAAAGAATCATTAACTGTAAATCTCTTCATAAAAATGTACATAATTACACTAGAAAAGCCCAAAATATACTTAAAAGATAATTTCGCTACAAGTGTCAAACTGCAGCATGCTTTTGACATTATTACATGAATTTTAAAAAATGATGTCATGAATCAGTATCTTATTTTAAAATATTATTTGTATAATTTATACAATAGTATGTTTCCATTCGAAAGGTTTCTCACATTGTAATCATTACATGATTCTCTATTTCCAGAATTTAGCTGCATTTTCTCTATACCTAATGAATGATAATCTTTGGAAAAAAATCCATTCCTAGAAAAACAGTCTCAATCACTAGTAAGATAAAATCATCAGTGATCTCATAATAAGGGAATATTCTCAATTACTGAAACATTGTTTTGTTCTATATTATAATGTTTGAATAGTAGTATTTAATATTATAATATAAATAGCTTGAACATCTGTTAAGCTTAGAGAAGTTTAATCAACAACATGCAAATCATTGTATTTGACTGCCTTGCTTTACAACACAAAGTAGCTTTTATATCATTAATCTAAATGGAACAGTATAACACGTATCTCTTTACTCAATGTGGGCTGATATTGGGTTTTTCTTATATATATAAGTCACACTATGTGTTATGCTTTTCCATTAATCTCAAGAATATGAAAATCCAAAGCTGGGGACAATAATACCTGTCTGTCATCACAGAGATGGGGAGGAAAAGAACGAAGATTAAATTAACTATGTACACATAGGTGATCTACACTGGCCAATCACTCTCTCAGCCTCTGTGATGTCATATGGCAGAGCAGGATGAGACAGGGCAGGATACCTACTGATTTCTGAGACCATAGCGAATATTTTGTAAAACTTTTCTTCTGTCATTTTATTTTAGCTTTTCCAGATGGTGCACTTTCTCTAGACATTTGAAGCATGTTTTAGGTGTAGGAGGGAAAATTTTCTGAATGTTAATTCAGTAGGAATGTAGTCATGGCAGGCATTCCTCAAGTTGAGTTGATTCTCCATTGAGTCACATAGTCAATTCTGACAGGGATCAAAGAGCTCACAGTTCATTGCACTTGGTCAAACTGAAATATCAATTATAAGCATTATAATAATACATTTTATTTCGTTCTTACTTTTTATCTTGTCTTTGATACCAATTAATATTCTTCATTGTTGTTTTCTTTCTTTACAAAAATATGATGTGTTAGTGACATATCATTTGGGAAAAACCATATGAGGATTTGACAATACAATATTTGGAATAGTTATGATTATTTTTCACTGAACCCGCAACACAGAAAATTGAATGTCTTTACTTTTAAAACAGAGAAAAGTAATTTATTAGCTTGCTGAGGTTTTCCTAACTTAAATTTTTCATATTTAAAATACAAGAATTTAAATTATAAAGATAAAAATAATAAGTGTACTTAACCATATTTAAACTTATACCTATGACTTGACTTAGCTTTAGCCTTGTGTTATTTTTCCTATGTTCTATAATTTTATAAAGTTGCCTAGAGATATCTATATGCTATTTCTAATAATGGTCTAGATGGAGCATTTTTTTATGGTCTACCATCGATTTCCCACTCACATTGTTTACTTCAACAGTCTGCAGAAGGATGAGATTTGTGAGAAAGTATGCTCATGCCAAACAAATATAACTTAACAAAATATGTGCACCAATTACAAGTTATGTGAATCTCATTAGTGAGACTAAATTCACTTAACTATATAATACAATATGATTCATAATAACTGCCTCTTCCAGTTGTTCTGAGATTATATTAGATAATGTACATAAAACATTAATTATTTTCCTGGCATATAATAAAAGGCATTTAACAAAAGGCCATTATTATCATTCTTTTCATTTATTTTTCTGCTTCTTGAGTAGACTGATATTTAAGTGATTTACATAATAATGTTTGCAGCAGTTTCTAATTTGAAGACTGTCTAAAGATGTTTCAACTTATTGTCTTTGTTAGTGAATAAATGACTTACTGATACAATTACTATTTTCCTGTTTTTGACAAACTGACACATTTTAATGGCTTAACATAGATTTGTATTTGGGATGGTTGGAATACTGAAACAGGTTTTGATAGGACTGTGATCAATTCCTCGAGGTATTGGACAGGGATGTTTCCCAACACCCTCCAGTTTCTAGACTCCCTCTACATTACCTGCTTCCAGCATCTCCTGCCTTACATAGATCACATCACATATCTCTCTCATGCCTTATAATAGAAAAGTCTTCTAAAAGTTATCTTGGCCCTGTGGAGTAGTTTGTATGGGTTTGACCCACATAGACTCATGCATGTTTAAATGCATGGCCTACAAGGAATGATACTATTCAGAGGTGTGGGGTCCTTGATAGAATAGGTGTGGCTTTGTTGAAAGAAATGTTCCATTGTGGGGAGAAGCCTTGGGGACTCCTAGTTCTCCAGCTCCACTCTGTGTGGAAGAATAAGTTCTCTCCTGGCTGCCTGTTGATTAAGATGTACAACTCTTGGTTCCTCCAACACCAGGTCTACCTGCACACTACCATGCTTCCTACCATGATGACAATGGGCTGTAAGCCAGCCACAATTAAATACTATTCTCTATAAGAATTTCCTTGGTGTCTCTTCACAGCAATGGAAACCCTAACTAAGAATACTGAATACAGACAGCAGGGTGTACTTAGGATGTATTTGTAAATGTGTAGCAGTATCTTTATATCATGTTTATAGTTTTCTAGATATATTTACACTTATTAATATCTCACTCAGACTTGTGATCATTTGATTTAACTTGTGATTACTTTTCTTTTTTTTTGTTAAGATTAGACACAAATGCTTGGCTTTCATTGATACATACATTTATTATTTATTTTTTATTAATCATTTTATTTGTTTACATTTCAAATGATACCCCTCTTCCTAGTTAGTCCTCTACAAATCCCACATCCCATCCCCTCTCTGCCCCCTTCCCTTTACCTCTATGTGGGTGCTTCTCTACCCACTCACCCACCCTGTCATCCCACCCTAGCATCCCCCTACTCTGGGGCATCAAGCCTTCACATGACTAAGGACCTTCCCTTCAATGATGTCAGGTAAGACCATCCTCTGCTATATATGTATCTAGAGCCATAGATCCCTCCATGTATAGTCTTTGGTTGGTGCTTTAGTCCCAGGGAGCTTTGGGTGATCCAGCTAGTTGATATTGTTGTTCTTCTTATGGGGTTCCAATCCCCTTCAACTCCTACAGTCCTTTTCCTAGCTCTTCCACTGGAGTTCTCAGGATAAGTATGATAGTTGGCTGTGAGTATCTGTGCCAGTATTGGTCAGGTGCTAGTAGAACCTCTCAGGAAACAGCTATATCAGGCTCCTGTCATCAAGCACTTCTTGGCATCAGCAATAGTATGGCTGTTTGGTGTCTGCAGGTGGGAAGGATCCCAAAGTGGGGTTGTCTCTGGATGGCCTTTCCTTCAGTCTTTGTTCCATATTATGTCCCTATCTTTCCTTCTGAGGGACAGTAACATTTCTGGGTTAACAATTTTGAGATGGGTGAGTAGCCTCATCCCTAAACTGGGGGCTGTGGCGATGTACTGGAGGTGGTCTTTAGAGGGTCTATTTCCCCTTTGTTGCTTATTTTGGCTGTTGCCTCCCAGGAGCCTCTTGCTTCTCTGGAGTGGGGGACTTTCTAGTGGCTACTCCCAGCTCCCCAACCCCCACTGCTCCAAATTTCTGTTCAGTCTTCTATAATACTCTACTTCTGTCACTTCCAATACCTGATTCTGTGGCCTTAACCCCCCTCTCCTGTCTCCCTCCCAAGTCTCTCCTCTTTTTACCTCTTATGATTATTTTGTTCCCCCTTCTATATAAGATAGATGTATCTATACTTTTTTCTTCTTCTTCTTAAGTTATATATGATTTCTGGATTATATCATGGGTATTCTGAGCTTTGGTGCTAATATCCACTTATTAGTGAGTACATACCATGTATGTTCTTTTGTGTCTGGGTTGCCTCACTCAGGATATTTTCTAGTCCCATCCATTTGCCTGCAAATTTCATGAAGTCATTGATTTTAATAGCTGAATAATACTCCTTTGTGTAAATGTACCTCATTTTCTGTATCTGTTCTGTTGAAGGATGTCATACATATTTCTATTATATTAGCTTTACTTGGATTCTATCATTGTTAATTTTTAACTGTATAAATCGTCTGTGGTGCTGAACCATCTTTCTATTAATGTTTTCAGTTTTTTTCACTTTTATCTACGAATATTAATTTTTTATTCTCCCAAGACAGACACACTTTGGAAAACATATATGAAGGGACGTAGCCTGTGTGAGAAGCATAATGAGAGTTATTTGCCTTAGGATATCAACAAATAAAACTGTAACATAGTTTGAAAGCAGGAACTAAGTCTTTGGACAAGTTCTTGCTTCTCCAAATTCTATTGTCCATGGAAATGAGGATTACAGATAGAGAGTCAACCTGTCTGCATTGTGACAACTGCACTATCAGCCTGTTATCAGCCTGGTCTCAGTGAGAAAGGAGGATTTCCAAGAAATGGGAAAATAAATTATATATTTAAACACAAGAATATAGATATCAATGAATGACACAACCAAATAGTTGCACTGTTAATGGATATGGAGCTCCTCCAAAACTTCCAGATACACTCAAGTTACTTCTGAATATCTAGTTCTTGTTCTTAGGTCTATGGAAAACACTGTCAGTCATACTAGAAAGTATGGATTAGAACAAATACAGATACAGAAAAATCAAATCCATCATCTGAGATGTTTAACGATCACAGAAATGTAGGAGAAATAGCTAATTGAGGTACCTATTAACAAAGCAGAGCTATCCAGCATCACCCAATACCTATGGCTCCTCCTGGCACTCCTCACCCTGGCCCCTACCCTAAACATCTTCCTCTCAGGGGCTAAATTTTTGCTTCCCTTCCTGCTATATAACTCAGCCATTTTGACTGCAGTTGTGTCTGGCACCTGCAGGTCATCTTAGGGTTTTACTGTTGTGAACAGGCATCATGGCCAAGGCAACTCTTATAAAGGACAAAATTTCATTGGAGCTAGTTTACAGGATCAGAGATTCAGTCCATTGTCATCAAAGTAGGAACAAGGCAGAATCTAGGCAGGCATGGTACAGGAGAAGCTGAGAGTTCTACATCTTGTTCCAAATGGAAACAAGAGAATACTGTCTCACAGGCTGCTAGGGGGAGGGTCTTAAAACCCATCCCCACAGTGATGCATTTCCTCTAACAAGGCTAAACCTACTCCAAAAAGTCCACACCTTCTTCAACAAAGCCACACCTCCTAATAGTGCCATTCCCTGGGCCAAGAATATTCAAATCACCATACAGGCTCTCTTGGTCATCAGGTCCTTGCTTGCTTTTTAGCCTTCTCTCTCCTCTAATGGTTCAATAAAGTCTCCTGGCCATGTTTAATAAGGACTTTTCCCTTTGCCTGATTTCCCTATTAAAATCTCAGTATGTTAGTACTTTAGGCATAGTCATGTCTTCCTCTTTTTGTTTCATTTACTAACATAATGATTTTATTTTCCAGATTAATTAAATTAATAAACAATTTGGAACAGCACTGCAGAGGCAGAGGCAGAGACAAGCAGATCTGCAAGTTAAATGATGAGATTGATCTACAAAGTCAATTCCAGGATGACACCCAGAGCTACATAGAGAAACACTGTCTCAAAAAAAAATTTGAAAAAAAAAAGATAGAGGAAAAAGAAAAAGAAAGAAATGAGGGAGGAAGGAAGGAGGGAAAGGGAAAGGAAAAAAAGAAGAGAAAAGAAACATAAAAGGAGAAAGAGAAACTAAAAGAAATAAACACCAAGCACTAATGAAGGACACTTCTAGGTATGTTTTGAAGGGCTTCTTGGGAAACGATTTAATTAATATTGTGGAAAAAAGTGCTCACCATGGGTGGTTCTAACCCATGGGTTAGAATCCCAGACAGAACAGAAAAATAAAAGAGGGCCACAGGCTCGGGTCGTTGCCAGGGAGAGGGCAGACTGCAGAAGGAACACAGCTTCTGGGAAAGACCCCGGTTCTGGCTCCAGAATTCCAGGCACCATCCCCGCAAGAGCAGAGGTGTCCTCTCAGGAGTGCTCTCAATACCTGAGCTGGTAAGGGAGCCATCTTTGCTCTGGATCTTCCAGGCTCCAGTCTGCACTGGAGAGAGTGTGGACTATAGAAGCTACACAGCTTTGTGATAGAAAGAAGCAATCAACCTTCTGGGACAGACTCTGTTTCTAGCTCCAGACATCTGGGAACCTTCCCCACCAGAGGAAAGGTGGCCACCGGGGAGGACTCTGTCTGCCAGAGCAGGTGAGAGAGACATATTGTGTCCAGGATCCCTCAGAGTCTAGCCTGTGCAGGTAAGTGTACAAACTGCAGAGGTGACACATCTGGGACAGACCCAGTTTTGGGCCCACATCTTCAGCAAGGAGGCAGATCTGAATTCCAGACCTCTGTGCACTTTCCCTGCAAGAGGAGAGCTTGCCTGCAGAGAGTAATATGACCACTGAGACTCAGGAGAGAGCTGGACTCCCAGGACTGATGACAGAGGCTAACAGAGTCACAGGAAGAACAAGCTCCAATCAGAGTCAATTCTAACAACTAACTCCAGAGATNACCAGATGGCGAAAGGCAAATGGAGGAATCTTACTAACAGAAACCAAGACCACTCACCATCATCAGAACCCAGCACTCCCACCTCAGCCAGTCCTGGATCCCCCAACACACCCGAAAAGCAATACTCGGATTTAAAAGCATACCGCATGATGCTGGTAGAGGACTTTAAGAAAGGCACTAATAACTCACTTAAAGAAATACAGGAGAACGATGCTAAAGAGGTACAAGTCCTTAAAGAAATACAAGAGAACAATGCTAAAGAGGTACAAGTCCTTAAAGAAATACATGAGAATGCTAATAAAGAGGTAGAAGTCCTTAAAGAAACACAGGAGAACACAANCAATGGATTTGAACAAAACCATCCAAGACCTAAAAAGGGAAGTATAAGCAATAAAGAAAACCCAAAGTGAGACAACTATGGAGATAGAAACCCTAGGAAAGAAATAAGGAA
>NC_034601.1:47010035-47016182 GCF_900095145.1 Mus pahari | reverse complement strand
TACTTCATTCCTCCTTAGAATAAGGAACAAAATACTCATGAAAGGATATAGGTACAGAGACAAAATTTAGAGCTAAGATGAAGGATGGACTATTCAGAGACTACCCCATCCGGGGATCCATCCCATCGTCAGCCACCAAACCCAGACACTATTGCACATGCCTGCAAGATTCTGCTGAAGGGACCCTGATATAGAGGCCTCTTTTGAGCCAATGCCAGTGCATGACAAACAGAGAAGTAGATACTCACATTCAGCTATTGGATGGAACACAGGGCGGCCCCCAATGGAGAAGCTAGAGAAAGTACCCAAGCTGAAGGTGTTTGCAACCCTATAGGTGGAACAACAATATGAACTAATCAATACCCCTAGAGCTTGTGTCACTAGCTGCATATGTAGCAGAAGATGGCCTATTCAGCCATCATTGGGAAGAGAGGTCCCTTGATCTTGCAAACTTTATATGACCCATAGAGGGGAACACCAGGGCCAAGAAGTGGGAGTGAGTGGTCAGGGAGCAAGGTGGGGGGAGGGTATGGGGTACATTCGGGATAGCATTTGAAATATAAATGAAGAAAATACCTAATAAAATAATTTAAAAAATAAAAAAAATTAAAAAAATAAAAGAGGGCTGGGTAATCAAACAAATCTTGCTCAGCTATGCCTTCCCAGACAGGATAGACTATATCCTTTGAACGCTGGCCCAAGATAATCCTTGACTCCCTGAAGTTAATTCTTATGAGATCTCTCGTCATAGCAAGGATACATGTAACTAGGACATCTGGGTGTTCCTGGACAATTGAGGGGCATTAGCATTCTTCCCAGTGTTGCTCCTTCTCCATGAGTTTCCTACAGTAGCATTCACAAAGAGCCTTAGTTACTAACCCATAGTGCCGTCAACATTATTCAACTTTAAGTAATGGAATATAGACAGAGTCAAAGACAGCATTCTGATACTCTAGTTTAGACAATAAATTTTTAACCAAGCAGACATATTTATTAGTCATCACTCTACTAAGAATAAAAAAGTAGAGGATTGGAAGAGGTCCTTTCACTACTGTAGCAGGCAAAAATCCCTCATAAATTCTGATAATTCATTTGCCTTTTCTCTTGAGAGACATGTTTGTTCAAAATATCTATTGTAATTCTTCATGTGTAGAGTATTAAATATTTCAGTTTGGGCAACTTGCCATCTGAATATGATCTTCAAGGTAGTAAATTTGGAATCTACAGTTGGATTTTGTTGGGTTATTTAGAACATTTTCATGCCCAATAGTGTAAAAGGCACAGCTGGCTCTATAGAGTTTGTCTTCTATATGTAATTATCTTGGTCAATAATGAAGACTAATAGCCAGGGGGTGGAATAATTACCCAGGGGTAAATTTCACTTGCTACAATACTGGGTTATTGAAATGATAAACTACAGCAATGAAAAATAAAATTGCTTACTATCACATTAGCCTAAGGGACTTCTAAAAGTTATAGCCTGACTTCTGATTTCAAATTCATTTTTGGCTCACATAATTTTGAAGCCAGAAGTATAAAAAAAAAAAAAGACTGTACAAGAAAAATTATTGATACATGCTCAATGTGTTGTATATTCAATTGTTTATATTTTCTTTTTACCAGTGAAGTGCATGTGTTCATTAGCTCTCTACAAAATGCCGAGTTGATTTCTGAAATAGGAATGTACTTCTTTCTTAATAGAGTAACTGGCTTTGTGTCAACATCAGCTTTAGTTTCAGGCATCATGATAAGAAATAATATGATTTGAGCAGACCCAGGAAGGCTCTGAACTGAAGTGAACATTTTTTAAAAAGCATGTGGTGACTAAGTGATTTCAATCTATTACCCAGCTCCCATTTCACACATTTATAAAGAGCACTGTCCAATGACTACATCCTTCAATGTGGGGAGCCGCCCTCACATTCGCCATTACAAGATGGCGCTGATGTCCTGTGCTCTAACAAACAAACAAGGCAGCTGCGCATGTGCTGGGTAGATTTCCATTCCCTTGTGCCCTGCCTTTCCCGTGGCGTCATCTGGGGTGACAGCAGGCCGCCAACCAGAGGGTTACACGTCCTAGGCGGCGATCTTGCTCTATATAAGCTGAGGGATTTGGTTCTTCTCTTCTCTTCTCTTCTCTTCTCTTCTCTTCTCTTCTCTTCTCTTCTCTTCTCTTCTCTTCTCTTCTCCTCTCTTCTCTTCTCCTCTCTTCTCTTCGCCCTTTGCCTGTTGGAAGCTTATGCTCTCCCTCTCAAGAGCATTAAAGCTTTGCTGCAGAAGGATCCTGTTTGTGTGCCGCGTCGTTTCTTGCTGGCGAGAAGGTAGCGCGGGACATCTTTGCTGCAGAAGGATCCTGTTTGTGTGCCGCGTCGTTTCTTGCTGGCGAGAAGGTAGTGCGGGACACTTCAATCCCTCTTGGGAAACCACTTCAGGCCATTGACAATTAGTTGCTACAGAGTTTTCTGTTCTCATATGCATGGCAGGGCAATCTGCCTCCTCAGTGGCCTGAGTGTAGACTGAAGAACAGCAATGTCTAAAGAATTCTGAGAAGTAAAAAGCATCCTGCAAGAAGTAGAATAAAAAAAAGAAGAGAAAATTTCCGTTTAAAATATATTTTATTGTAAATCACCCAGCACTAACCAGTGTACTCATTTTCCTAAGTCTGTTCTTCCTAAATGCGGGTAGCAGCTTTCCTAGTGTTTCAGGTGATGACATTTGTAGTAGATAGCATGCTATTGAAAATTTGTAAAAGGTTTTCAGTTCAAGACTGAACTTAATTCATTTTTAAAGTTATTTTTCTTTACTATTTGTAAAATAACTCACATTGACTACATAATATTGTGCAAATTTCCTACAAGGAAAGAGTAAATGAAGAAGTCAATAAAAATATTGTTACAGACAATATTTTTACAAGAAATTCTGTTCTACATTTTAAAATGTTTTATTGATTCTTTGTGAATTTCACATCATATACCTCAATCCCACTCATTCCCCCATCCCTTCACAACCTCTCTCTACCCTTGTAACCTCCCACTCAAAAGAGAACTGTAACAACAAAACAAAAACTTACTAACTATCCAACTTAACTAACAAAAAAAACCATCTCATTGTGGATACTGTGATGTGCCCTTTTGTCCCTTTTACCCAAATTGTTTCAGTTGCAATCTCCATTGCATGAGACATTGGTCTAGTCAAAGCCTCTTGCTTCTGCTATACTGTCAATACTGGATGCTCACTGGAACTCTCCTTGGATATCCTTTTGTTGTCCTGTTCCATGGAGATGCAGAAGCTTTGGTTCTGCAGCTTTGTTCCTTCAATCTGCTCTAGCCATTCATAAATGAGATGGATATTGTGTTGGACTAACTCTAAATTGAGGATCTGAGACTTTGTGGAAGCTGAGTTGGTCAGCTCACCAGCTCTTTTGCTCCTATGTCGCCAGGGTCAACTTGCCAGCTTTCCCCTGGTGAGGTGCTAGGCCAACTTTCCCAAGTTCTATAATGCTATAACAGGCAAAGGGTGGGACCAACTTTCCCTAGTGCTGGTGGCAGTGAGGGGCCAGGAGAGCTCTCCTACTCTCCTGACCTTGTTGATGAAGTTCACCCTTCTGCCTCATGTTTCAGGAAGAAGGGCCTCCATCCGGAGCCCACGCTAGTACATAGCAGATAAGGGTTAGGGCTACGTTATGCCCTCAGATCCAGGCTGGCTCACCCATGCCCATGCCAACTGGAGCCAGCTCTACAGTGCTTCTCAGACAAGGTGCAAGACCTGCTTTGCCAAGTGTCACAGCCTGTGAAGGAGAGAGCCAGCTCTCCAGCACTGACTCCATTGGGTCCACCTCTCTCTCAACAATCCCACCAAACACAGGTCTCCCAAACTGCCCAGGTGAGGGACAAGGACATCAATATGGCCTCAGGTTGCAACCCAGACTAGGGACCTATGCATGACCTTTGGTGTTAACACGGGCTTCAGACATCAACATTGACCATGACTTCCATAGGACAGATGATCCAGACATAACCCCCTGAGGCAGCATGGGCCTAGATGTCATATGGTCTCAGGTGACAGCCAAGACCACTGATACCAGCACAGTCTTTAGTGGTAACTTGGGCAAGAGACACTGACACAGACCTTAGTTGCAGGAGGACTGTGGAGACAGACATGGCAGTCAGCCGCAGTTCAGGACCAAGGTGTCACTATGGACACATTTGCCAAGACAGGCAACTCAGCTCAATTTGGCTCCAGTATCAATGACTCCCAGATATCAATGGTTTGAGGTAGCATCCCAAACCACTGAAACCAAAATAGCTTTCAGTGGCAACACAGACTTCATTCTTCTTTATTTTTTTATTAGATATTTTCTTCATTTACATTTCTTTGTTTATTAGATATTTTTTCATTTACATTTCAAATGCTATTCCCTTTCCTAGTTTCCTCTCTGAAAGTCCCCTATACCCTTCTCCTGCCCTGCTCCCCAACCCACCTATTCCCACTTCCTGGCCCTGGCATTTCCCTGTACTGGGGCATATAATCTTAGCAAGACCTAGGGCCTCTCCTCCCACTGATGGCTGACTAGGCCATCCTCTTCTACATATCCAACAAAAGACACAAGCTCTGATTAGTTCATATTGTTGTTCCTCCTATAAGGTTGCAGACCCCTTCAGCTCCTGGGGGTCCTGTGTTTCATCCAATAGATGACTGTGAGCATACACTTCTGTATTTGCCAGGCACTGCCATAGCCTCATAAGAGATAGCTATATCAGGGTCTCTTCAGCAGAATCTTGCTGGCATGTGCAGTAATGTCTGGGTTTGGTGGTTGTTTATGGGCTGGATCCCCAGGTGGGCCAGGAAAGACTTCATTCTTAAAGGAATAGTAATTATGGTATCTCTGGATTTCTACTCTATATAATACAATGTGCTAGACTTTACATTTCTAAATGAAAATATCAAAGTATATATATAGTCTTGTTACCTGAGTTGTTTCTTCAAAAAACACAGAATTGTTTTTGAAATATGTTTTTATGTCCCTCTCACGTGCAGTGGATAGGAGTGACCACATTTGTCATTAAACCTGGATACTGTTCGTTGTTTATATGCTTCTATGCAAAAACCTGTTTTTGCTATATGCAACTATTCCTTCCGATTATATAAAGTTTGAACTAAGGAGATCTTTATTCAGGTGACCTTTCTTAACCCTTGTTAGAGAGCCCTACTATTAAGGTCACAGTCTCCCATGATCAGTTTTCTGAGCTTGGGGCAAAACGGAGGACTCACATTTTCAGCAAGGCTTCCTTTTCTCTGCCTGACATAGGAGTGTCCCTGAACACAGGTGCCTAGCCTGACCTGAAGAATGAACTGTGCAAGGATACTTAACTCAGTACACAAGTCTCACTCCTGCTTGCAGATGATAATAAGGTACTATACTAGGTACTAAGAGGTACTGTCCTAGAACCAATTAGGCCTTTCCACCTTTACCCCTAAAAGCCCTTTAAATCCTGTTCCCGGAACAACAAAGTAGTTATCTCACTGCAGCAGTCCCTGGAAGTCCATCCATTGGTTTCCATGGCTGCCCAAGCCCTACTCACTGTTTCTGCTCCCTTTGCTTTTGCACCTCCAAAGAAAAGGGAATCCCACAAACCCTTAGGGAATACATTTTCTGATGTTTGGCTATTACATGCAACTTTGGACCATCTCAGTTTGAGACTCTATTCTCCCAAGTTCCACCACAGCGAGAATGGTGATCATCAAAACATAAATAATAAATTATCACATAGGAAAATTGGGGAAGTGGCAAAGTGGGGAAACAAAGAAAGGTTAGAAAAAGAAAAGAGAGAAGAAGGATTAAGAAAGACAAAGCAGAAGAAAGTTGAGATAGGCAAGAAACCAGCAAAGGAGTCTTCCTTCATGGTTAGATCTTAGGAAACTTAAACACAAGAGTTTTTAAAGATATTTAATTGAAAACTATAAAGTCATTCCTAAGAAAGGAATGGTAAAATGAATTTATGAAATTCTTGGGCAAATGGATGTATCTGGAGGATATCATCCTTAGTGAGGTAACCCAATCACAAAAGAAGTCACTAGATATGCACTCACTGATAAGCGAATATTAGCCCAGAAACTT
This sequence comes from Mus pahari, assembly GCF_900095145.1. NCBI lineage: Eukaryota > Metazoa > Chordata > Mammalia > Rodentia > Muridae > Mus > Mus pahari. The sequence continues at coordinate 47,010,064 of NC_034601.1, read as the reverse complement.
AGAATACCCAAGATACATTATGCAAAACA
>NC_034601.1:47005397-47009460 GCF_900095145.1 Mus pahari | reverse complement strand
AAAAAAAAAAAACAAGAAAAAAAAAGAAAGGAATGTTAAATCTTTTAATGGCTAGAAATGGTCTTCTAAAAGTTATATTAATTTTTGGAAAGAAGAACAATTCATTTTCACTTTCCTCCTCATGTTTGATGGGGTTTTCGGTCACTATAGTTTTACTCCTATACATAGCTTACCATATTAAAATGTAGCAAAATGAAAAGTGACAGAGTAATCCGAATAAATGAAGGGAATGTAAAATACCTAGGAGGCCCATAAAACAAAAGAGGTACTGGTTTACTTATATTATTAACTGAGGGTCATTGGAAAGACACTTCAATTTGCAGAGACCCAAATGTCCATCTGTGCGTTGATCACAATAATAAGCTGTGTATATATTATTTTATACATATTATGTAGTTTATACATCATGGTAAATGATACTAGCTCTTGGGTAGAATGATAGCCAACAAGTAGTGTATGATTTGGTACTGAAGTAATTTATAATACATGACTTGAAAAATCATAAGTTACAATTTCAATAATTAAAACATTACAGTTAAAATAATAGCCTGATATTATGACTGAGATATGTATGATTGATGCAAAACCCTCAGTGCTACTCATTTACTATTGGGGTAATTACATACAAAAATTAAGACCAAATGTAGTAGAATTTGCAACAAAAATAAAAATTAAGTTGATTTATTTGTTTTGAAATGATGTAAATTTTTGCAGAGGGAGTAGTAATTTTAAAAGTATGTTTTAGGAAAAAATATTTGTCCAAAGAAGTCACAAATGTTAAACTGTGAGCATGTTGTATAAAAATTAAAAATAAGGATAGAAAGGAAATCCCCAGATGATTGCTGGCACTATATGGTTATTACAGTAACTATCATAATATTGCTCTGTGTGTATACCGTTATACATAAAGTTTCGGCATTTTGTAGCATTAATGTTACAGTAACAATGAAAATGGAGGGGAAATTAACTGGAATTTGAGTATCCTGTTAAAGAGTGAGATACCATCAATAACATATTCATCTTCAAATAATTCAAAACAAATATCAGTAACATTGAACAGTTACTAATCTTTTCACTGTTTGGTAATTCACAGGTGATACCCAAGTATCAATCTTGACTTGGTACTCTATGCTTAATGGACTTTGGAAGAAAACTAGAAAACTCTGAAAAATATTTGCAACCTGAAATATAAAAATAAAATATCTTTTTATATCACAGTAATAGTAACTAAAGAATAATGATATAATATGTATTATACATAAGAGAACAATAAATATTAGAAAATAACACAATATAATAGCAAAGATAATAATATAACATATATTATACAAAATAATGACTACAAGATAATATAAAAATAAGAAAGATAAAGATATTATATATATATTATATATTTATATCATGACTTTATTATTATCCTTAACTAGAGAACAACATTTACAAATGACTAAGAAAACAATGGGTTTTCAAATATAAACAGTAATGAGGAAAATATGTATATGTATTTATGTCCATTAATGTATGTATTGGTTCTTCTCATGTCCTGAATGTATTGGTTCTTCTCATTTATTAATGGACATATATGACCATTAATAAATGAAAAGAACCAATACATACACAATCCACACAAGAAAGTGATGCCTTCTCTATCATTGACCAATGACTCTTATGACTCTTTTAAAAGGCCATTGAACACCTCTCCAAATTTTAATATTTAATATTCTTTATTTTAATATATTTTTAGGTTCAACTACTTTGGAAAAACTGAGTCAGTGCTCTCTGGTCCAGGAGTAAATGATCATTCTATCAAGGTTTGAGAATAAAAAGTAAACTACTAAACTGGCACACTACAACTTTTCATGGTTTTGGAGGTACTTGTTCATAATTTAGTTTTATTATTGAGGACAATTTTCTTTAACTTTGGGGGTTCTACTTTTCACTTAACAGAAACACATTATAGATGTTTTCCTCATATTCAAACTGCTATCATCATTAGTTTTGTAATTTGGACCACTGAAATTTATGAGTTAAACAGAGTACTTATACACCACATATATACATACATATATATATATATATATATATATATATATATATATATATTATAACCAAGTCAAGTGGTATATCCAGTGCATTCAAATGGTGATGCATATGTTGGACCACCAGTAGATACAATGTGACATTTCACCAGACATCACAAAACAATACATAATTTAAAATTGATAAATTATTTATTTTTGAAAATTTCCATATGACACATTCTGCATAGAACTAGTTAAGGAGTGACTATTATGTATTTTTAATGCAGAAAACTTAATTGTAATTCTGTACAACTACTCTTGTGATACACATAAGATGTATAGTTTTCAGCTCAACACAGACAGACAGACAGACAGACACACACACACACACACACACACACACACAAACACACACACTCAAACACACACACCTCCTATATGTGGAATTCATTAACAATACATAATTCTTTCTGTAAACTAACATCCCTATTTTAGTTCTTTTTATTTTTTAATTAACATTTTCTTTTATGTATATCCTGTTCACTGCCCCATTCAGGTCGTGCCTTCTCATAATACTTACCCCATCTCCCTCCTCTTCTTTTCTGAGAGTGTGGTGTCCTCCCTGGGTATCCCCCTATCCTGGCACTTCAAGTCTCTGTTGGCTAAGTGCTTCCTGTCACACTGCTACCATACAAGGCAGCCCAGCTGGAAGATCATATCCCACCTACAGGCAACAGCTGTTGGGACAGCTCCAGCTCCAGTTGTTTGGGACCCACATAAAGACCAAGCTGCACATCTGCTGCATTTGTACAGTGAGACCTAGGTCCAGCCCATGTATATCTTTGGTTGAGGTTTCAATCTCTGAGTGCCCCAAGGGTCCAGGTTAGTTGATTCTGTTGTTCTCCCTGTGGAGTTTCTATCCCCTTAGAGGCCTGCAATCCTTCCTTCTATTCCTAAAGAAACATTCCTTCAGTAGACCACTGCACTGCTTTTGAGTGGACCACATAGTCAACCATATATATGATGTATGATATTTTAACTGATTCAAACTTCATTGCTGTTTGACGTAGGGTCTCCCTATAGAACCCAAGTAGTCTCCAAACTAAGGATCATCCTGTTTCAGCCAGGACCTTACTTTACAAGTGTGATTCAGGCTTGATTCTGATTGAAGCTTCATGAGATTTTATAAATTTTTTGCTATGAAAATAGCAGGAAATCATGAAGGAGTAAGGATATTAGATGACCTAGCAGCACATGCTGTTTTATTAGAACCTGAGTTAGGGACTTATGGGAAACTTGTAAAAAGGCAGATTATCCTGACTTTTCCATAGTCTTATTATTTTAATTTTTGCTTTTGTTATGCTTCATTTTGTTTTATGGGACAGAATCTCTTGATATAGCTCATAACTAGCCACAAACTTATAATTCTGCTGCCTCACTGTCACAGATGCCTGGACTACAAGCATGTGCTGCCCACAGCTGTCATTTATAGTCTTTTGAGCAAGGTTATTTGAGGGATCAGCTCCGTTACCTACAAAAAGATGTACAAGTGTTGTCTTTGTCTAGTCACTGCTGTCTATACTTCTGAGTTAGCAATGGAATCTCAGAATTACGAAGAGTCATGAAAATGCCTAGCTGAGTTTCTCAAAGGGAATCATCATGACGTCCTCCAAAAGACCCAACAAGCCGCTGAAAAAGTCAGATTTACACCCAACCAATGGACAGCAACTGCTGACCCGTGATTGAATTAGGAGAAAGCTGGAAGAAGCTGAGGAGGAGGGCAACCCTGACGGAGGATCAGCAGTCTCAACCTAGACCCCTGAGATCTCTCAGATACTGGACCACCAACCAGGAAGCATACACCAGCAGATATAAGCACCCCCCCCCAACACATATACAGTAGAGGACTGCTGGGTCTGGCTTTTTAGTCAGAGAAGATGCAGGTAACCCTCAAGAAACTATTGGCTCCAGGGAGTGGGGAGGTATGGTGTGGTGGGGGTGGGGACAGCCTCATGGAGACAAGGGGCAGGGAGGAGGTATGG
>NC_034601.1:46994340-47005315 GCF_900095145.1 Mus pahari | reverse complement strand
TATATATATATATATATATATATATATATATATATATATATATATATATAATGAAATTATATATATATATATATAATGAAAAACATGCAAAAAATCCTAGTACATGCCAAAGACATTTCAGTAGATATATTCCAGAGCTTAAATTGAAGTAAATAAAAAGTATCCTTTTTATTAAGAAAGAAAGAAAGAAAGAAAGAAAGAAAGAAAGAAAGAAAGAAAGAAAGAAAGAAAGAAAGAAAGATGCTGAGAATGCATTCATTCCGGTGTCAAGATAGAGGAAAACTGAGTTTCCTCATGTGGGAGTCAAATGCATATTCACCTCACTGTGGATTTCCCCGTAATCTTTTGATTATAAAGCTAAATCTGCACATACAACACAGGAAAATATTTCAGTGACATAACCTGCAGTGGAGAAAAAAAATGTGTACAAAGAGCTTTTCTGGTTGTTGCTATAGAGGAGCTTTGGAAAGGAAGAATATATTGATTTTCAATATTACAGTGTTTTGCTTACAGGGGAGTTTTCAGAATTATTTCAAATAAAAGAACACATGGCATGAATTCAATGTTTTGGAGAGCATAAATCTTGAAGGTAGCAATGAGATTTTTCTGATGAGATTCTTTGTGAAACACAACTAACAAAGGCACGTCTTTTAATGAAGACACCAATTTCAATAATTTTGCCTATTGCGTTGTATTCACTTCCAGCAGCTACAGATGGATTTCTTCATTTAGATATGGTACTGTACATCAATTGACAAGTGGACGAAGAGGGAAAAAAGCAGCCGAGTGGCCGGAGAAAGTGGCAGGTGACAGGCGCTCAGTGAAGCTGTTACACCTGGCTGTTAATATGAGCAATTAACCTGTACCGCTTCCATTTTCCATTTTCACGTGAACCTGAGTAAACATACACTGATCTCTCCCTCTGAATTGTCAAGGCAGATGTTGGGACAAAGCTGACTTGACAGGTATAAAAATCTGTTGAATTATCCATCATCTAATTGCAGCAGTTGGGCAGAGCAGAGGTCAGTGCTGAGTGGCTAAGCAGACAGCCACTGAAACATTCTATCATTTTAAGGAAGAAAACAAAAGAGAGCGTTGTCAATTGATTTAAAGGAAGAGCCTTCTATGGTACATACGAAGACTAAATAAATTATAAACCTAGATAATTGGCCACACTGACAGAAGTAAAATGAAGAGATTTAGTTTCCCACACCCATTTAATTCACTAATGCCCCTCTCAAAACCATTAGCAGGGTGACATTTGCTGTAATTGTAATTTTTTTCTATATGTGCTTAATTTGCAGGAAGTGTAGCATCTGTGAAGTTGTTCAGCTCACAGCCCTGGAGACTGGAGCCTGCTTATTGGCAGAGGCAAGATCCTGAGACAGCCTAAAAGTCTAGCTATTATTGTAACCTTTGCCTTGCCTGCTTCACCATCTCATATGGAGATGGGTGAGCTGGGGGCAAAGGGCATGAGAGAACTAGCAGACAATGACTAATCCCATCTGGACAAGTGTTCTCTCAGAGCTGGACATGAGGAAATTAAAAGAATCCATGCCATGTTCACGTCAAGAGATTTTCTCCAACAAGGGTCTAACAGCACAATAGCCAGACTCCAGTAGTTTGATAATCATTATCAGAAAATGTTTAATTGAATCCCTAAATCCCTAAAAATTACATTGCGACTTTTCCAGCTACAAGAAGACTCACTGCTTGACAGTCCAAGATGTATGCCATAGTAAAGTTAATCTTCTGCCAATAGCTATTAAGAAATAACCAAACATTTCCAAAACTGACCATAGAGTTGATGAAGTATTTAACCTTGTTCCTCATTTTCTTTTCCCCTAGAATCCTTTCTATATCATTAAGATGTTGTATGGCCAATACATAATTATTCCTGTAACATAAGATGCTGTGAGGTTTGAGTTACTGGATATAATGTCTCTCTTAAAGCAGTGATTGAAACTAATAGGACAGTGCTGTGTTAACCATTAGTACCCTATGTCGTGGTGCGATGAAGCCAACACCTCTTCACTTTCACCTCACACCAAAGGTGACCTCCGTTTGATATTGAATGTTTCAACCTAAAATGGAATTATACCACTTTCTCTCCTCTCTTTGTTCCCTCCCTTCCTTCTGACTAGCTCCCCTTTGCTCCTCCCAACCCTCCCATAATGTTAATAGCTTCCTACACTAGTATGTCATTTCTCCATTGTTTTCATTGAGTATTTTCAGGAAGAAATCAATATATTCATTTCTCTCTTCATTTTCCACCCACTTTTTTCTTTTCTCTTTCTCTCTTAACAGTTATAATTAACAATTATTTTAGATGTATGCTTCTTGAGCTTTGAATTTGTCCAATTCTCTTTTGTCTTGCAGGGATATACATATATATATATATATATATATATATATATATATATATATATATATATGAGAAACTATATTTCTGAGACTCATTACCTATGGAATGAGATAATCACATACTAATGGAAAAAGTCCATCTAAGTGCTATTGTAATTTTTCAATAAGTTTCACATTCAATAGAGCATTGTATATGTTTTAGGCTTTTCTTCTATAGCAGTAACTACAGAGTATTGCTTTTTCTGTTTTCCTTAGGTATTTTCTTGAAAAGTACCCTAAGTAATTAATATTCCAGTGACATAATTTGTAGGATCCAGGAAAAAGTTACAATGTAAGTCCTTTACAAAAAATTATGAAGACTTTCAAAACAATAGTATCACAGAATTGAACAGTGTATGGCTCCTCTTGTATGCCATGTGCCTAGTGTTAATGCCGAAATTGGAGAGGCACAAAACTGACCCTGATTCTCTCTGTTCAGCCTTTTCAGTTAGAATGGAAATTAATTATATTTGTTGGGAAGATTTACATTTATGTTCTAGTAAAAGTAAGCTTATCTGGAGTACGATAGACAAAAAAGTTTAGAGATAGGGTTATGCTTAAGTTTGAAATTGTCAACTCAATATCTTTGACTTGTAATTCCTGAAGAGTTCTCTGATTTTATAGAAGCTTCCCTCAGAATGCTAGAAAAGTATCATATCACATAGAAGAATTTACATCCACTATCTAAGCACAAGATCTCATCTTTGTCCTGGAAGGGATCTATCTAATCATTTACTAGTTCCAAGGAGGATAATTTAGAAATGGCTGGGGAGGGGGGGAGAGAGATGATAAAGGTCATCAAATATCATTTTATCTTTTGCATATATCACATTAACATTTTTGTTGGCTGATCTTGTACTTTTCATAACCATTTATTAGATGATGCCTTTATTTATTGTGATTCGGTTGATCCAAAGGTCATGGTACTTTTGAAGACATTTTCTTTAACTTCTGTTATTTTCTTTTATTCATTACATTTCCTATATACTTTTACATTAAACCAGTAACAGTCTTTTATTAGTTCTTTAAGAATTCTATATAACGTGTTTTGGTCATATTCCTCTCCCGTGCCACCTCGTCCCAAATCTGCACCTGCTTCTCTCTCCTTTTCCTTCTCTCTATTTTTTTTATAATCCCATCAAAATTAATTTGCATTGCCCATATGTTCTAAGATGTAGAGCTACCCAGCTACCCTGTTGTTTCCAAAAGATACAGTCTCCTTATCGTCTTACAGCAGCTCTTGTTCTCATATTCTTTCTGCCTACTACTGCACAATGGTCCATAATTCTTGGGAGGACGAATTATAGTATAGATGCCCCATTTAAACCTGAGAATTTCACAATATCTTAATCTTTGCAGCTTCAGCAGTTGGCAGTTACTGAGTAAATCACAACTCTAATCTGAATTTTCTCTGATGAGCATTGATAGATGCATTAACTTATGGATATCAAAATTAACCATAAAGAATCATTTTAAAAGTATGCCTATTTAGCACAAGGATAGTGGTAGTATTAACATAGAGCCTAACTAACATCTATGTAGCCTTAGGTCCTAAGCCTTATAATGATGTCAGGTATGAGTGTCATCTTGGATCAGGATTTCAATCCAATCAGGAACTCATTATTGAATTTTATGAAGCCACTGCTACAGCAGTAGGCATGTGTAATCAGGCTAGACTCGACTATAACTAAAGAGGGCATACCTGGGTGTGATGATTATGTTTTTCTCCTGGAAACATGCATAACCCCTCCCAGCAATATAAAACTAACCAGTAGGGATGGAGTTCTTAAATCAGTACCAGCTTGATTTCTTTTTATTCTGTGACTTGAATATTTGGCGTTTCCAGACAAAGGATCTTACTAACAAATTATGGAAGGCAGTCAACAATATTAGCAAATCTTATAATTTTGGGGAGCACGTTATGATTCTACTCTAGGTGCATTCAAAACAGCTACAATACAGGTCCTTTATTCATGGCACTGACCTTTCATTTTGAGTCTCCTAGGGGAATATATATATATATATATATATATCCACATGTATCCACATATATATCATATACATATATACATCATATATATATATATATATATATATATATATATATATATATATATATGTAAGATTATAAAATAATGGGTTTCTGTATTTTTTCTAAATCTCTTTAATATTTATTTATTTATCCCTCCCCAATTCTATTGTTTATAATGCCTTCCTACTCCCTATTTAAACTTCACCCTTCCAGTTCCAATATTTCCTTTAATACTTCATACTGCTGCATTGTATATTCATCACAGGGATCCCAGATGAACTCTGTGTACATTAAACAGAAAATAAATATATCTAACTATTTAAAACAAATATCCAGAAGTGAGGGAAATATGGCATTGGTCATTCTAGGTCTGGGTTACCTCAGAATGATTATTCCACCTCCATTGACTTAGCTATGAGTTCATAATGTTGTTTCCTTAAACACAGAATAATATTCTGCTGCGTAATTGTCTCATATTTTCCTTATCCACTCATCAGATAATATATATCTAAGCTGTTTTCATTTCTTAGCTCTTGTGAGTAGAGAAGCAAAGATGAAAAGGTATTTATATAGTAGAATAGAGAGTGTTCTGGGACTAAGTGCTAGGGCTGGGACAGCTGGCTCCTGTGGTAGATAATTTCTAGCTTTGTGAGGACACTTAAATTTCAACACGTGAGATTCCAGTTTTCAGGGAATCAATAGTACATTTCTCCCACATTCAAGCCAACATTAACTTTTTTCATCTTTGGCCATTATAACTGAAAAAAAATACTATTGAATGATGAAGAAGGCACTTGAAATTAGAAAAAAAAAAATCTTTCCAAGATCATTGGGTTTTAGGATTAATATTGTGAAAATGGCCATCCTACCCAAAGGAATCTGCAGATTCAACACAATTCCTACCAAAATCCTAGTACACATATTTATATAAATTTAAATAAAATAATTTAAAATTTGATATGGAACTCTAAAAACATAAGACAGCCAAAATGTCAATTTCAGGAGTCTTTTTATTCTGAATATAAAATCCCTAGCATACACAAAGCAAATATTTTGCTCCTAAGCTGCATTCTGAACCTTTCTGATATTAAACTTTCACATGTCAAATACTCATATTACAGTATAATGATAATTTCCAAAGAAAATAGTAAAAAATAATTCAGAATATCAAGTTATGATATAAGAAAAAGCAGAGAAATTTTTATGAGAAAAAATGATGGTGGGCTTAGGGCTGCCTATAATAATTCATATAACACTATTAATAAGGAGGTTGTAGCTATGGTTATATTACAGAATCAAAAAGACAATATTTAAGAAATTATTGCTCTGTGGTTAAAAATTACTAAAGGAAATATCACTGTAAGATTGTTAAAGAACTCTATATATAGCTTTGTATACATATTTCAGAGTCCAGTGGGGACATACTTTTATATCATACTTTATATAAAAAATAAGGCTTGGAGAAGCTGAATGATGTGTTCCACTATACAGCTAATAGCAAATTGTCATTGAAATAATCTTAGTTTAAAGTACTGAAATTACATCATTATAGTAGTTTACAAGAAGCTACTTGGTTGAAATGATAGAAAGAATGAATTATTTGCTCTGTAAGCATACCAAGGAGAAATTCCATGAGGCTATTCATAGACTAAATCATGTTCATAACCATTCATACATTTATTCGAGCATTTTTCCTTTAATAAATGCACATTGATGAAAACTGCAACCAACACAGATGGTTGTCCAATTCAACTAAATGTAATGAATTGAATACATTCTTGACTTTTCTTGTTGACAGTTTCATCAATGTGAGGATGGGAAGTGATAAGAAATATGTCATGAATGGAATTCTGCCGAGGATGAAGAATTATTGTTGAAAGGGAAGTAGTGGAAACTTTAGAGAACGGAAACAGTGGGCCTCTAGCTTCATAAAAGACAGATTTGAGACCTGTGTAAAATGTTTTCAAAAAACTACGTTAACAATGAAACAATATTGGAAGTTGATTTCAATGGAGTTTTTGCAAATCCTTTCCACAGTCGATTTAAGGCCTTTATTACTTTTACTCTTTACTTGTTTGTTTTCCAGAGAATGTCTCAAGTATTTCAGATTCTCTTGAATTTGCTAGCGTGGTATCAAGTATTTCAGATCCCCTTGAATTTCCTAGCGTAGAAGAATGCCCTGGAGTGTCCTTCTCCGGCCTTCATCTACTCGGTATAGAGTTTACAGACATGTACTTCAGCACAAGAAATTTATCACTTCAGCTAAACCTTAACTCTACCTTTAATAATTTTTAACTATATTTAAATGAAGTGAAGCCCAAGCAAATGTATTGAGGTGCTGTGTGTTGTGTGTGTGTGTGTGTGTGTGTATGTCTGTGTGTGTGTCTGTGTTTGTGTGTATGGCGTGTGCATGCACATGATTTTTGGCTTATAACCTTATTGAAAGGAGAAAATTTAAAAGGTTATAGCAGAAGATCAAAAGGCATAATTGGAGTGATGGGAACAAAGGAGAAAAAATAGGTCTGAGAATAGTCATCTCTAAGAAAACATATATTTGATTTCTGTAGCATATATGTTTCCCACTTTAAAATCAGTTTAAGTAAAATAAGTGTAAAAACCAAGTCAAATTAGAGTCAAAGGAAGCAGATTCTAATGAGTAGCTACAGTACCTACTCACCTGATAGGGAGTGCCTACTAGTGAAATGGTGGCCCAATATATCATAGGAGTGACCAATAACTTTAGATTGGATTAATCACATTCAAAATAATAAAATTCATATCCAGCACTGGTATAGCATTAAGAACTTACAGCTAGACAGGCTATAGGTCATAAGTGAGAAACTACTATTACTCTGCTGAATGGATATAGGATTAAACTGACTCCTAATAACTTACTGTTATTTCTGTAGATTAATAACTCTTTCAACTCTCAACTGTTATATTTCAATTACAATAATAGTGGCCTTGCAGTGATTCATAGCTGACCAAGATTCTGAAAATTAGAAGCCATGGGATGCATGAGATCTACCCAAGCTGAGACAAATTCCCAGTCTGGGTATTAAAATGTGGGCACAGATGCCACCCCTCCCTAGCTAAGGAGCTATGAACATTTGATGGCTGCTGGGAATGAGAAAGTCAGTTTCTTTGTGAATTTTAGTAGGATAACAGTCTCTATCATAGTCCTTACCACCTAAGAGAGTGTGAGCATCACCAACTGAATGTTATAGATTAAAAAACAGCAATGATAAAAAAAACAAAAATGAAGTAGAAATGTAGGAAGGTTATAGGAAGCTTTTGAAGGAAGTGAATGAATGAGAGTGAATATTATTGAAATGTTTTGAATGACATTCTAAAAAACTATAAACATATTATCTAGAAATAAATAAATAAATCTATTTGTTAATTGGGGTTTATATCTACTGAACACAAGAAGAATGGTTGTCGTAATTTTGTAGTGAAGGTATAGTTTAGAGTACTTGCCAGTCTGTGGAAGTCAAGTCTTCAAAAGGGTAAGACGTATATCTTTGCATTTATGAAATCCTATATACAAATATTAGTGAGAATTTCTAGGATACCTTACAGAGTGGAAAGAATATGGTTCATAGGGAAACAGACAAAACAGGGGGAGGGAAAGGACTGCACGGGTGGGCAGAAGCACAGAAGCAGGTGGAGCAGGGTCAGAGGCAAAGACAAGATTCAGAAGCACATCTCTTTCTAGAAGAACAGAAAAACGGGGGCACAGTTTGAAGTTCTGAAAACATTAAGAAGGCTAGGGATGCATTGCAGGGAAAGTCCACCATTTGCAAATAAATGGAAATTCCCAGAGTACAGGGCTCCTCCATAAACATGCATTAAAAGCCGCTGTTGGGAAACAGCTTACCTGAGAGGAGGAATCCACAACAGCTGCAGGCAATCTCACTCCAAAGAGCTAGAAACACTTTTAAAGGTCAACAAAAAAAGTAGCTCAATGAACTGGACTTTCCTTTTCTGCATAGTTTAATGAGTTTCCTTTCAGCCATTACTAAAAAAAAATTATTTATTATAATAAGAATGATCTCTGAAGTAATCATAAATATGTTTCTTAATGCTATCACCTGTATAATAGGAATTATGTCTTAGAATGTATTAGATAATAGATAATATCATGTGATCACTCTTAATGTATAGGATTTTCTGATTAATCCTCCATGGAAAGAATGTAAATTCAATTCTATAACAGACAAGGTGGATTTTTACTTAAGCAAGAACACTGTATTTCAACATCAATATTGTGATGAGTAAGGTTTTGTTCTCCATCACTCTAAGATCATTCATCAAGTTAACTAAGACAGACACACATAGAAATCCCTCTGAAACTGGGTACATTTTCTAGTTTTATTGCACAGATGTAAAACGCTCTGACTAAAATCCACTTGAGGAGCAAAGGGTTTATTTAGCAGCAGGTCTAGATCACAGTCTCTCATTGTGAGAACTCAGAGCAAGGACTCTGGAGAGGAACCTAAAGGCAAGAACCATGGGAAAATGCTGCTTGCTGACTCACGGTGACTACCTAAGCAGCTTGTGTTCATCTAACCGTCTTATAGAGCCATGGACCAACTGCCAGAGGAATGATGCTGTCACAGCAGATTAAGTCTTCCTATTATTTATTAATAGAGACAATCCTGCACAGACTTGCCACAAGTCATCCTTATCTCAGTAAGTTCTCAGTTGATGATTCTCTTTTCAAATGAACCTAGGCTGTGTCAAGTTGACAGTTACGACTATAGAGGACATTTTCTAATTTTTATACCTTCATGGAGTGTGTATTATGAAGCGATATTCTTTTTTATTAGATATTTTCCTTATTTACTTTTCAAATGTTACCCCCTTTCCTAGTTTCCCCTCTGAAAATCCCCTATCCCCTCCCTCCTCCCCCTGCTTCTCAACCCACCCACTCCCATTCCTGGTCCTGGCATTCCCCTATACTGGGGCACAGAGCCTTCACAAGACCAAGGGCCTCTCCTCCCATTAATTACAAACTATGCCATCCTCAGCTATATACATATAGAGCTAGAGCCACAAGTTCCTCCATGTGTTTTCTGTGATTAATGGTATAGTTCCAAGGAGCTCTGGGGGTACTGGTTAGGTTTTTTTTATTCCAGATGAATTTGCCAATTGCCCTTTCTGACTCAGTGAAGAATTGAGTTGGAATTTTGATGGAGATTGCAGTGAATCTGTAGACTGCTTTTGGCAGGATAGCCATTTTGACTATATTTTTTCTGCCAATCCATGAGCATGGGAGACCTTTCCATCTTCTGAGAACTTCTTCAATTTCTTTCTTCAGAGACTTGAAGGACTTATCATACAGATTTTTCACTACCTTAGTTAAAGTCACAACAAGATATTTTATATTGTTTGTGACTATTGTGAAGGGTGTTGTCTCCCTAATTTCTTTCTCATCCTTTTTATCCTTTGTGTAGTAAAAGGTCACTGATTGGTTTGAGCTAATTTAATATCCAGTTACTACACTGAAGCTGTTTATCAGGTTTGGGAGTTCTCTGGTGGAATTTTTAGGGTCACTTATATATACTATCATATCATCTGCAAAAAGTGATATTTTGAATTCTTCCTTTCCAATTTGTATCACCTTGATCTCGTTTTGTTGTTGAATTGCTCTGCCTAGGACTTCAAGTACTATATTGAATTGGTAGGGAGAAAGTAGGCAGTCTTGTCTAGTCCCTGATTTTAGTAGGATTGCTTCAAGTTTCTCTCCATTTAGTTTGATGTTGGCTACTGGTTTGCTGTATATTGCTTTTATTATGTTTATGTATGGGCCTTGAATTTCTGATCTTTCCAAGGCTTTTATCATGAATGGGTGTTGGATTTTTTCAAATGCTTTCTCAGCATCTAACAAGATGATCATGTGGTTTTGGTCTTTGAGTTTGTGTATAAAGTGGATTCCGTTGATGGATTTCCTTATATTAAACTATCCCTGCATCCCTAGAATGAAGCCTACTTGATCATGATGGGTGATAGTTTTGATGTGTTCTTCGATTCGGTTTGTGAGAATTATATTGAGAATTTTTGCATCGATATTTATAAGGGAAATGGGTATGAAGTACTCTTTCTTTGTTGGGTCTTTGTATGGATTAGGTATCAGAGTAATTGTGGCTTCATGGAATGAATTAGATAGAGTACCTTCTGTTTCTATCTTGTGGGAAAGTTTTAGGATAGTTGGAATTAGGTCTTCTTTGAAGGTCTGATAGAACTCTGCATTAAACCCATCTGGTCCTGGGATGTTTTGGGTTGGGAGACTATTAATGATTGCTTCTATTTCTTTAGGGTATATGGGGCTGTTTAGATCATTAATCTGATCTTGAATTAACTTTGGCACCTGATATCTGTCTAGAAAATTGTCCATTTCATCCAGGTTTTCTAGTTTTTTTCGAGTATAGCCTTTTGTAGTAGGATCTGATGATGTTTTGGATTTCCTCAGGTTCTGTTATGTCTCTCTTTTCATTTCTGACTTTGTTAATTAGGATACTGTTCCTGTGCCCTTTA
>NC_034601.1:46971105-46993785 GCF_900095145.1 Mus pahari | reverse complement strand
TGTTGATCATGAAAAGATGCAGGACTGGAACTCAAGCAGGTCAGAAAGCAGGAGCTGATGCAGAGGCCATGGAGGGATGTTCTTTACTGGCTTGCCTCTCCTGGCTTGCTCAGCCTGCTCTCTTATAGAACCCAAGACTACCAGCCCAAAGATGGCACCACCCACAAGGGGCCCTCCCCCTGTGGTCACTAATTGAGAAAATGCCTTACAGCTGGATCTCATGGGGGCATTTCCCCAACTAAAGCTCCTTTCTCTGTGATAACTCCAGCTGTGTCAAGTTGACACAAAAGAAGCCAATGTGGCTTCATTTTCATCAAACTCTAAAATGTTTAATTTCTTTCTTTATTTCTTCCNTGACCAAGTTATCATTGAGGAGGGTGTTGTTCAGTTTCCATGTGAATGTTGGCTTTGTATTATTTATGTCGTTATTGAAGATCAGTCTTAGTCCATGGTGGTCTGATAGGATGCATGGGACAATTTCAATATTTTTGTATCTGTTGAGGCCTGTTTTATGACCAATTATAAGGTCAATTTTGGAAAAGGTACCATGAGGTGCTGAGAAGAAGGTATATCCATTTGTTTTAGGATAAAATGTTCTGTAGATATCTGTTAAATCAATTTGTTTCATAACTTCTATTAGTGTTATGTGTCTCTATTTAGTTTCTGTTTCCAGGATTTGTCCATTGATGAGAGTGGGGTGTTNAAGTCTCCCATTATTATTGTGTGAGGTGCAATGTGTGCTTTGAGCTTTACTAAAGTTTCTTTAATGAAAGTGGATGTCCTTTTTTTTGGAGCATAGATATTAAGAATTGAGAGTTCATCTTGGAAAATTTTACCTTTGATGAGTATGATGTGCCCCTCCTTGTTTATTTTGATAACTTTGGGTTGGAAGTCAATTTTATTTGATGTTACAATGGCTACTCCAGCTAGTTTCTTGGGACCTTTCACAGGACTGGAACTGATGTTGTGTTCTACTCACCTGTGGTCCTAAGATTGCATAGAGAGTCCTCTGGGGACTGTGGAACCATCGGCCATGTTTGAGCCCAAGGTGACCTAGAGCTGGTGCTGACCAGAAGGGACTTGAGCCCCTGGTCAGGCGGGTTTTCTGCTTCCCTCCTGCTGGCACAGGCCTGACAGGATTGGTTTGGAAAAGATGTTGTGTTCTACTCACCAGTGATCCCAAGGTTGCATGGAGAGTCCTCTGAGGACCATGGGACTGCCCGCTGAGTTCTTGACCAAGGTGACCCGGAGCTGGCACCAACCAAAAGGCATAAAATGATATTCTTAAGCTTTAATTCTAGAATATTGCAAATGTAGGAGGACAAGTCACATCTATCAGTTTTGAACAACTTGGAATGTCCCACAATGTACATGACACATAAAATAATATGTTTGGTAAAATCATTTGATATGGGAAAACCCCACATCATTAAAGCATACATAAGAGGGGTTGGAGAGAAAGCACAATGTTATATAGCATGTGGACCCAAGGTTCTGATATTGGCCAGTATCAACATCAAGCATCCTACACCTGCCTATTTACTCCAGTTTCAGAGAATCTGACACTTATTTCTGATTTCTATGAATATCTTTACACACACACATACACACATACTTCTACTACTACTACTACTATTACATATAAATAAGTAAATTACATAAACAAGATACAAGAGGAAAGCCCCTTTCAGTAGCTGCATTCTGTGTTTGTCCCCTATTCTTCCACTAGAGAAGGTCAAACACAGAAAAAATTGAATTTGTTCTCAACCTTCCTAATGTTGCAATACTTTAATACAGTTTCTCATGTTGTGGTGACCTCCAGCCATAAGATTATTTTCACTACTACTCCATAGCTGTAATTTTGCTACTGTTATGGATTATAATGCAAATATTCTTTGGAGATAGAAGTTTGCCAAAGGGGTCACAACTCAGGAGGAAAACCACAGGAATAAGGGATCTCACGCTCAAAGACGTGAAATGCCTTACAGCAGCCTTATTACAATTAGAGTTTGAACATTAATCTCTGGTGTAGGTTACTATGTTTTGAGCCCTTCCTCTCTGTTTTAGTAAATCATCCACAAACTCTTAATGTTTCTGCTGCTTAACTCTTATTAGTAAATCCCACTCTATGGTGAACTGAATTCTAGTCTGAATACTGAACCCAGAATTGAGTACTCATTAACAGAGACTTCCCAGGCTCAAATTCCAACTTTTATGGTTGATCATAGTAATTATTATCATTCCCAAATCACTCAATATTGCACTTTACTGCTTGATCTGACATCTCTGCACTGCAAGGAACATTTTATGGTTCATCTCATTATTGCAAATAAACAGGAATATATAGATTCCCAATTAAATTCTTGCTACTGATATGATTTTACAAGAGAATATTAAAATTATATATTATCAACATTCAACTTATTTCTAGTCAGAGCATCTTTCTCTAGATAAACTGAACCTGAGAATTTTATTCTGTCTTTAAGCAATATTTATTCATGTATGGTGTATGACTTGTCCATTTCTTAAAATGGAAATCACTGTGCATTTGCCTGAAGGGCTTAATTTAATACAGCTGATAGAGAAGTAGCAGATTGAAAAGGATTGTTCATGCAAACGTACAACATTTACAGATTAAAAACAAAACAGGTAATTTAGACTTTATTTCCCATCCTCAAATATAAATGTAAAGAAAATTATGAATGATACTTTTAAACTTTAAAAAGTGTTTTACTTATTTGTTATGTTACAGATCATGTATGTGCCCAATACTTGAGTGGGAGGTCAAAAGAACCACTTGTACAAAAGGATTCTCTCCTTCCACCTGGTTTACCCGAGGGATTGAACTCTGGTCATCAGGCTTTGTGGGAAATCCCTTTACACACTGTACTGGCTACTTTTGTGTCAACTTGACACAGCTGGAATTATC
The DNA here is from genome assembly GCF_900095145.1 of Mus pahari. Lineage (NCBI taxonomy): Eukaryota > Metazoa > Chordata > Mammalia > Rodentia > Muridae > Mus > Mus pahari. The sequence goes on along the minus strand of NC_034601.1, from coordinate 46,990,856 downwards.
ACAGAGAAAGGAGATTCAGTTGGGGAAATGCCTCCATGAGTTCCAGCTGTAAGGCATTTTCTCAATTAGTGATCAAGGTGGGGAGGTCCCCTTGTGGGTGGTGCCATCTCTGGGCTGGTAGTCTTGGTTCTATAAGAGTGTAGGCTGAGCAAGCCAGGGGAAGCAAGTCAGTAAGAAACATCTTTCTGTGGCCTCTGCATCAGCTCCTGCTTCCTGAACTGCCTGAGTTCCAGTCCTGACATCCTTTGGTGATTAACAGCAATGTGAAAAGTGTAAGCTGAATAAACCCTTTCCTCCCCAACCCGCTTCTATTTTTTATTTAAATGTTTATTTAAATTTAATTGATGTAACAGATTTTTGAATGCTGAAATAGCTTATATACATCAAATAAAATTATTTGATTATACGGATTAATCTTCTGTTATGTATATGTATATATATATATATGTGTGTGTGTATATACATATATATATAATGTAACACAAATATTATTCCTTGCTTCATTTTTTATATATTATTATTTTATTATTAGATATTTTCATTATTTACATTTCAAATGCTATCCTGAAAGTTCCCTATACCCTCTGCCAGCCCTGCTCCCCTACCCACCCACTCCCACTTCTTGGCCCTGGCATTCCCCTGTACTGGGGCATATAAAGTTTGCAAGGCAAGGGGCATCTCTTCCCAATGATGGCCAAATAGGCCATCTTCTACTACTTATGCAGCTAGAGACACGAGCTCTGGGGGTACTGGTTAGTTCATATTGTTGTTCCACCTATAGTGTTGCAGACCCCTTCAGCTCCTTGGGTACTTTCTCTAGCTCCTCCATTGGGGTCCCTGTGTTCCATCCAATAGCTGACTGTGAGCATCCACTTCTGTGTTTGCCAGGCACTGGCATAGCCTCACAAGAGACCACTATATCAGAGTCCCTTCAGCAAAATCTTTCTGGCATGTGCAATAGTGTCTGGGTTTGGTGGCTGATGATGGGATGGATCCCCTGCTGGGACAGTCTCTAGGTAGTCCATCCTTTCGTCTTAGCTCCAAACTTTATCTCTGTAACTCCTTTCATGGGTATTTTGTTCCCTATTGTAAGGAGGAATGAAGTATCCACACTATAGTCTTCCTTCTTCTTGGTTTTCTTGTCTTTTGCAAGTTGTATCTTGGGTATTCTAAGTTTCTGGACTAATAACCACTTATCCTGGTCATGATGTTTGTGCAAGGACAGAAAACCTGACTAAGACAAATTGGTACCAGCATAGTGGGATATTCCTNTNACAACCTGACCATGTTTTGGGGAGAACTGTGGAAGGACTTTGAAACTTTGGGCCAGAAGATCCATTTGGTTTTAAGAGCTCTGTTGAATGTTGTGTAAGAGCTTGGAAGATAATGTTGAGAACAGTGTAGAAGATGGAGGCCTGGCTTGTGAAATTCCAGAGGAAAGACTAAAGACTTTTTTTCAGGGCCATTGCTAGTTTGATTGTGAAGATTCTGTGGTTCTGGTTAGCTGGGGCTGAAGAATCAGCTGTGATTAACAAGACACCAGAACTACTAAAGTGAAAACTGTACAATACTGGGACTATTGATGCTGGTTAGCTGGAGCTAAGGAATTAGCGGTGATTAAGAAGAGACCAGCATCATTGAGGTGACATCTTCTGGGAAGTGTTTTCTGAGAGCACAGAGGTTGTGTTCTAGGAATAGCCAAGGCTGTATCTTGTGCTGTGGCTGGTCTTGGTAGTGTGTAAGAGTTAATCAGGTCGTACTGGTTTTGAAGGCATGAAGGGGTNATGCAGAGCAGCTGAGGCCATGGAAGCACTGTGAGAGGCCATGGAAGGCCATTGGTGAAGGTGCAGCCTCAGTTGCAATTGATGGCCCAGGACTGAAGGGGTCATGCAAAAGAGTTGAGGCTTGGCACCATGAAGAGTGCCTATGAGAGGCTATTGGTGAAGCCTGGTTACAGTGAAAGACAGCAAGCAGCATTTTGGAGATGCCAGTAGCATGAGATGACCACCAAGAACAGCAGCAGCAGTGGAGTAAAGACAGCTGGAGCCTAGAAGACAAGCTGTGTGCTACAAAGTACAGGGCTGGAGAAGTAACCCAAGCCCTTGGAGGATCCAAGAAGATTGCAATTTGGATCCCAGACATTTGACAGTTGGAGTTTAGTTTTTGCTTTTGATTGTGACTGTGCCCTGATATTTTTCCCTCTTGAAGGAAGAAAATATTTTAGTGAATCCCGCAGTTAAGAGTCTTTTTAACTTTAAAAAGACTTTGGATTTTAAAAGATATTGGGTATTTTTAGAAGATTGATATTTTAATATGTAAAAACTGTGGGACTTTTAAAGTTGTTTAGATGTTGTAGATGAATAAGAACTAAGGGTTGAGGCTTACTAGTGATGTGTTTGTGTGTCAAGTTAACAAGGGGTCAATTGTACTGGCTAGTTTATGTCAACTTGACACAGGCTGGATTTACCACAGCGAAAGGAGCTTCAATTGGGGAAATGCCTCCATGAGATCCAGCTGTAAGGCATTTTCTCAATTAGTGATCAAGGTGGGAGGTCCCCTTGTTNGTGGTGCCATCTCTGGGCTGGTAGTCTTGGCTCTATAAGAGAGCAGGCTGAGCAAGCCAGGGGAGGCAAGCCAGTAAAGAACATCCCTCCATGGCCTCTGCATCAGCTCCTGCTTCCTGACCTGCTTGAGTTCCAGTCCTGCATCCTTTGGTGATTAACAGCAGTGTGGAAGTGTAAGCTGAATAAACCCTTTCCTCCCCAACTTGCTTCTTGGTCCTGATGTTTGTGCAGGAATAGAAACCCTGACTAAGACACACACTGAGTCATCTTGGGAGTTCTGAGTGATATCTTTTTAATTTTTGAATGAGTGCGGGAGCGGGGGATTGGTGTCTGCAAAAGCAGGAGGAAAGAGTATGATCCCCTCTATCAGAATTATCAGCAGCCTCCCCTATGTGCTGGGACAGGAACTCTGGTCTTCTGAATGAACAGTAATTACTTCTAATTTTGAATCCCCCCTCTCTCTTTCACCTCTGAATACACTTACATACACACACACACACACACACACACACACACATACACACACACACACAGAGAGAGAGAGAGAGAGAGAGAGAGAGACTCTCACATACATACACATAAACACCAGTACACATTCACACAGAGAGACACACAAACACACATATATCTCAGCCAAAAGAATCTGGCAGATTTAGAAATTTCTAAATTCCCACACAACCTTCCAAAACAATGCCAGCAGCTTGGGATCAAATATTTAAACATTCTTATTCAGTTATTTAGGGAAGAACTAACAATGCTGGACGTCATGATTGATTGGTTGATGCCGATAATCCCTGCACTGAAGAAGCAAAAAAGAGAGAGCTCAAGTATGGCCACCCAGAGCTCCATAGAGAGGCCATGTCACAACACAAAATAAAAGAAGTGGAAAAAACAAACAAAACAAAACAAAAAAAAACAATAAAAAGCAAAACAAAACAAAACAAACAAAACAAAAACAAAACAAACAAACAAACAGTAACTAAACCTTTCTCTAAGCGCAGAGTGCTGGCCTAACAGTAACAAGAGAAGACTCATGTCTATTCGAAAAAGAAATTCAACCAAAAGACAATACACAGACACTAAAAGCTAATCAAATATCGCTTGTGTGATCCATTATATTTTGGCAAAGGCAGCCTGATTCGTTTGTGGGATTTCCTATGTCCCTGGCTTTCTTCTGGATGATTGAAAGGATGAGATATTTAAATCCTCTAATTGGCTATTAAATCTCCATACCTTTTATCTTCCTTTAGGGAAGTCCTCCAGTTGAAGGTTCTTTGTTGCATGATGTAAGCTTATTTTCTTCCACCTAGCAGGTGGCAAATGCTTGGTTGCTATTTGCTTAGGTAGTTTTCTCTTTTAATCTTTTAGTTCTTGTTCTTGAATCTATTTACTCATGCTTCATTATTAACATAATCTGATGTTCCATTACATTTGTTTTCGCTTACACAACAAAACGTGGAGTGACTTTGGGAAGTGAAAACACATTATCAGTAAAGATTCCTGGTGAGAATAGAGTTAGAACCAGGAGCCTGAAATTAGCATATTTGTAGCTACACAGAAGACATTTACAGTACATCTGCTTCCACCTAACACCTTCTTGATGCCCTCCAGACATCTGGATCATTTTTAGAGAAGCATTTTATATTACAGTCTTGTGCTGTTGAAGGAGTCAAATTCATTATAAACTGGTAAGCAATCTGACACATACCACTTGATTACTTATGTTCATTTATTCGTTTTAATTTACAGAAACACATGAAATGGGTCGAGGGTTGCATGAGGACCACTAGATATGTTCAAAGTACTAAGTCCAAAGAAATGCTAAGAAAGAGAAAAGTTCCTAACGCAGACCATGTTAGCATAGTATTCTCTGTAGCATATCTGTATTAACTCTGGGAGAGATCTCCAGACCCCAGGTGTATTCCTCTTCCTATTGCCTGAGCCTAGTGTTGCTTCACAAGTGGATTGAGTCTAAAGGAAGTCTCTACAGCACCTGGGGGGAAAATTCCAAGAATAATGACTAGTTTGGACAAAATAATGCATCTCAAAAAATCTTGAATAATGGATGCTGTGAGTAAGTTCACAGTTTAGGTACCTTCCAACCAGTATCTCGATGATTGCTTTCTTTGTGGTACCTAAATTGCATATGAGCAACTCTCCATTTACTTGGAGTGGCATTAAATCATCTTTTCTACAAACCATAAAAGCTCCATTTTCCCAGTTTGCCAACTTTTAACCTACCCTCCAACTATGCAATTGGAAATAGTAAGAAGTATGGGGCCAACAAATTGCTGAACTATTCTATCAAGCAATATGTCAAGGTCCAGGGTCTTTACTGACTTTTAAGAGAAGTTACTACATTTCTTGTGCGTGCTGATAACCTATAGTTCACGAGCACGGCTGGCACACCACTCACATTGCCTTCAGTTCACTACCACCTTAAAGGACACACTGATATTTATGGGCACATAAAATCACACATGATCTATTTATCTAACCAGATTGGTTCCGTTATATGATCACTTCTCAGCCAAAGGTCTCCCTCTGAAATCTGTTAGAATACAAGTGTTTTCTGACACAACTCCCAGGGCAAAGTAGGAAATAAGAGGAATAACCCAGATACATTCAGTTTACACACAGAAGGGACATATATTGAAATAAAAACTGAACTGTGATCAGAATCTTGAAAATGTTTCTCCTACCTGGACGTGTGGCTAGAAAGAAAATCATGAGCTTTAAGTTTACACTATTTTATAATTGTATACTGTTTTCCAATACTTGTTTAGCCTTGTATGTTTTCCATGCGTAATCTGATATATTCGTACTATTATACCCATTGGATTTTTATTGTAAGTTTTCAAGAAAATATACAGTTTGCTAAAACACTATTACTTTTGTGATCCTGGAGGCTAATATCTATTGCAGGCTTGTTTGTATGTGAGGCTTACAGATAAATGGCTACATATGAGCTGATGACTGTAGCATTCCTCGGAAGGCGAGGTTGATTTCATGACAGGTTTCAAACTGGCAGTTAAGGGGACTGGGCTTAAATCTCTGTTTCCAAGGACTGGGCAATTCCAGTCAAGTCCAGGCCTCAGAAGCTGCCTGCTACCATGCCTGAGGCAAGGACAATGGATCAGCAGCAGTTTCCAGACCTCTTCAAGCAAGATTCCAGCCTCCACACTGTGATAATGGAATGTCTGTAGAGAAAGAGTCAACAGATTAACATAGAGGTCACCTACCCCAGAATTCCCTAATTTGCTTTAAATCAGTCCTGCAAGCTCACTTGGGTGTCTCTTTATTCTGGTAATTGGAGACCCCAGCATGCTGAACCTCTGCAAAATAAAACACTGCTTTTACATACTTTTTGGAACTGGGGTATCATTCTTCAGCGAATCATGAACCCTTAGATTATTATGTTGTAGACAGTCCTATGCCCCCATGATAGATAATTAATGTACAACGTAGACTGGTTAAAAGCATTTGACACATTAATTACTAAGCCTCAAACTGGTATGTTTCTTATTTTTAAAATAGTAGTTTAACATAATTATTATGACATGTGACCTCTTTCAGGACATTGGATAGGAATGTATATCTATCTCCTTGAACATCTGCTTGTAGCAGGTGCTTTTGCAAAATATCAGGAGCTCTCTGACTATAGCAAAAATGGAGTGTCCTACTTATAATACAATATTCAGTGTATCATTACTTTTTTCTGCATCATGGAATGGAAAAGGAAAATGAAGAGATATTGCTACATGGAGCTGACAAGGAAAGTAGTGTTCCAGTTGTTAGAAGATTTCGCCAAGATTCCTGCTGACTCCCCAAAATGCATTTTTCTCAAATGTGTGCTTTAGGACATTAGACAGCCATATTAAATTATTTCTCCTGGCAGTCCACAGCATACTGACAGATATTCATATGATAAAGTAGCTCACTAGTAAAGCACTTTAATTTTAAAGTGTCATAATTAGGACTTCACTGAATTTGAGTAATTTACTGAAGCATCATGGATTAGGAACACTATCTCCTGTGTTGTGTTCGTCTCCCATTGTCATGGCTGCCTGCAAGCAATAAGTTACTGTTTTATCTCACCACCAGAAGTGTTTGTCAAACCACCCAGTACTAGCCTGGGCAATGGCCTTAATTTCAAGTGTGATTTCAATTGAATTTATATTTCTTTTGCATCATTTGAATGTGTAAAACATTGTAAGTCAAATCATCATAATTTAAATGTATTTTATAGATAATTTCAGAATACATATGAACATTTTTGTTATATGATCATTTTTGATGGGTCCTTAATGAGATTCCACAGATTGTATGTTGCAAAAATTGTGTTAGAAGAAAATTAATGTACCTTTAGCAAACAGGTTTCATTACCAGTGGATTTACACACACACACACACACACACACACACACACACACACACACACACTCATGCTGGCAAATTGACAGCTCACATGGTAGTTCTACTTTCAAAATACTTTTAGTAGTTTAAGGAACCCTCATTTTCTTCCTGTAATGGCTGTAATACTTTAGGTCTCAATCAATAACATTTTCTCCTCATCTTTACCATTAATATCATTTCAAAGTAATAGGCAGTTTTATTGCTCTTGTCAAGAGGAGTATATAGAATTTTAATTTATAGAAAATACTTAACATACACACTGAAATCTAAAATTCAAAGTGGTCATATTTTCTTCCTTTTTACAACCAATTTTCTAGTGACACTCTAAAGAGAAATTGTCCTTAAAAGAATATCATGTACATGTCTAATCCTGCTGATAACCTCAACTCTAACAGATGAGCAATTCAATACAGTAAATACTGCAGCCTCAAATTGTCATCTTTACAAACTTAAAATCATTAATCTTTATGAAAATATACACCTTAAGCGTAGTGAGGTTCCATATTCTGATTATAATTAGCTTGTCTTTGATAGTTAGTGAAGTTGAGTGTTGTTCCAAAAGCAGGCTGGTCACTTTTCATTTGTTTCTTAACTTTGCTATTTTTGTTTGTTTGGTTGGTTGTTTTTTTTTTATTTTTTATTTTTATTTTTTTGGCTTTTGGCTTTTGATATATTTCATGTCATTGTCCTTTTTAGCTTTTAATTTCACGTAAAAAGATTGACATTGTAAATAGTTCATCTACTGTTCATGTGGCTCCTTCTCCTTGATGACTGTTTTCTCGGATATGGATAATCTTTTACTGCGATGAAATCCACTTGTCTATTTGTACTTTCATTGCCTGTTGTTTCAGACCAGAGGAAAACTCCTTAAGACCCAGACCCATATCACACAGTGGACACATGTTGTCTTCTAAAAGTTTCAAACACTGGCATTTTACATTTAAGACTTTAATCATTTTTCATGTTCATTCTGTACAAATACACATGACTGATAGTATTCTTTTCTCTTATTCTATTCTCTTCTAAGCTTTTAGTGTAACTTGAAAATAATTGGTACTCTTTTTCTTCAATAATTAGCGCAGATTTTAAAGAAGATGTCTGCAATGATGCCACCAGAGTCTGAAATATTTTTGTGACATATTATAATTGATTATTTGTTTTCAGATAATTGGTTTATTTACATTTTTTCCTTTTCCATGACAAATCTTGGTAGAATTATTTTGTGTGTCTGAGATTATCCACACTTTAACTTTGATCACATTGTATTTATTCTAACTTCCTATTTGGTGATAAAATATTAAGATGTCTCATATCTTACTTCTATTACATGAGCATTCCAAAGCACTGTGGGGATCTGAGTACAATGGCTTTGTTACTTACTTATTAGTGATGTTTAACCATAATCCAATACCAATTAAGTCATCCAGAAGCAATGTGAGTTTGTCAGTGATCCTACCTTATAAGACCTATATGTCCCTCTCTAATCTGTCATGACTCTATACAGTTCAAAAGATGAGAAGTGGCTAGAAAATACTAGATTTACTGTGGTCAATATACTGTTAGGGACAAAGACATAGGTTCACAATCTTTATTCTTCAAATGGATGGTAATTGTTCACAAGGTGTCCTGTTTGTGGTTGGTTAACATTTAACTATACTGTCCACATCCTTAATGCATTTAACTTTTTTATTCTATAATGAAGCACAGTGATCTTCAGGCTGACTTCTTCAGTTTTTCGAATGGATTTTTACACACGTATAGCTGTTCAAATTGATCTTTCTATTGGATAATGATTGATGGAAGGTCTTATTTCTCCATCTAACATTTTCCATCCTTCTCCAATATGTCTTACTTAGCTGGTTTTTATGAATAATCAAAAGCAGAGAAAATGCACAATTGGCTTTTAATATTGTGTTTCCATTTTAGGCATATCCAGTATTAGAAAAAAAAAGTCCTTTTTTATGCAATAAGCTAAGATGAATTATAGCTAAAAAAGTTAGGTTATGGCAAATACAGAAGTGGATGCTCACAGTTATCTATTGGATAGAACACAGGGCTCCCAATGGAGGAGCTAGAGAAAGTATCCAAGGAGATGAAGGGATCAACAACCCTATAGGAGGAACAACAATATGAACTAACCAGTACCCCCCAGAGCTCGTGTCTCTAGCTGCATATGTAGCAGAAGGTGACCTAGTTGGCCATCATTGGGAGGAGAGGTTCTTGGTCTTCCAAAGATCATATGCCCCAGTACAGGGGAATGCCAGGGCCAGGAAGCAGGAGTGGGTGGGTTGGGGAGCAGGGCGGGGAAAGTGTATAGGGGACATTCGAGATAACATTTGAAATGTAAATGAAGAAAATATATAATAAAAATTGTTTAAAAAAGAATAAAAAAGCAGGAATTTAGTAAATTCAAACTTTAAAGAATTAAAAAAATATATTAGGTTAAAGACAGAAATACTATTCTGTAGAAATGGCTGCTCCTTCCTATAGCCACTGATCATTTATGACTAATAAACATGTTTGACATGAAGAAATCTGAGTCCAAATAAATGTTTTTTCATAGACTTATGGATAAGTAAGATATCTCACTAGAATTGTGACCCTAATTATAGTTTGAAGCATAAATGCTTTGATATCATGTATATATTGGCTCAAATAAATCATTGGAAAATTATGACTATTTTATATGTTTTTCTTTTTAAAAGACCCACAGAAAATTTCAATGACATATAGGGTTCTTCTGCTCTAGAATATAGGTCAATATACATTTTTACCATTTATTAGTAAAAATTTGTAAAATATGCTCTCTGTTAAGTGCTATAAAGAATTTTCAAAATTCATGTTTAGAATTCCTTACAATAATTTTTAGAACACATCTGCAATATAATAGCTATGTAAGAACCTTAAGCTGAAATTAAAAATCAAAATGTAGACTAATATGTACATGTTTTTCAAATAATTACATGAAGGCTTGCATGAAGAAAGGAGAAAGTATTTGCTCAAAAATCCATCTCCCCACAAACTTTGATACCCGTTAATCAGCACATTGGCAAAAGCCATCATCATGCCAAAGTAACTTTACTGATTCCAAGAGGAGATCATTACTGAACAACCCTTTTACACTATGAGAAAGAACGCAAACTACAATGACATATACTAAAGATTCAGCATCTGTGTGGCTAGGGATGTGTCTTTTACCTTTAGCCTTCATGGTCTTCAACGTCAGTGATGCTCTATATCCTTGGACTAGTTGGTCTCTGGGTTAGTCTTGGTTATGTCTACTAATGTGTCTGAGACAAAGCTTTTATGCCAATATCTTGCTTTATAATCTGACCTAAGGCAGGCAGGTAGAATGATGGGAGTAAAGATAAGGGGAGAGATACTAATTTAAGGTAGTTATCAAGCTGATTCCTACCTATGGGACTTATTGATGCATCTCAGAACTTTCTGTAACTGTGTAGGAAAAAAAAGAGAAAGCAAATTTCTCATTGTCTCCTTGACTCTGGATTAGGAATACATTACATTTTGTTGCATTACTTTATATTATATTACATTACAATCTAACTGTATTCTAGCTTAAAGTCAGTGAGTGGTGCTTGTGCCAGGGAATATATAGTTGTACTCACAATGAACACCAGAGAGTAAGGAGCACAGAGTTAGACTTCTGTTTCACACAAGGCATGGTGTGACTTCTTTGTCCAATCCATTTATATCCTTCTCTAATTAGTTTCTGCAGGACATCTAGAAAGGGACACAAAACAAAATTGAAATTAATTCATCCCAATGGCATCAAAATGTACATGAGCCAGTTTTATCATGCTAGAACTGGAATGAGAATACGGAATTCTAACCAATATGGTTATGAAATTTGACAGTGAAAAAACATTTAACAAGAGCCTACTTTTGTGTCTGTGCCCAACTATCTTAGCATTTATATAATTCAGAATCATTATGCCATATTAAAATTGAGTCTGATTTAAATTGATTACAATAGGAAGCTATGTTTTCTGGGTTGTTTGTTGTTCTGTTTTGTTTTATTTTGTTTTGCTTTTAGCTGAGATTTGTCAGGAAGATGTTCATCAGTTGAGTCACTCAAGAGTCAGAGTTGACAGAGGAGTTCCAACAGTGTAATAAGGTGGCGAAAGAAAAGCAGAGGTGATGGAAATAGAAAACAGATGACAGAGGACAGAAACAAACTATATTTTTTAACTATACAAGAAGTAACTCAGAAGAGGACAAACCCTCCTTTCTCAAGGCTACCCACATAGTATTTGCAAGGATATCGTGTTTAAACACTGCCAAAGATATTAAAGACAGTATCGTATCACGTTGAATATAATTGGGTTAAGGCCAAGATCTACCATGAAAGAAAATGAGAATGAACTACATGTCCCACAGCTAAGACTTCGTGCTGGTTTATGAACACTACAGGGGTCAAAATGATGAAAGGTCAGAAAATAGAGAAGGGGTTGTGTGGGAAGGAACAGTAGTGTGGGGGTAGAAGAGTTACACAGCTGGTCCTCCCTCTGTTTTGTAGAAAGGATACTAGCAAGCCCCATGGCTTCTGCTAGCATCTCTTTTTCCAGAACCACTCCTGCAGTGCTAATGAGGTGAAAAGTGACCTGCCTGCTCATTCTCTGGCTCTTTACCTAGTAATAGAGTGACATGCTGAAAGGCTGGCTGCATGTGCTGTGTTAGAGATTAAATCACACAATCCTTAACAGATGCTCAGAGGGTTTTTGAAATAGCAAGTCTGAAGTTTCAAAACTACATGTGTTTTTCATCTGAAAAGCTGAAGGAGAAACACGGCTCCTGTTAATTTCATCACTTCTCACATATGGTTCCTTAATTATAATGTGTCACAAGTATCTTCCCTACAGATTATTCAGTCAATAATGGTGAGCATGCGAATGTCTCCAAGTGTCCAATGCCACTTGATGACACATACTCTGATCAATCTATGACAAGAACATGGCTCTTTTGGAAGGTGATGATTCTTTTGATGGCAATCCCTTAAGGTTAGATTGGTAATCTCAAAACTGAATAAAACTTTCATATTTTATTTTAACAAATGAGACACATATCTCTGGTTATGTCTTTGAGATCAGAGGAAAAAAAGAATTTACATGTTTCTGTGTGTCCGTTTTAAAGGGAATGTCAAGAATGGAAGAGAGTAATTTATATGAGATGTGAGAATAGCATATCTTTTTATTAATTGTATTTAAAAAAGAATAATGTTACCATAAGATGAAATTTGTGTAAACATTAAACATGCTAATGTATACCCCAATATGTAGGCGATGTCTCAAGTTTTCTGCTTTTGGATTATTTGGATTATAAAAAAAAAAAAAAAAGTTGGTCTCTTCTTAAGAAAGTCTGTGGTGGAACCACATCTACAGGGAAATATAAAGTATACATACATACATACATACATTACATACATACATACATATAGTCTAGTTAATCTTTCATAAAATACAAACAAAAAAAGCAGGTTATAACAGAGTAACAAGAGAAATATTACCAATACTAAGATCACTTCTGCTAATAGAATATTCAAAACAAGAATGAAGAATGTACAGATAGTTAACAAAAAATGTATGTTCATGTTCATATTCACAGTGATGGCTCAACATTACATCCTACAAGGCCTGAAGAGATCAGTGGAAAAGTACTAGTTGTGCAAGCATGAGATGTGAGTTTGATCTTCATGCCCACATAAAAGTCTGGACATGGTGGCACACCATTTTATACCCAAAGCTGGGAAAGTAAAGACAGGGAGTTTCCTGAGGATCCTCCTATATATAACCCATGCTCCGTAATAAATGTTAATGGACTTCATGTGGGTCACGGCTGGTGAGCTTTGGAACAAGCTAAAAACTGAATACAAGTCTCCATGCTAACTTAGTGGGTGATCAAAATCACAAAAAGAAAAGACATGGAGTTGGGAGAGAGACGTTCTGAACAAATATACAAATTGGAGTAAAAAAATAGGGATTTGTGTATTTCATTTTGCATATTTATGAAAGTCCTTATAGAGAGAAAATTATTCAAAAATATTCAGTTAAGCATAAATACTGAGCAATTAGACAGAGATACTTAAAAATATGAGAATTATAATAAAGGATGTACAAAATATTTATTTAGTGGGTTTTCATCTTTCCTTAGAAATTAAAGCCAGTTGACAATGTTTCTGTCCATTGAATTAGATATCAGAGTACCGTCCTTTTCCAAGCCTGATTGCACAATCTACCAAAAAATTATCAAACCAAGAATACAAGTTCAGTAAAAAGACAGATACAACAAAATCAAATGACACTCATGAACAAATATAGCCCAAAATGTTCTCTTTTTCTGATAATGTAAGAATTAACTTATATTTATAGTAATAGGACAATATAGCCAAAGAAATATCAATTTCCAGTAGCACAATATTACAGAAATATTCTATAATCTCTGTAATCTCACAATATTACTATAATAATAATGTGTCCAGATGACACACATGCCCACCTCAAATACTAACATGACATTCACTTCCTAATGAAAGTTGAAAATCTAATGCAATCTTCATAAATACAGAAACATCTCTGAATCAAAACGAAAGAAAAGGAACTGCCAAGGAATGACCATCATTTTTTTTCTTTTTTTCTTAGATATTTTCTTCATTTAAATTTGAAATCCTCTGCCAAGCACTGGTGGCATACGCCTTTAATCCCAGCACTTGGGAGGCAGAGGCAGGTGGATTTCTGAGTTGAGTTCGAGGCTAGCCTGGTCTACAGAGTGAGTTCCAGGACAGCCAAGGCTATACAGAGAAACCATGTCTCGAAAAAAACACAAAAAACAAAAAACAAAAAACAAAAACAACAACAACAAATATTCATTTCAAAAAGCATTTCAAATGCTAGCCCCAAAGTCCCCTATACCCTTCGCCTGCAATGCTCACCAAACCACCCACTCCTGCTTCCTGGCCCTGGCATTCTCCTATACTGGAGCATATGGTCTTCACAAGACCAAGGGCTTCTCCTCCCATTGATGGCTGAAGGCCATCCTCTGCAACATATGCAACTAGAGACACAGCTCTGGTGGGTAATGGTTCATTATTGGGATTTTAGCTCTTTGAGGTAGAATTTGATAATATATATAAAAAATATACTTTAAAAATAAAGATTTTAGGGATATTCAACATAACACCCTACTCCATTTCTTTCCCTACTCTCTGACCTGTACCCATTTTATGGTCCTTAATCCACCCCATCTGTTTTAATACTTTGATAAATAACATTTTTCAATCGTATTATTATTTTTTCTTTAGTATCTTGAATTCCATAGATAGTGAGGCAATAGGAATATAATTGTAAGTCTTTATAAACCCAAATGAAGTCAGAGCAACAATTTTCAGTAGATCCAACTTTCTAATTTATTCTCTTAAATTTCTGTTTTGACAACTCATTAAATATACTCTGTCTCCTTTTTAAAGGGACCATGCCGCTCCTTTGGAGCAGTTTTTACCTAAAGGGCACATACTTCTGCCCATAATATTTCATCACTTCATTATTTTCAGTGTGTCTATACTTCTGTTCTATTTTTCAATGGGTACTGGTACCATCTATTAGTAAATAAATAAATAAATAAATACATCTCAAAAAGAGTTCATAAAGCCCAAAGCCATTAGACAAGTTGCAAGAGGATAGATAGCTGTCACTCAAGGTATTTATTTAAATAATTCAACCAAAACAAAATTTTTTCCAGTAACACTTAAAGCAAACTCAACCTATATTTTTTCTCAAAATGAATTTGGTTATATAAATGCACATTTCGTATGGAAAATGATAGCAGAAAACTTCATTTAGGCATCAAATTACCTTTTTGGTATATAAGACTTTTATATAGTACTGAGTATAAAATTCAAGCACCTAAGAGTTATTGAAAATGAAAAAAATGTTAACATCCCAAGCTCACTGGTGAGAAAAAAGTGCTACAAATTTATTCTCATATCTGAAGATGGTTTGGAATTGGTGTTGAATTACACTTTGAATTATGAAATGATTACCTAAATAAGTCATGAGTCTGTTTAATTCTTTTCCTAAATAGACTCATATGTATTCCTAGTCCAAGGCTGGACAGGAGTCTTTTGAATGTAACTCTTCATCCTTTTATGTAACTGTAGATATTAAGCCTATTCCTTCTCTTAGTTCATCTGAAAGTCATATGAGGAATCATGGTTGGGGAATTTAAATCATAATAGAAGCTGTTATTAAGCTTTTTTCCCTTCCTTTGAGTCATACTCAATTTGATTTTGACCACTGAACTAATCTTTTCCCAATGATTTTCATTATCTCTTTTGTTAGCTACTATTCCATCAATAACTCCAGGTCTATCAACGTTTTGCTTGGACATTATAATCTTTCTTATTCCAATCTTTTATTCTTAAGATAATATCTTTTATTCTAATAAGTACAATATGTTTTTCAAATTTCTTAGATGTTCCAGAGGGAAAAGTTTTATTCAAAGGGGAAGAAGAACTGGTTTCTGGTGCATCTTATGTAACTTATAAGTTCTTTTTCCCATACTATTCACCCCATACTATGTGCTCTGTAACTATCTATTATTTTAAAAATGGTTTATGAAAATATGAAAAATGCTCCAAAACATGGACAGAAGAGAATTTCACTACTGTTAAAACTATGTCCTAGTTCTAGATTAGTTACTTTGTTTTTCTAGTTAATTTAAAGTTAAAAACCAAATTAGCTATAAAAAAAATTATCCTAGAACCTGCACTCAAAGAAAACATCAAAAGAGGAAGAAAGCAAGTTTCAAAAATGTGAGAAGAAAATGGGAAGATAATGTGGGGTTTGTTTGTTTAAATCATAGTATGAGAAAAATCTCCAAACTTTTGTGGGCGAGAGGAGAACAAAATAATTATTTAACTACTAGGGTCCTTTACATGTGAAGTAAGTACAGTACCTTGAAACAAGTCTTGTAATAAAATACAAACCTATTTTGTAAACATTGTGATACATCAAGCACGTATATAACTGAAAGTATATCCAGGAGAATAATCTAGAAATAGGATTCGGTTACAGTGTGAGATAATTCTTTTCACAAAAAGACTTTCAGAATTTACAGTTCTTGACTTTACATAGTTAAAATTCTTGAAATTAAGATAGTGTTTATATGATTCTGTAACGATAACGCTAGTGTTTTTTCAGTAATAAATAATTGATGATCAAATGCAGATCAAGCTAGTCAGTAGCATCAGTAAACATATGCTTTTCAAGATATCACTATTTACTTAATTTAGCTAAAAGGAATTTATTCTGACATGCTCTTAGCTGAGATCCTCACACCTAAAGAACTATAAGCTAACTCTCCCAGACCGGTTACTATTAGCTATGTCCTGACATTTGCAACCAGAGAGTGTTGCAGCAAACCTTCATTAGCATGCAGCCTGGTCGACCTCACTCAATAAGCCTGCGCAAGTGAAAGTGGAGAGACTTCTCATGCTGCATACTGATGACTATAGAAGAGCCTGTGAGCACACACGTCATCATTCTAGAGAGCAAATCAGAAAGGCATAATGATGTTGAGCCACGTCTTTTAACAATGACTGGCATAAGTTTTTAAGAAAGTGTCACAGTTTCCTGAACTTAAAATTGCCTGATGACTGGTGACTTAGTTCCTTTTCCAGTGCAGTGATAACGTGCCATGACTCAGGCAACTTATAGAACAAAGGGTTTCTTTGGCTTACAGTTCTCTGAGGGATAATAACCTATGATGGTGAAACATCAGTATGTGGCAGGCAGATGAAGCAGAAGCTGAGAGGTCACAGCTAAAAAGAAAAACAGAAAGCAGCTCTCTGGAGATGGTGTGGGACCTTTTTTTATTTATGATTTTTTACTAGATATTTTCTTCATTTACATTTCAAATGCTATCCCAAAAGTCCCCTATACCCACCCCCTGCCCTGGTCTCCAACCCACCCACTCACACTTCTTGGCCCTGACATTCCCCTATACTGGTGCATATGATCTTCACAAGACCAAGGGCCTCTCCACCCATTGATGGCTGACTAGGCCATACTCTGCTACATATGTAACTAGAGACACAGTTTTGAGGGGCACTGGTTAGTTCATATTGTTGATCCTCCTATAGTGTTGCAGATCCCTTTAGCACCTTGAGGACTTTTAAAAACACTAGCTTGCACCAATTAACAGAAGCTCTACAGCAATGTCATACTTTCTAAACTTCCAAAATAGCACAAATAACTAGAAACCTAATATATGGATGGCTGACATGTAAAAGTTTTATGTGACAAAGTTAAAGGTTTTTAAAAGGAGGGAGAAGTTAATGTCTGTCCTTTAGTTATGAAAGAGATCATGCAAAAAAAAAATCACATGAACCACATGATTAATCATATATAAAAAGGTAAGCAACCTCCCAGGACCTGAAGGGGGCTGCAACCCTGTAGGTGGAACAACAATATGAACTAACCAGTACTCCCTGAGTTTGTGTCTCTAGCTGCATATGTAGCAGAAGATGGCCTAATCGGCCATCACTGGGAATAGAGGCCCCTTGGTCTTGCAAACTTTATATGACCCAGCACAAGACAAGGCCTGGGCCAAGTAGTGGGAGTGGGTGGGTAGGGGAGCAGAGGTGGGGGGAGGGATATAGGAAACTTTTGGGATAGCATTTGAAATGTAAATAAAAAAAAATAATTAAAAAAAAAGAGAGAGAGAAAGTACTTTAAAGATCTCATGTATTTCTCTGTGAAGTTAGATGACTAGATAAAATGAGGCACTCCAAACCCTTTATATTGCTGACCCACTTTCTATCCACTCTGAAAAACAAAATCAGCTCTTTACTAAAACTTCCTTAGAATCTTCAAATCTTCACCAGAGAGACTCAGCTTATTAGGAGAAGTTGCTTTACTGTCATATATGTTATTTTGACAAAAGAACAATGGTTCCTTAAAGGGCCTTAAACAGTTAGAAATATGTTCTAAAATCAACCATCTCCCAAGTTTTGTACAGATAATAATGAGGATGATTATCTGACTGGGCTCAACTTGAATGGACTCCTAAAGTGCTTTCAGACTACAGGCAGTAATCTTTGCCAAACTCTAAATCGATAGACCAAGAAACACTCAATGACAAGCGTTGTTAATATTTTACATACAGGTAAAATTTAATTGATATTATGGTCTAATTATGAAATCTTCCTGCTGAGATCATACCCTAAAACCTTTGTCCCAAACTGGTAAAAGCAACTGGTGAGGTTCTAGAGCAACGCTTCTCCCCTGTCCTAATGTTATGGCCCTTTGGTATAGCTCCTCATGTTGTGGTGATCTCCCCACTCAACCATAAAGTTATTTCACTGCTACTTCATAAGTGTAATTTTGCTGCTGTTATGAATTGTAAAGTAAAAGGCTAATATGTAGGATACCTGATAATGACCACTACTTTTGTAAAAAACCACCTTGCAGCTTAACAGTAGATACACGGGTACAAAGCTCCACTATGACACAGTTTATCATTCTGTTTCATAAAAGAAACACCATTGCCTAATATTCTAGATCTGGGACATAGGATTATGTACGACTTATTCAACTCATTATATCCTCTGAGATTTACAGACACTAACAAGCAGGAAAGTCATGGCAAAAAAGTTACTCTTCTTTTCAGCCAACTCACAGTTATCCCACAAATGAGTAACTAGCACTCCAGGTCTCTCTTTTAACCTCTTCCACTGATGCTTAGTGATGATAGTATCTGAGATTTATTTTACCAACAAGTTTTTGTGAATGCTATTTAACTACAATTACACTAAGTGCTTACCCATTCTGTAAAAAATTTCGAGTGTTCTATTGTCTTCATAAAATTACAACGATGGTTACATTTTATCTAGTTTTTCCTAGAAAATATACATATAAGACTACAATGTCTATATTCATTAAGATGTAAGCATTAAGGAAAGAAAAGAAAAACAAGAGACTATAAAACAGGCTCAATTATTTTCATAGAAGTAATGCTGGTCAAATTTCCAATGACTGACTATATTTTAATTTATTTGGGAAGGATTTGACTGTGAAGGCTACTGCTGCTACTGCTCCTCCTCTTCTTCTTCTTTGTCATCTTGTACGTGGACTATTTAATTTGTCTTCAGTCTATTATGGTATTCTTAGTTTGCTTACGGAATAATATGCTCTTCTTTAAGATATAGCTGCCACACAGCTTCCTCCTGGGTTCCTGATAATTAAGAAAACTATGAAGGCCACAGGCCACTCTATTCTATTTCTTCTAGAGAACTCATATAATCTTGATCATACATATATAATATGAATATATATATATATATATATATATATATATATATATATATAACTAGATGCTAGAAATTTCACCTCTGTCTTATAGATTCTGTACATTTCCATCATAGACATGTGTTCTGTAGATGTTTTAAGTCATACTTTATATAAATTTAACTCAAATTTTATTGAAGTAAATATCTGTCGAAGAATTGTTAGCATGGCTATGTCTTAAGGTTGGAATTCTCCTAGAAACGTTTTTGATCAACCTGTATACACCGGAAATTTTTCAGTATGCATAATGTCTGTTCAATAGTTCCCATTTTCCCGAAAAAAAATTTTTTACTGGTAATACGAATTTCTATGGAGGTTTGTTTGTTTGTTTGTTTGGTTATTTATTTATTTATTTATTTTTGCTACCATAGGGAATTAAAGAAACCACTAAACATTTAGAAACATTCAACATC
>NC_034601.1:46964259-46971094 GCF_900095145.1 Mus pahari | reverse complement strand
ACCCACTCCCACTTCTTGGCCCTGGTGTTCCCCTGTACTGGGGCATATAAAGTTTGCAAGACCAAGGGGCCTCTCTTCCCAATGATGGCTGACTAGGCAATCTTCTGCTTCATATGCAGCTAGAGACACGAGCTCAGGGGGTACTGGTTAGTTCATATTGTTGTTCCACCGATAGGGTTGCAGACCCCTTCAGCTTCTTGGGTACTTTCTCTAGCTCCTCTTTTGGGGAAATTTCTGTATGTCATCACTTCTCTTTGAAAACAAGATGCCACATTTGTTACTTTCCATAAAATGCTACCATATGATGGGTCATAGGGACGATTCTTGGAGGCTAGGCACCATAGAGAATAGGCAGTTCCTGATAAAACGAATTCTGGGAGAAGGGACTGTGACTCTCAATTGGAGTAGTATTAATACTTATTCCTACATCTCTTCATAGTCTAGGGTCCTGTAGAATCTCCCACGCTAAGTGCCAAGAAATATACATTGAAGTTTCTAGTCTTCAGTTGGACAGTGCCTTGTCTCACATTGGTCTGATGCATATTGAAGTAAAACTTGCAGTATGATAAAATCATAAGTACTATTTTTGAGTGTGTATGCTAAGCACTGTGCAACGGCATTCACAGACATTGCCTTAATATGTTCTTGTGTCTTTTTTAGAAGGTAGGTATTTCTTTTTTAAGATTTATTTATTAATTTTATGTATATGAGTACACCATTGTGTCTTCAGACACAACAGAAGAGGGCATCAGATCCCATTATAGATGGTTGTGAGGCACCATGTGGCTACTGGGAACTGAACTCAGAACCTCTGTAAGAGCAGTTGCCAAGGACCAGCCTGGGCTTGGAGAGAAGTTTTGAGGAAGAGATATCTGGGAGCAGCAAAACAAACAACTCAAAGTCAAATCATGGGTACAAGCTGGCAGCCTAGGCTCAGTTCAAGACAGATTTGTATCCTGATTTCTCTCTGGTCTGCTTTCTCTGGACATCTCTGGACACACACACACGCATATATATATATATATATATATATATATATATATATATATATATGATCATGACTACCTAGTATCAGCAAACAAAAATATATCATGATGTCTTCCATTTCTTGATGAATTGTGGATATTTTTGTAATGGACTGAATTTTTGGAAGCAGAGGGTAAAAAGTGTTCTCATAATAAATACCTAAAACACCATTATGATTCATTCACATTTTGAGGCTTGAGTCCACATGAGAAATATTTAAGAGAAGTTGAGTACTCATATTATTTCCTGAGCATGTTGGAACAGTCAAATATAATTTTCTCTGTATTGTCTCACATTTATTTCCATCTGCAAATAAATTCCAGATATTAACACTTTCATGTACACTTACATATGACTACAAAAGTTTCACCAACATGAAAATATAAGTAAGCAGATAGTGATGAAGTATTGTCTGAAACAGTAAAATTCAGTAAACCAATTTAATAATTCTTAAGAATTTTCTTATAGGTTATTAAATTTTCTCTGGATAGAGTTTACTTAGGAAGATCTTCTTCATGGCACTCTTTAGCTCCTTGTTCCTGAGACTGAAGATGATGGGACTAAGGAAAGGGGTGAGGACTGTATAGGTAATACCCATCAGAGTATCTCCTTCCAGAGACTTGGGGCCCTTAGGCTTGAGGTAAATGACAGAGGCAAAGCCATAGTGTACAACCACCACTGTGAGGTGGGATGCACATGTGGAGAAAGCCTTGTGCCGACCCTCAGCTGACGGTATCTTCAAGATGGTGACCACAATGAAGGCATATGAGAGGAGGATGAGGAGAAAGCATCCCAGGAGTGCTGTGATGCACACTATTCCTACACCCTTTGCCACCTCCAGTACATGCTCTCCACATGCCAACTTCAATAGAGGTGGAACATGACAAGCAAAATGGTGGATCTCATTGGGTCCACAGAATGTGAGGTTGAAAATGGCTGTTGTCACCACTGTCCCCATGAATGATCCACCAACCCAGGACCACACTACCAGGCAGGCACAGCCACGGGGGCTCATGAACACATTGTATCGCAGTGGGTGACAGATGGCCACATAGCGGTCATAGCCCATGACGGTGAGTAGAAAGGAGTGGGTGAAGCCAAATGTGAAGGAGAAGAACATCTGGCTGGCACAGGCCAGAAAGGCGATGGAGTGAAGTGTGGAGAGCAAGTCTGCCAACATGCGTGGGATGATGGCAAAGGTGTAGAAAATCTCAGAGATGGAGAGCGCACACAGGAAGAGGTACATGGGTGTGTGGAGACTGTGTTCACTCCAGATGGTGGTCATGATGAGCAGGTTGCCTAGCAGTGTGAAGAGGTACATGAGCAGGAACAGCAGGAAGAACATTAGCTGAAGATGAGGGAAAGTAGAGAAGCCAATGAGGATGAACTCTGACACGAAGGTGCAATTTAGCCCCAACATGACAGCCATATCTGAAAGGGATGGAGAAATATCACTAACTAATTAGGATCACGGTGTGCTTGTGTGTGCGTGTGTGCATGTGTGTGGTGTATAGGCAAGTGCTGGGGGTGACCTCCATTGCCTGTTGCTCATGGAGGGTAGCCAGAAGAGGCACAGAGTATCTTCTATTAACTCCTTTGAAGCAGGACCTTTCCCCAAACCTGGAACTCAAGCTTTATTAGCTAGAGTGGGCGCGAGGAATTACAAGATTCTCTGGTCTCTGTTCTCCTCTGTGCTAGCTACAGGAGTGCACAGGATCCCTGACATGTGATGTACGTCTGGGATCTAAACACTGGCTCCTGTACGTACAAAATAAATATTCTTAACTACTGAGCTCTTTCCAGACACACAGCTTCATTTTTTTATAGCCACCCAACACTTTCACATGTAGACACACTTCCCCAGTTAGTGGACATTTGATTTCTCTGTCTTCCTTCTGTTAATAAATGGTTCATCAGTGTACATATTCATCAAAATCTAAAGCAGATGAAAAGTTGCTAGGGTCTGGGGCAAAAGCCATGACTACTAATGGGTACAGAATTTATTTTGGAGGTATAAAAAATATTTGTCACTAAACAGAAGCATTGAATTCTATGACATCACGATTGTGCTTACTACCATTAAATTTTACACAGTATTTGTATTTATGATGGCTTGTTTTACAATGAATACTTAATATTTTTCTACTTTAAATTTTTTCATACAAAGTAACCAGTTTCATTATTACAGTTTTATACATACTAGGTTTTGGGTGACCCTCCATCATTTCCCTGACCTAAATCACCACTGATCCCTACCAACTCTAGTATCCTCACTGTCACTTCAATATCATATGTGTCCTATTGTCTTCCCTGCCCCTTTCCCTTCTCATGAGCTCCTTTCTAGTTTTCCATCAACACTTAAACCCATATAAAGAAGCTTTCCTGAAGCTTTTTCATAACTTCATTTTTCTTCATGACTGAATCATATTCCATTGTCTACATTTCTGTTTTCATATTATCCATTTGTCTGTTGATGAGCATCTGAGCTAATTCCATTTTCTTGCTATTGCCAATAATAGCAACAATAATCAGAATTATTAATATTATTCTTTATTGCATAATCAAAATTGCATAATCTATGGGGCACATGATGTGTGTGTGTGTGTGTGTGTGTGTGTGTGTGTGTGTGTGTGTAATGCAATACGAATAAATTAGTCCATGGCCATACCTTCACCTCTACAATTTCAGTATGTCTTTGTATGGTGTATACATGTTTGCATAAGTGTGTAGGTGTGTCTATGCACATATTTGGAGCCCGGGAAAATATATCAGTTGTCTTCCTCTATCATGAAGTGTTCAATTCCCCAAAAAATAAGGTTTCAAGGATTTTTGTAGGATTTAACAATGCAAGTTACCTTCCTGTCTCTACTCCCACCCCCAGAAATGAGTTATACCTGTGTACAGCCTGGCTTTTTAGATTCGTACTGAGGATTCAAACTCAGGTCCACCTCTCAGCTAACTCCTCAATTCTTTAACTTTTTTTAGTTTTTTTTTCCCCAGTGACAGAGATAAACCCAGAACCTTATACATTCTGACTAAGCACTGTATTAATAGGCAACACCCCACCTGCTCTTTGTTTTATGGAGAAACTTTAAATTTTTGCCTTTTAGTGATTTTGAACTATATAGCACACGATTTTTTTAAACTATAGTTACCCTGTTCTGCAATAGGTCTTTTTTTTTCTGCAATAGGTCTTAATACCTATTCCTTAACTATAGCCAAAACTTGTTTACCCATTAGCTAACAAATCTCTATTCCCTCATAACTTCCCCACCTAAATGGCAAATTTTGCTGTTTAATTTTATTACAATAAGAAATACACTCTAAAATCAACAATTGACAAATAGGATCTCATGAAACTGAAAAAGCTTCTGTATGGCAAAAGGCGCTGTTAATAGGACAAAACAACAGCCTACAGATTTGAAAAATGATCTTCACCAACACTACATCCAACAAAGGGCTAATATCAAAATACATGAAGAACTCAAGAAGTTAGACATAAACAACCCAAATAACACAATTAGAAAATGGGGTATAGAGCTAGAAAGAGAATTCTTAACAGAGGACTCTCAAATGGCTGAGAATCACTTAAAGAAATGTTCAACATCATTAGTCAGCAGGAAAATGCAAATAAAAGTGAAACTGAGATTCCATCTTACACCTGTCAGAATGACTAAGATCAAAAACTCAAGTGATGCAACATTCTGGTCATGATGTAGAGCAAGGGGCAACTCTTACATTGCTGTCGGGAGTGCAAACTTGTACAAATTTGGAAATCAAAATGTGGGGTTCTCAGAAAACTGAGAATAGTTTTACCTCAAGCCTCAGATATACCAATCCTGGGTATATACCCAAAAGATACCCTACACAGGGATACTTGTTCAACTATGATCATAGCTTTTTTTGTAGTAGCCTGAAACTGGAAACAAACTAGATGTCTTTCACCTGAAGAAAGCGTAAAGAAAATGCAGTTCATCTACACAGTGGAATACTATTCAGCTACTAAAAACAAAGACATCATGACTTTTGCTGGCAAATGAATATAATTTGAGAATGTCATCCTAAATGAGGTAACCCCGAGCCAGAAATACAGGTGTGGTATGTAGTCACTTATAAGTATACATTAGCCATAAAGTACACAGAATAATCATGCTATAATTGACTGACCCAAAGAAACTGGGCAATAAGGAAGTCCCAAGGGAGGATGTGTAAATCTCACTCAGAATGGGAAACTAAATCATCATTGAAGGTGGGTAGAGAGGGGGAACTGGGTAGGAGATGTGGTGAGGAGGTGAATGAAGATGATGATCAGGGTTGGGGGCAGGGAGAGCAAGAGAGGGCTGAAAGTGAGAATAGAAAGCAGTATGGTGGCATTTCTGGGACTAGCTGGAGGCCTGGAATGGGGAGGGTAACAGGAGTATGGGGGAGGATCCTAGTGAGATTCCCACAAGAGGGAAATATAGAGACTGTAGTGGCCACCTTCTGTAGCCAAACAGGACTTCTAGAGGAAGAAGCAGGACATCAATGCACCCACAAATTCTTCAACCCAAAATTTGCTTTGCCTACAAGCTATACAGGGATAAGGTTGGAGCAAAGACTGAGGGAACAGTCAACCAGTGACTGCCCAAACTTGAGACTTATCCCATGTGAGAGAGCCAACCCCTGACACTGCAGATGATGCTCTGCTATCTTACAGACAGGAACCTAGCATAAGTGTCTCCTGAGAGGCTTCATCCAGCAGCAGATGGAGGCAGATGCAGAGACCCACAGAAAAACACCAGGAAGTGCTCGGGGAGTCTTGCAGAGGGGTGGACAATAGAATTGAGTAAGCCAGAAGGGTCAAGGACACCACAAGAAGACCTACAGAGTCAACTAACCTGGTCCGTGGGGGCTCACAGAACCTGGGCCACTGACCAGGGAATATGCAGGGGCCGCACCTAACCCCCTTACACCTTTGTATCAAATGTGGAGGTTGATCTTCATGTGGGACCCATAACAAGTGGAGCAGTGCTGTCTTTGTCTCTTTCTCTGCCATTTGATCCCCTTCCTCCTGTCTGGTTGGGCCTAAGTGGGAGAGGAGCCCTAGTCCTACTGGGACTAGATGTCCCAAGGTGGGGTGGTACCCAAGGGTGAGACTGGGAAGGGAGGAGGTTTGGTTCCCAACACCTATATGGTAGCTCCAGTGACAGGGGATATGATACCCTGTTCTACCTTTGTAGGCATCAAGCACACATGTGATGTACATACACACAAGCAACCAAAACACATGAGTAAACATATAAAATAAAAATGTATCTCCTTATAAAATATGGCTAAAAATACCTTAGAGAAAAAGAGGGTTTTGTTTGTTTCTTTGTTTATTTGTTCTATGGGTTTCAGTTAGTTGTCCCATGGCTTTGGGCCTCTGACAGCATATCATGGTAGAAAGGGAAAGAGGAAGTTCAGGGGCTGTCTGCATGTGTATAAAAGAGTGGCAGGTAGAGACAAAGGTTCCACAATTCCCTGCAAACACACCCTTCCCCAGTGTCCTAATAACTTTCTGCTAAGTCTCAAATCCTAAAGGCCATCTACAAATAATGTCCTGCACGGGTAACCATACCTTCACTAGGTAGATTTTTGAAGACTATTTCAAACTTAAATTATCACAAGTGACTATCCTATTCTATTACTGTTGTTCCTGTTATTATTTACTCTCTCTCTCTCTCTCTCTCTCTCTCTCTCTCTCTCTCTCTCTCTCTCTCTCTCTCTGTGTGTGTGTGTGTGTGTGTGTGTGTGTAATGTCTCTGTTTAGAACATAGTTGAACATTTC
>NC_034601.1:46949747-46964104 GCF_900095145.1 Mus pahari | reverse complement strand
TGTGTGTCTCTGTGTGTGTGTCTGTGTGTGTGTGTCTGTGTCTGTGGTGTATTATGTTGATGTGTTCTCTGTGTGTGTGTGTGTCTGTGTGTGTGTCTGTGTGTGTGTCTGTGGTGTGTTCTCTCTCTCTCTCTCTCTCTGTTTGTGTGTGTGTGTGTGTGTGTGTGTGTGTGTCTGTGTCTGTGTCTGTGTCTGTGTCTGTGTCTGTGTCTGTGTCTATGTCTGTGGTGTATGATGCTGATGTGTTCTGGTGCAGGAAAAGGTCAGAAGAAGGTTCCGTTTCCCCATAGCTTGTTGTGAGGCACTCAATGTCAGTTTAGGGAACCAAACTGGCATCTCCTGGAAGAGTAAGAAACATTGTTAACAATTGAGCCATCTCTCCCATTCCTGGTGCATGGCTTCTTTAATCAGTTAAGGTCATTGGTCAAATGTACAAGTTTACCATCAGAAATCAATGAAGAACTTTGAATACTTTGGTGAATGGTGGCTGTGTTCCCCAAATACCAGTACTTTTTAGTTTATTGGTTTGGATTCCAGGCATCACTGAAATATTTTCCCAATTTCAGGATTGGCACCTTCCTATCACTCCAAAGATGGTAGTTCCAACAGCCTCACACACTCTTACTACTCCGAGATCGTGCAAATGAATGGATTTTGAAAATAACAGCCTCTAAGAAGAAATTGATGGGTGACAAAGGACATGTATCCTTTGCCCTAGCACAGTGCATTAAGTGCATAAAGCAAGGTTTCTTAACACAACACTGTTGAATTTAGAACTACATGATTTATTGTGTGATGGGCCCTTCCATGCCTTGTGTGGTGCTTAGCAACATCACTGGTCTCCACCACACAGAAGTCAGAAGCTGCTGACCAACTCTGGCAAGAAAACATCTCCAGACAGAGAAACATTTTTCCTGGTTAAAACATCTGACCTATAAGGAATAAAGACACCTCATTGGTACCCTTCCTCTGCACAAATTGTTCTCAGTCCCCTTCTCCATTCAGAAAATACACATTTCTCTTTAAGACACAGCTTCAATGTCTGTAGAGTTTCTGTGGACATTATATTCCCAAGACAGATTTCCTAAGTGACTATAAGACTCAAAGCTTATGATTTGGTAATGTGTTCATCAATCTGTGTCATTATGGAATCATATCTGGTTCTGGAACTATATTATAAGTTTTTGTATCAGCAACTGTTGTAACAATAGTATTAGTACTGTGTACTAAACAAAACAGATTCCCATAAGAATATCTGTCTTTCTAGATTTGTCCTATGTATCTCCATGCACCTAGTACTATGATCAGCACCACCCATGTTGTTCTTGAATCTTTCTACTGGCACTGAGAAGTGTCTTCTGTGTTCCCAGTTATCTAGATGACAAGGGGGATTCCCACAGAGAGCTTATCACTTTGCTATGGCAGGAAAACCGCAGAGTACAGGGGCCAGATGTGACTTAGGTCATGCTGCTCACAGAGATGTCTTCTCTTGACCTCTTGTTCTACTTCTCATAACATACTAATGACTGTTTTAAAACTTCAAAGGCTGAACTCAAGACAAAGATATTCTTTACCAATGACCCAAACAATCAGTTCAAAAGGGAGAACTCTGTAATGAGAGCAGATCACACCTGGGGGAAGAGAACTGGGGTCATATATGCCACCCACTAGCAAGATATGAACTGTGGAACCTACTCACTCAGAAAACTGAAAAACTAGGAAGATAATAAAGGATCTGTGGGTTCCTGGAAATTGTCAGAACAAGGAAGAAGGAAGAGACAGAGTGCAGAGGATTTTTTAAAAGTGGTGAGAGTGTGCACATGATAGTGAACACATGGTATTGCAAAATTGTCCAAAGCTGGGAAAGTACAGCACCAAGAGTGATACCTAATATAAACATGAGTTCAAGAAGACTAACACACACAAACATAGAGAGAGAGACAGAGAGAGACAGAGAGAGACACAGACACAGACACAGACACAGATAGACACGGACACGGACACGGACACGGACACAGAGAGAAAGAGATTCCAAAAGGAGAGAGAGAAGGTGTGGGGGGGTAGACAGAACTGATTCTTACAGGATGGGGCCGCTTTGATATCCAGATACTTGGAGATTAAGACTGGCATAGATAAATCCTACACAGAAATGACCACAGTATTTTTCAAATTGAGCATTATAAACATTTTTAGAAAGTATCATTTATTTTTAAATTAGTAATATATTTGATTGGCTAATCATGATTATAGATTTATGCAAAATAATGAATATTTTACTGCATGATATATATTAATACAATGTGTCATGTTTAAGTCAAACTCTTGGCCATACAAATAACCTCAGCTGCTTATCAATTTTTTGTGTTGCAGCACATGAAATTTGCTTCTTGACATATGTGATGGATTTTTCAATGACTAGAGTCACTCTGCTGTGCAGTACATCATGAAACACGGTCTTCTCATCTAATTTGTTACCTGTGATCAGCAATTCTGCACTCAACCCTTCAAACAAGATTCTGGCAACCACTCACATAAGGCACAAACAGGCAAATTCTATGTGACTGCAATGATGTGGAATATAACAAAGTTGAACTCAAAGAAAGAATGAGTGAGATGACATGGCTGGGTCATTTTTATGGTGAGACCTGTGCCCCAATTCTGACCCTGATTTTCACACATCGTCAAATCCTCCCTGCGGAGCAGTGCCTGTTCGAGAACCAGCAGTTAAGCTCTGCCTTCCCTCTAAAGCCCCACCCTCCCCTCCTATTTTCACACCATGGACACCTCTTAGTTAAACTGTTTTGCCTTTACCTGAGTCTCAGATATCTCTTCTTTCTTTTCATCCAGCATGTCACCTTTCCCCCCTCTGAAGTCCTTATTCTTTATGCCCCATGGAATTAGCCTCTCAATTCTCAGAGTGGTCTGTCTTCTACATGCCTGTCCCCAATATGTTGCTGGACTCTGGCTGGCTGGACCAATATGTGTTGAAATGCAAAGACATGCTGGCTAAGAAAATCTGCTCTTCTCTTTCTGCGAGTCAGTTTTCTTACCTGTCCAAACAACCTACCTTATGAAGTAGGAGATCTCCCAAAAATTCACACAGTCTTGGCACCTGCCTCATACACTTGAACTTCTTGGAGAGTTGCATAGGCAGGTAGCTTCTCTGGCTTACTACCTGATGCTGGCTTCTTCTCAGGTTTCTCCTGGTAAGGTGGATGAGAAGAAGTGGTGACTGACCCTCTGCACCTGGTCCCTATAATAGAAATTTTCTGATGGAAAATGGCCGCACGTGTGGAGACTGTACTGTACCGTTACGGCCAGTTTGGCAGAGGGCTTGAAGAAGCCTGGTCATCATTATTTATTCCCTGTTCTGGCTGGCTGTGGCCCTGCTGCCTCTGCTTCTGCTACAGGAAGCCCAAGTCCCATAGGGCTCTGCCAGGGATGAGGCAACCTCAGGGAATCTGTGTTCTCCTTCCCCCTGCTTTCCAGGAGTGAGTCAATTACCTGAGCTTCTCTGTGGCTTGAGAGGAGACTTAATTCTCAACAATCTGGAGATTTGCTTTACTAGCTATTGGAGTTACTAGAACAGCCCTGCAACTGTGCAGAGTCAAGAGGCTACCTAGTGTACTTGCCCACTCCTTCCTCATCTTCAACCTCTAATTAAGGAAAGAAGTATTTTTAAAGTTTCATTTTAATTTAAAGAACTCACATACTTGCTTATTTTCCTTAAACAATTCAAATGCTACAAATAATGCTGTGGTCCACATAGCTGGTAGCCATCAAATCATTATATGACATTTTGTGGGAATCCTTTAAAATCTCTTTTTTAACCATTATTTTTACATATTTATTTATTTGTGTATTTAGTGTGTGTGTGTATGTCTGTGCACACTAGTGTGCACCATAAATACCACACTTGTGGAGGTCACCTAGCTAGCCACATCCAGAGCTTTACATATACATGACATGTAAACCAACTCAAGCCTTTAAAATGAGATTTCTCTAGGTATCATAATTTCATTTTTGAGAGTTATATACTTTACATAATAGATTTCAGTATATAAGTCAATGGGATTGACATACTTCTAATGTTCAACTAACACTGCTCTCTAGATCAAAACATTTTCATTAGGGATGAAGATACCAATCAGAGGTTGAGGGTGAAGTTACTCTTGCAGAGGGCCCAGACTGAATTTCCAGTAGCTATGTCAGGCAGCTTACAACTGCCTTCAACTTCAGTTCAGGGTCTCAGACGTCCTCTTTCTAGCACTATGGGGACAGGGGACACACACACATGTAATATACATTTGGACACATAAATAGAAATAAAAAGAATAATTTTTTCAGCATCCCAAAGGGAAACTTTATTCCCACAAGCACCCACTTTTTTCCTCAGCCACTGGAAACCTCCAAGTTTTCTCTGCCTATGAAATTGCCTATTTGGGGACATTTCACATAAATGGAAGTATAAGAATTGTAAACTTAAGTGCCCCCCCTTATTTAACAGTACTTTCAAAGTTTTCACAATATATAATGTATTAGTAATTCATTCCATTCTGTAGATGAATAATACCTGCTGCATGGATTTAGCACTTCTGTATACCACTGTAAGTACTATCTACCTTTTGATTTGTGAATAATGTTTCTTATAACCACTAGAGATATATAATGTGTGTGTGTGTGTGTGTGTGTGTGTGTGTGTGTGTGTGTGTGTGTGTGTTCCACAGCATACACATGCAAGTCAAAAGACATCTCCTTCCACTCTGAGGGTCCCAGAAATCAAAATTAGGTCATCAGGACTGGCAGCAAGAGACATCATCTGCTGATCACCCAAGACTTGTGTGAACTCATTTAAGTTCTTTTAGGTATACAAATAAGAGCGAAAAATACCACCCTTCATTCTGTTTCTTCTTAACCACCAGAGATAGCCACAGAGCAGACGGTAGCCTATAGTAAATGACTCTATGGCTATTTTTCCATACAAAATATTTGTACAAGGATCTGACGGCCTTGTCAGTATCTTCCAATAACTCATATTTTCTCTGAACGTTTTCAAGTAAAATTTGTATTGACCAAGAATTCTCAAACTTTCTCTCTGACATTCTGAACATGTCATTCTTTTGGTAATGACCATATTGTGAACAGCGGGAAATGCAGCAGCATTACTGCTGTCAAATATCACCAGAGAAGCTTCTGCCTGCAGCAGTGAGGAATTAATTCAAAGACACCCCCCCCCCAATTGGACAATGTGCAGAAAGTGAGAGACTTCATAGCACTGAGTCATGTGAATGGAATGTCTTATCACACCCCTTCCCTCTAGGCTCCAGGATCTGTGTGGAAGAGGAGGCAGAAAGATTGTAAGATCTAAAGGTGATGTATAACTCCAAAAGAACAGTGTCTTACAGACACAACAGGACCGATGCACAAATGAACTCAGACGCTATCGCATCACACACAGCACCTGAACAGATTTAATTCATATGGAAATCCAGAACGGAGAGAGACCCATTCCTAACTAAGAGACTATTTACAATCAATACCTACTGGCAATGGGAAAATCAGTTTTATCCAGTGGACTGTATCTGTGTGCATCAATCATACTCCATAGTAAGCATCATACCCAGGAGTTGTAGCCAACACAAAACAAACTCCATATAGATTTTTGTTTTGTTTTGGCATGTTTTGTTTCATTGTTTATTTTTATTTTTGTTCTAGGTTTTTTTGAGAGATAGAAACAATATAAAATTGTGTGGGTAGATAAATGCAGCAGTTCTGAGAAGAGTTTGGGGGAGGGGAAAAACATAACCAAAATATTTTGTATAAAAATGTCTTCACTTTTAAAAAATGACATCTTAAGGCCAATCTCATGATAATAATTCCTTAATTGAGATTCCGTCTTCCCAGGCAGAAGGTTTGTGTTAAGTTGACAAAAACTAAGGATGACAGGAGCTGAAGGTCATATGCAAAGGAGAGCAAACTCCCTAGGGAAACATGGATAACTTTTTTATCTTCCTATGCTAGTTGATTATTCAGCCATTGTGATAATATGTGTGAGAGAAAAAAACGTAAAGGGAAACTGTTTATGTTATATGATTGTATTATTTAAAGACTGACTGGCTGCAGTTGCTGGACGTGTGCACAATGGAGCAGAGCTTCTTAGTTTATGGAAGTCAGGAGTCACAAAAAGATAGTGTCTTATTTTTTTTCATATTGCAGTGATAAAATACTTGGCAAAAGTAACTTTTTAAGGAGAAAGATTTTATTAAGTTTACAATTCTAGGTTATAGTCCATCGTTGCTAGAAAGTCAAGGCAGCAGAGATTCAAAGGAACTAAGCATGTTTACAGAGAGAATGAATGCATATCTGCTCATGCCAAGCTCACCTTCCCCCCCTTTTCTTATTAGATATTTTCTTTATTTACATTTCAAATGCTATCCCGAAAGTTTCCTATACCCACCCCCTGCCCCTGCTCCCTTACCGACCCACTCCCACTTCTTGGCCCTGGTATTCCCCTGTGTTACCCAGGACCCATAGCAAGGAAATGAGGCTGCCTAATTTTAGGCTGTGTTTTCCAATATCCATTAAGGGGATCAGTACAATTTCTCAGACATGCATGTAGGCCAACCTGATCTAGAAAAATCCTTCATTGGGACTCTTGTCCTATATGATTCTACATTGAACCGAAGTCAATAATTAAAAATAACCACCACAGGCAGAGAAAAAGGCCTGAGGCAAGATATAATCACTATAAAATGCCTCCAGTAACCTACTTCCTTCAATTAGATTATGCCTCTTGAAATTTTTACCACCTCCCAATCACACCATCAGATTACTAATCCATTGAGTCCTCCTGATCAAACAACTTCTCAATATTTGGATCCACTCTCTGGGACCAAGTAGTCTACAGATGAGCCTTTTGGAGGATACTTTACATGCAAACAATATTACCCTCTTTTGAAGGTTCAAAATTTGCATCATCTTAGAATCAACAGCCTCATGCATCACTCATCCAAGTCACTTAGTTGCTTTACACTAACAGAAAGTCAGACAATAGTGTTGCATACAATTCTTTGACTATGAAACCAGGAGAGTTCATATTTTTCTTCTGTGTTTTCTTAAAATATACATTACAAGGGAAATCTAAAATACTTTACATGGGTTAAAAAACTGGAGCTAGAACCAAATGAGTGATAATACTCTGATTGCAGAACTCTAATGGTTGAGACAGAAGAACCAAGAGTTTGAGGGTCTCTGTTTCTGTCTCTGTCTCTGTGTCTCTCTTTCTCAAAACAAAACAGAAAAACAGGTTCACAAACAACTATGCCCTTGAGAATGTAAAGATTCAAGAAACTCATAATTAAACACCAACACCCAATAAAACTGGACAAAGGCTCTACCAAAGATATGGATAATACAGATGAAAACCCCAGTGCTAAAGATGGGCTGCTGTTCTGTAAATTGTAGGCTACTGAGTTATCTGCCACCTTCACCCACATTATATAGGGTATTGTTACTAGTGTTGGTTTCACACTATAATTAGACAGTAAGTGCCTGTTGCTAAGACTGAGCTGGAAGTTTACTTCCAGAGGGCAACCATAGATAATGATAAAAAGGCTCTGAAAGAAGCTACTAAGGGATAATTGTCACCAATAGTCCAGGTTGGTTACGGACCTTCGGCCTTATGGAATCAATAGTCCAGGCAATATACCTACACGTTAATAATATCATGGCTGTTATGGGTACAATTAATACTCTAATTGGATTTAAGGTGGAGCCACAGGAGAAAACCTACTCAATACAATAAGCTAAGCAAAACCTTATTGTTGGGGAAGGTACAAGCCCAATAAAGAAGCTATTGATATTTTGTTAAATGGATACAGTATACCTATGAAATCACCTTCTAAACATTTGTGATTGTGCCCATAGATTAATATAACTTTCAGTCTTGGTCATAAAGGAAAATCTTTTTTTCTTTCTCAGTAAGCAGCAGTTATTGCAAAAACTCATACTTCATCAACTTTCTGGGAATAAATAGCTTTTACAGTTCCATAGTTTCCCAGTGCTCTAGGATATAAAACACACACACACACACACACACACACACACACACACACACATGACACCACCACCACCATCATCATCACCATCAAAGGTTCAGAAAACACCATAGGAGAAAAGACAAAATGAATCTCAAACACAGGGGAAGTCGTGGTTGTATTTTTCTGAACTTAACATGACCATTGGCAATTACAAAACAGAAATTGCTACATAGGCCACACTGTAATGGCACTGGCCATCAAATCCTAGATATTGCTTTGATAGTCACAGCCATGAAAAGAGAATGAGCAAAATGATAGAGTGACTTATTTCTAAGCCAGTGTTTATGGAACTGTTATTATTTCCCTATGGAAGTAGAGGGTCACCTGAGATACTAGCCAATCTACTATTTTCTGCTATCTAACACATAGGTCAGAGGTTGACTGAGGCTGGGACACCAATGAGGCAGCTTTTGTGAGGTCATTACTCATGCTGATGTGGGGCATCTTTTGGATGACACAGCTGCTTTTGAGTAATTCAGGCTCCTATAAGTACCCCCTCATTCATGCCCTTTCACATAAGCTTCAAAATTCATGGGTTCACACAGGTAGATAAGGATGGAATAGTTTTCTCTTGTCTACTGTTGCACTATTTTGAGTGACTACACAGTTCTTCATGCTTTGCAGAAAAGGGCAGATAAGAAGTTCTTTCCCAATGTGTCACATTACATAGTTGTTATGTGTAGGTTGTAAAAAGTTCCCAACAGGCTCCTATATTGGAAAACTTGGCTCCCAGGTTAGTAGTGTAGTTTGAAGAAATTTCATAAATGCTAGAATATGGTCTTAGCTTAAGGAAGGAGTCTATGGCAGTAGGTTTTTAAGGTTAAAGCAAGTTTAGTTCTGGACTTATTTCTCTGTTCTTCCCAGTGTGCAGTGATGGATGAGTTCAACCATGAATTCTGCCATACTTCTGTCACCATTATTGATTTTATCCTTTCAAACAGTGAGACAAAACTTTCATGGCTGGACATAGGCCTCATACACATGTGTAGCAGATGTGCAGCTTGATCTTCATGTGGGTCCCCTAACAATTGGAGCAGGGGCTCTCTTTAACTCTGTTGCCTGCCATTAAATCCCTTTCTTCTAGCTGGACTGCCTGGTCAGGCCACACTAAATTTTGTGTCAGTGGTGAAGTAGAAAGATCTAAAAATCACATAGCCTTCAAAATCATTTTCTGACAGGTTTCTTCCTGTGATGGTTTGTATAATCGTGGACCAGGAAGTGGCACCATTTGAAGGTGTGGCCTTGTTGAAATAGGTGTAACCTGGTTAGAGTAGGTGTGTCACTGTGGGTGTGGGCTTAATACTTTCACCCTAATTACTTGGAAGTCAGTCTTCCACTAGCAGCCTTTGGATGAAGATGTAGAACTCTCAGCTCTGCCTGTGCCATCCTGCCTGGTTACTGCCATGCTCCCACCTTGATGATAGTGGACTGAACCCTCTGAACCTGTCAGCCAGCCCCAATTAATTGTTTTTTATAAGACTTGATTTGGTCATGGTGTCTGTACACAGTAGTAAAACCCTAAGAGAGAAGTTGGTACCAGAAGTGGGGTATTGCTGTGATAGGCCTGACCATGCTTATATTTGAAAGAATGTGGATTTTTGGACTTTGGATTTGGAACACAGTGGAATGCTTTAAATGGGGCTTAATGGGTCATCCTAGTAGGGATATGGAGGACTTTGTTGCTGGGAGTAATTTGAACTGTGTTGACCTGGCCCAAGAGATTTCAAAGGAAAAGAATTTCAGAATGAGCAGGACAGTGGTGGTGCACACCTTTAATCCCAGCACTTGGTAGGCAGAGGCAGGAGGATTTCTGAGTTTGAGGCCAGCCTGGTCTATAGAGTGAGTTTCAGGACAGCCAGGGATACACAGAGAAACCCTGTCTGGAACACCCCCCCCCCAAAAAAAAAGAATTTCAGAATGTGGCATAAAGACTGTTTTTGTGGTATTTTGGTGAAGAATGTGGCTACTTTTTGCTTTTGTCTGAAAAGTCTGCCTGAGGCTAAGGTGAAGAGACTCAGATTAATTGCATTGACAAAGGAAGTTTCAAAAAAAGCTCAGCAGAGACTTTGTTCTCCAGTTAAATCTTGTGAAGAGAAGTTTGAACAAGCAAAGCACGCTTAGAAAGGAAAAATATAAAACATATGGTTTGAGTATTAAAGGAGTACCAGGAAGTGAAATTGAGCAAAATCCTGTGTTCTAGGAAATAACTGATTAAGGGACTGGAACCTTGGGGCAAGATCCTACCCAGCTAAATTTAGATCCTGGCATGGTGGTACACACCTTTAATCCCAGGAGACAGGCATGCTGATCTCTGTGTTTAAGGTCAATCTACAGAGCAAGATCCAGGATAGCCAAGCTTAGGCAGTGAAGGATTTGGAAAACATAAAGCCAATGACAGTGTAATAGTACAAGGGGGTCATGTTCTAGTTGCTGCAAGCAGCTTCAGCCATGTGGCTCTGGCTCTAGAGTTAAGAATGGAAGGAACTACTGGGACAATTGATGCTGGTTAGCTGGAGCTAAGAAGCTAGCAGTGATTAAGAAGAGACCAGCATCGCTGAGGTGAAATCTTCTGGGAGCACAAAGAAGCTGTGTTCCAGAGTTAGGCAAGGTTGTACCTCGTGCTGCAGCTGGATTTGGTAATGTGTAAGAGTCACCCAGGTGATACTTGTTTTGAAAGCATGAAGGTATCAGGAAGAACAGCTGAGGCTTGGCACTGTGAGAGGCTATGGAAGGCCATTGAAGAAGGGATAACCTCAGCTGTAGTTGATGGTCCAGGATTGAAGGGGTAATGCAAAGGATTTGAGGCTTGGCACCATGAAGAGAGCCTATGAGAGGCTATTGGTAAAGCTTAGTTGGAGTAGAACACCCCAGTGTATTGGAGATGTCAGTAGCATGGGATGATCACCAAGAACAGCAGCCATAGTCGAGTGGATCAACCTGAACTTAGAGTATTACAGAGGGCACAGCTGGAGAAGTGATGCCAGACCTTAGGAGGAGCCCAAAAGATCAAGTGGAATTCCAGACACTGAAACAAGAAGCTGTAACATTGAAATTGCTTTGGAGACTCAAAGATATTAAAGATGCCAGAGCCGTGGGATACATGCTGAGGAAAGCTGCTAACAGGGAGTGGAACCAGCCCAGGAGAAAGAAGTTTGTTGCAGTCAACAAAGATGAAAAGGGAGTGGAGATCTGAAGACCACTTTGACATCAGCCATGGAGATGCAGAGTTTGGAGTTTGCCCAGCTGGTTTCCTGTCTTTCTTTGGGGATCACAGTTAAGTGATTGGATGAATCTCAGAAGAGACCTTGAACTTTGGATTTTTAACATTGTGAGACTGCTATAGACTATGAGGACTTTGAAAGTTCGACTAAATGCCTTTTACATTATGCTATGTTTAAGTATGGCCCCCCATAGACTCATGTGTTTGAACAAGTCTATGGGGGCCAGGGAGTGGCATGTAATGGTTTATATATTCTTGGACCAGGAAGTGGTACCATTTGGAGGTGTGGCCTTGTTGAAATAGGTGT
Organism: Mus pahari; assembly: GCF_900095145.1. Taxonomy (NCBI): domain Eukaryota; kingdom Metazoa; phylum Chordata; class Mammalia; order Rodentia; family Muridae; genus Mus; species Mus pahari. Next base: position 46,952,478 of record NC_034601.1, on the reverse strand, counting down.
GACCTGGTTGGAGCAGGTGTGTCACTGTGGGTGTGGGCTTAATACTCTTAGCCTAGTTACTTGGAAGTCAGTCTTCCACTAGCAGCCTTTGGATGAAGATGTAGAACTCTCAGCTCTGCCTGTTCCATGCCTGCCTGGTTACTGCCATGCTCCCACCTTGATGATAATGGACTGAACCTCTGAACCTGTAAGCCAGCCCCAATTAAATGTTGTTTTTTATAAGACTTGCCTTGGTCATGGTGTCTATTCACAGAAGTAAAACCCTAACTAAGACACTTCCTATCCATAATAATCTGAGTAACGTGACTTGGACACATTAACAGAAAAACTGATAGTTTTACACAGATTTTTAAATGATATTTTTATTACTTGAAAATTTTACACACACACACACACACACACACACAATGTATCTTAATATGTACAGGAAGAAGAACCTGAACCAGCATGGCTTTAAATAGCCACAGGTAGTTGTGATAGTAAAGGATAGAATAATTGGGATAATTTGTCTCATCTAGGTGGGCAGTTTCTATCATTATCAATTGGTTCTGAAATTATTTTATTGGCATCTTGTGAATTGAGAATTTATTGATACATAAATCTGACTTGTTAATTATAAGCTTCTAGAGTTTTGTTTCTACCAGGTAAATGGGTGTTGTGGCAGCTGACCATGGGGTGGACAGTCATTGCGTGGGGCTGGCATGACAGCAAAGGGAACTCAGGAGCTCTGGCCCCACCTGAGAGTTGGCAAGCAGAGAGTAGCCAGGTGGAACAGTGAGCCAGGTGGGCTGAGAGTTGCTGACAGTAGTGAGGGGAAGCCTATGGGTCATTTTTAATATTTCCCACAACATATTTGTGTGTTTATATATGGATATGTACACATGAATGCAAGTGCCTGTATATTCAAGAAGTAAGGGCATTGTAGCTACTGAAGTTACAGGCTATTGTGAGATTTAGGTTATGAAAACAGCAAGCAAGTGTATCTTCTTTATGGATAACTCAAATATAGGCCCAGATATAATATTTTGGACCTTGTCATGCTTTAGAGATGTAAAGTGACAATCTCTTATGGCTGGAAGACTATTGGTCCTTTTAAGTTGTTCTTGGAGATTGCAGAATCTTAGAGACTTCATCTCAAGAAGTCTGACTCAATTTAGAAAGTTCAGATCCTGCCTCCAAAAAGAAAAAAAGGTATGCGGCCATCTGTACCCCTGGACCTCCAATGTCCTGCCACCTCTCCTCCCACCTTCATCAGACCTGATTTTCCAGAACCTTACAGGTTAGGTTCTCTTCCTGAACCCATTTCCCCTGTATACTGAATCCACTGGAGCAGGCCCAGATGCACTTAGCAATCGGCCATCTCTCAGACTTCCATTGTCTGCTGACCTCTTTAACTGCCTCTCCTCCCCTCCCCTTCCCACAGGGTCCTCAGCAGCACAGCCAGCTGCTGGGAGACTTGCATTGCTCCCTGAATACCATTGTTCAGCCCAAAGATACTCCCAGAGGCCTACACACCAGGATTACCAAGGTTAAGCCCCCTCCCAATACCAACTACAACAGGAACATCCAGGAACAAGGAGATGGCTAAAGGCCTTTCAAAGAACATAATCAACAAAAGCCAGGGCAGTATCACACCTTCACACCATAGATATCCTACTACAGAAAGCCCTGAATACCCTAACACAACTGAAGCAAAAGGAAATGACCTTAAATTCAATCTTACAAAGATACTGGAGGGCTTTAAATAGGAAATGAATAAATCACTTAAAGAAACTTATTTTGGATTTTATTGAAGAGACACTATGGCCAGATCAATTCTTTTTTTTTATTTTTTCAATTTTTATTAGGTATTTTCTTCATTTACATTTCAAATGCTATCCCAAAAGGCCCCTATACATTTACCTCGCCCTGCTCCCCTAACCAGCCACTCCGACTTCTTGGTCCTGGCTTTCCCCTGTACTGGGGCATATAAAGTTTACAAGACCAAGGGGCCTTTCTTCCCAATGATGACTGACTAGGCCATCTTCTGCTACATATGCAGCTAGAGATACAAGCTCTGGGGGTACTGGTTAGTTCATATTGTTGCTCCACCTATAGGGTTGCAGACACCTTCAGTTCCTTGGGTACTGCCTCTAGCTCCTCCACTGGGGGCCCTGTGTTCCATCCAGTAGATGACTGTGAGCATCCATTTCTGCATTTGCCAGACACTGGCATAACCTCACACAACTTAGCTATATCAGGGTCTTTCTTGCTGGCATATGCAATAGTGTCTGGGTTTGGTGGCTGATTATGGGATGGATCCCTGGGTGGGGTAGTTTCTGGGTGATCCATACTTGCATCTAAGCTCCAAACTTTGTCTCTGTAACTCCTTCCATAAGTATTTTGTTCCCTATTCTAAGGAGGTATGAAGTATTCACACGTTGGTCTTCCTCCTTCTTGATTTTCTTGTGTTTTGAAAATTGTATCTTGGGTATTCTAAGATTCTGGGCTAATATCTACTTACCAGTGAGTGCATATCAAGTGAATTCTTTTCTGATTGGGTTACCTCACTCAGAATAATATCCTCCATTTGCCCAAGAATTTTATAAATTCATTGTTTTTAATAGCTGAGTAGTACTCCATTGTGTAAATGTACCACATTTTCCGTATCCATTCCTCTATTGAGGGACATCTGGGTTTTTTCCAGCTTCTGGCTATTATAAATAATGCTGCTATGAACATAGTGGAGCAT
>NC_034601.1:46908284-46949736 GCF_900095145.1 Mus pahari | reverse complement strand
AAAAGCTTTAAATATAACTATACATTGTAGCCCCTGAAAAAACTACAAACTCTTTTTGAAAAGTATTTTGTCTACAAAGATTCTCATCAGCTGTACAAAAAATTTGTGCAGTTTTTATACTGAAGCTAATGTTGAACTGCACTTGAATTTCATATTTTTAGCAAAATGATTGCATGAGCACATATACTCCACACTTTAGGACAGCCATTTATTCTTCATCCTCATCTTTCTCCTCTTCGTCTTCATCTTCTTCTTCCTCCTCCTCTTCCTCCTCTTTTGGTTCTTTCTTCTTCTTTGAGCCTGTTGGCTTACCAGGACTCTTCTTTCCTGCTTCACTTTTGCCCTTGGCATGGTATGCAGCAATATCCTTTTCATCCTCTTCTTTAGCTTGGCAGATTGCTCAGACCACATCTCACCCAGTTTCTTCACAGTATCTCCAATAGACAGGCCAGGGTGTTCACTTTTGATCTTAGGGCGATGTTCATAGCAAAACAGGAAGAAGGCAGATGGCAGTTTCTTCATAATACTGGAATCTTTTTTCTTTCCTTTCTTATCACCTTTATTTCTTCATCTCCCTGGGTTTTTTGTTTTTGTTTTTGTTTCTTCTTCAAATTTTTATTAGATATTTTCTTCATTTACATTTCAAATGCTATCCCGAAAGTTTCCAATACCCTCCCCCCACCCTGCTCCCCTACCCATCCACTCCCACTTCTTGTCCCTGGCATTCCCCTGTATAGGGCATATAAAGTTTGCAAGACCTAGGGGCCTCTCTTCCCAATGATTGTTGACTAGGCCATCTTCTGCTATATATGCAGCTAGAGACACGAGCTCTGGGGGTACTGATTAGTTCATATTGTTGTTCCACCTATAGGGTTGCAGACCCCTTCTGTTCCTTGGGTACTTTCTCTAGCTCCTCCATTGGGGGCCCTGTGTTCCATCCAATAGATGACTGTGAGCATCCCCTTGTGTATTTGCCAGGTACTGCCATAGCCTCACAAGAGATGGCTATATCAGGTTCTTTTCAGCAAAATCTTGCAGGCATATACAATAGTGTCGGCTTTTGGTGGCTGATTATGGGATGATCCCCAGGTGGGGTAGTCTCTGGATGGTCCATCCTTTCATCTTAGCTCCAAACTTTGGTTCTATAACTCCTGCAATGGGTATTTTGTTCCCTATTCTAAGGAGGAATGCAGTATCCACACGTTGGTCTTCCTTCTTGATTTTTTGTTTTGCAAATTGTATCTTGGATATTCTAAGTTTCTGGGCTAATGTCCACTTATCAGTGAGTGTTTACCAAGTGATTTCTTTTGTGGTTGGGTTAGCTCACTCAGGATGATATCCTCCAGATACATCCATTTGCCCAAGAATTTCATAAATTCACTGTTTTTAATAGCTGAATAGTACTCCATTGTGTAAACGTACCACATTTTCTGTATCCATTCCTGGTGGGATTGCAAGCTTGTACAACCACTTTGGAAATCAGTCTGGCGGTTCCTCAGAAAATTGGACATTGTACTACAGGAAGATCCAGCAATACCTCTCCTGGGCATATACCCAGAAGATGTTCCAACTGGTAATAAGGACACATACTCCACTATGTTCATAGCAGCCTTCATCTCCCTGTTATAACAAGCTTTGTAGCTCTTGGCCAAATCTTCAAAGTTTGACTTTTCCTTTTCAGAAGTAGTTTTCTGTCTCTTGGAGCATTTCTTGGAGAGCTCCATGAAGTTGACTGACAAGTCAGGATGCTTCTTCTTGAGCTCCTCCCGTCAGTCTGCAGGAGAACACTTTGCCCTGCGGCTTGTTGGGGTCACCCATGATGATGACCAGCGCGAAGTCTACCTGGTGCGAGTTCTTCCCTCAGACCTCCACAAAGAGACTTCCTTCCCCAAGCTCCTGCGAGAACTGCTTTATCCCCATGATCCCGTTTTATAAGGATTTGAAGTCATTTGTAAAAGATATCTCAAGAGATAGAACATCTGCCTTCCAGAAATCATGCAATTCAGTGAGACATGAAATCTGTTGTCCGAATTATCGATCATGTTCTTAAAACACAATATCTTGTGTTTAGTTGACGTGAAGACTCATTCCCATGAAATGGTTCCTTAAATTGAGTATCATGCAAGATCAAACTCTATCCAACCCTCCTTTTCTTCCCCTCTTGCCTTTCTCCTTTACTTCACTTTTCCATATTTGTTTTTTCAGGAATAGGTTTCCTGTATGGTGCTAAAACATAAGCCTTGCAGATATCAATGTCATGTCACAATGTCAAGTGCTTAAACACCCCTATAAAGTTTCCACATGGTGGCTCATATTTTCCACAAGAAAATACTCTACTTCCTTTCAAAAGAGGCAATTTCACACTACAAATGCCGTCTCAAGATCTTGTGTATACTTATTTACCTTGGGTCAGCTATAGCTAACAAATTACTAAGAAATGCCCCCAAATCTTTAGTTTCCTCTCCCATGCTTTACTTTTGTCATCTATTAATCATTGATTTCAAAGTCAAAGTTCTTTTTATCTCTCATAGATTTCTCTCTGTGTCAATGAAGCAACCACCATCAAAGCTGAGATTGTACTTCTGTGTGTCTTCTTTGTGGGTATGTGCGTGTGTGTGTTCTTTGCTTTCTACATGGAGAGTCATTTTAATCAAACCATGGCTTCTGCATCTATATGTCATACAGCCTCTTAATCATATTCCTAACACCTTGTTTCAAATGTCACAATAAATTACATCTTCCAGTGTTGTCTCTCTGAGCAAAATTGCAAAAATATGAGTAAATTTCTGAAACACTGTTGTGATTATGGTATAGTGTCTCAAAATTTTTCAGGACTTCCTTTATAATACTGACGGTTGTGTAAGATCATGCAAACTAATGCTTACCATCTTAGAAAGTACCTCACATCACATGATAAAAACTACAAGTGTTTTACAAAATGTTTAAATTTAATATGAATAAGGAAATTGATTTCATGGAAGTGAAATTTCTAGTCACAATTTTTGAATTTGTACTTGACAGGCACAGCATATGCACTCTACATGCATCACTCTCCTTTGAGCTAGATGAATGTTCCTTAGTCATTCAGTGTTTCCCCCTAAGAGAACCTGAGCTAGTCTACTTATATCATGTGATATCATTATACCTCTAATTCTATGCTATACTTGTATTATACTACTAAAGTATGTCAACTTTAAAATAATTATTTCTCTGTTGAATTCTATCTCTTTTCTTTAATATTTATGTTTCTTTTTCCCACCTCCACACTTCTTCTTGAAGTATTTCCTGATACTACTTCAATGTGATCATTTTTTATTGTGATTTGTTTTGTATGTACCTCTTCTTATGTCTAAAATCTTAAAATTAAATATATTCTTACATAGTTAATACAGAGAGGAAATGTACTACTTAAATGTACTACTTAAATCATTCAGTATCAAATGTTGAATTGATATACTGATATATAAATATATATGAATTCACATTCAAAACAGTGTGAGAATTTCATTGCCTGAATTCACACCTACAACTCACACCTTTGTTAGAAGCAGGGAGAGAGGAATTAAAGAAAACAATATATATCCTTTGTCATGGTGGTAAGAAAGGGACTGGAGAGATGGTTCTGTAATCACAATTGATTTCTGCATTATCATAAGGGCCAGAGTTAAAATTCCAGCACCCAAATAACAAAATGAATTTCTTTGTAACTCTGGCTCCAAGAAATATGAAGTCTTCAGGGAAATATATGTACATACTACATACATACATACATACATACATACATACACACACACACACACACACTTAATCACATAAATACACATAGGTGAACACATTTATATAGGAACTTTATACATAAAATATAGGAACTTTTACATAAAATGCATGGTAAACTATTCATCCATTTGGGATGATTTTAATTGGTGTTAGGATGATCACAGCAGAAATACAAATGTTCTTAAATCTGAACACAACAAAAATATCTTAAATCATGTAGTAATAGGGTGAGAGTATATTTTTTCTGTACGTATTACAAAGATCATGTCTCCCAAAATATTGCAAGAGAGAATGAATAGATAAAAGGAATGAACCATATTCATATATATATATATATATATATATATATACATATATATATACATATATATATGTATATATATATGTATATATATATATATATGAAATATATGATATATCAAATTATGTATCACAAGTAGAGAAATGCAGACTAAGCCAGTTTTTCTAGTTCTGTTGCTACACCTGAATTAAGCAGGCCAAAGAGAGCTCATAGGGAAGCCCTGACTGCAATGAGACTTCTGAAGAGCCAGGCTCATGTATACTCCTGTAAAGGCACTTTGTCACATGCTAGGCATGGGAAAAGGCAAATGATGGTGTTCTACTCTCAATGCCTAGATATGTATCCCTTCCTATCTCATTGCAGGTGGATGACTAAACTTTTTACCTAGTTGTTTTCTGTTTTTTGTTTGTGTGTTTGTTTGTTTGGTTTGTTTTGTTTTGTTTTCAGTCAGAGGTTCATTCCATCATACTGTTCAGGTAAGAAAGAATGAGTCTATTCTACTACAAAGGTTAGAAGAACTGATAGCAAGAGGATTAATATAAATAGAAGTGAAAAGAAAACTAAACTCATTAACATGTAGAGCAAAAAGTCATAAGACATAGAGCCTGGGTTTATGTAAGAAAATGATCTGTAGAAAGGAATGGAATCATGGCTAGGGATGGGTGGGTAGTGAGAAGAGCAAGAAGGAAGTGAAAGGGAGGAATGCACAGATTGTGGGCTCTTAGGACTGTGTTGGTAGGCTTTCTAAATATTCTCTTAGAGTTGCCTTCAGAACAGTCGAAATGAATATGCTGAATATGATGGTAATTCTAGCATGTTGGAAGAAACAGAGGGTAAGGGACTGAATCCACTGTAGGCTAGAGAGTTCTTGACTGCAAAATAACCAAATTAATTAAAAGAAAAATTTTTTTTTTCTTTTTTTTTCTTTTTTTTTTTTTTCTTTTTTTTTTCCGAGACAGGATTTCTCTGTGTAGCCTTGGCTGTCCTGGAACTTGCTCTGTAGACCAGGCCGGCCTCGAACTCAGAAATCTGCCTGCCTCTGCCTCCGAGTGCTGGGATTAAAGGCGTACTCCACCACGCCCGGCGAAAAGAAAATTAAAGAAAAACAGAATACATAAAATAAAAAAAAATCTAAGTAGAGAACCCTGGGCATGAATAATGGGTACTAATGTTTAAAGTATAAAACCATGCCCAGGGGATAGCTTAATGCTCGAATTCTGCTATTGTGTCTTGAGTGTGGTGAAAAATAGAGAGACTGAGTGAACATATTCAGTGTTGTACATAAGCAAGAACAGGTAAGAGGTCCAAAGATCTCCAAATCCATGTTTAGCGATATGAACTCACAATTTAACTAAACAATTGTAGAACTGGGAAGGCAGCAGACAAGTTCATTGTTAGGCACACTTAGTCAGGGCATAGAGGGTGATTCATATGGTCTCAGTTCTGATTCTGCAAGAGGTTCTAGAAAATTCTTTATTGCTTGGACAAGGTTTCCTATTCTTTGCAGATTGATTCCTTCCACTCCACAGTACAATCTCATTATCACACATTAATTGTCTTCGTTTGGGAAGGTGGCCTCAGTACCTACTTGCTGTGGGACCCTTTCTTGACAGCATTTTGTGAGTGGGCCGATTGTTCCTAGAATCCACTGCCGCTTCAGTTCAATGACTGGATGGATACCCGACTTTTATCTTGCTTTTAGTTGCCTTGTCGACCCAAGTGAAGAGTCAGTGATTTTTAGCAAAAAGAAGCTGCTAAGTGTCTGTTTCATGATGGTCTGTTTCATGGTCTCTGGTTATTGGTGGAAGTATCAAAGAATGATATTAAGACAATTAATTTCCTTTTGGAAGAAGCTTTATTTTCTGTCAGAAATAGTCCATATTTGTGCTTGAGAGTGGAAAATCAGAGAGGGTTTGCCAGTGAGCCCGTTTCTAATTCCTTACAGCAGATGGGAATGCCATACTTTGGGATATTATATTCCATATCACTAGCCTTCTCAGGAAGTATTGATGACATGTTAACTTGTCATAAGCACCAAGAGCTGCTAGGCTTGCCTTACTTTCCTCCCACATTTAACTATAACCTTTCTGCTAGAATTCGGCTTTCACAACTTAAAGAAGCCCCTTGCACTCAGCTCTCCTTAGAATGTTTTGCACCATTCTTTCTGCAGCATTGATTTGGACTTTTTCTACTTCAATTTCAGCTATGTCATGTCATGCTATGACAATTCAAGCTGCAGACATTGTTTTCCAGCCAGCAATTCACTAAAGTAGTTCGAGATTTTGAGATAATATATTTCACATAGTCTTAAATATGACAGATTCTAATGCTTGATATTTTAGCTGTAGCTGAATTGTTTCAAATTAAAAGATGTTCTGTTAGGCTGAGATTTTCTATGATAGCTTTGGGTTACTAATTACACCCGCATTAGTTTCTCATGTTCACTAAATTGTTCTTTCTCCCACAAAAGCTATCTGTCATTTGTTATTGTATTCAACTTTTTTGTGAAGGCTATTGTTCTGTTTTATTGTGATAATACAGCATCAATAATTAATTTATGGTTTTCCAGGTCATATTTTCTGATATCTTAGTAATGGAAAAGATGGCACCGTAATGAGTTTCTGATATTGTTTTCTTTCTCAAGCACACCTGTGTGTGTGTGTGTGTGTGTGTGTGCGCGCGTGCAAGTGTATATTCATATATGTAGTAGACAATAGACATATATTCATATATGTAGTAGACAATACTAAACCTGCGTTTAGTATTGTCTGCATGTTTGTGTACACGTTTATGTGATGCAAAAGGTTGAAGCTTTCAAGATTGTTGTTTCACCACTTTAATTAAAGAAGAGTCAGTTAAAACCAGAGGTTTGTAATACAGCCAGTCTCTAGGCAGAGGTTTGTAATACAGCCAGTCTCTAGGCAGAGGTTCGTAATACAGCCAACCTCTAGGCAGCTAGCATTTAGGATTCTGCTTCTGCTTCCAAGGCTAGACTTAGAGCTCCACTGCCATACTCACCAACATTGTATTTATGTGGCTTCTGGGTGTTTAAACTTTGGTCTATTGACTTTACCCACCATGCAATATCCTAACTATGAAGGAGAGCATAATTGCTCAGGAGTATAACCCTGAGTATTACTCAGGAGGCTGAGGCAGAAGAATCATGGGTTCAAAGCTAGCCTGCTCTAAATAGTAAGAATGTGTTAAGAAAAAAATAATTTTAATTAAATTTTTGTTCATTTATTTATTTATTTGCAGAAAGGTGTATGTGAAATCAGGATTACCTCTTTTGAGTCATTTGTCTTGCCAATCAAAATTTTTAGAATGGAAGTCGAAGGACAATTGGCCTGGAAGAGAAAAACCACAGGGAATGCAAGCTGTAAATCCTGGTAGCTTCTTGGATTAGGTAGGTAGAAAAGAGATAAAGAAATGGCCTCTGTGCTTGATGAACAGACAGTGTAATTACAGAAAGTAGCTGAACAGGGAGCTTCAGAGAATGGGTGTACAAAGAATCTCATGTCTGGGAAACCATGCCCAACCAATGTGATAAAATAAGGAAAAGGAAAGGCTGACATTCAGAAAATCCTGTAGAGCAGAGGCTCCACAATGCTATTTGATAGACTACAGACATCTGCCTAAGAGTGGGGCTTTTTTTCTTTCTATTTAATCTTTTATTTAAACACTCCAGATTTTATCCCCCCACCCCGGTCCAACGTCTGACTGTTGCCCCATCCCATACCTCCTTCTTACCCCCCTATCTCCACTAGGATATCATCACACCTCACTTCCTATCACCTACCACACCAGACCTCTAAGCTCCCTGGGCTTCCTGTCTATTGAGAGGTAGGTGCCTCTTCTCTGACTGAACCCAGACCCAGCAGTCCTCTGCTGTATATGTGTTGGGGAGCCTCATATCAGCTGGTTTGTACTGCCTGGCTGTTGGTCCAATGTCTGAGAGATCTCAGGGGTTCCAGGTTAACTGAGACTGTTGGTCTCCTATAGGGTTGCTCTCCTCAGTTTCTTTCAGCTTTTCTCTAATTCAACCACAGGGGTCAGCAGCTTCTGTCCATTGGTTGGGTGTAAATATCTGCACATGACTCTTTCAGTTGTTTGTTGGGTCTTTCCGATGGCAGTCACAATAGATCCCTTTATGTGAGCGCTCCATAGCCTCAGTAATAGTGTCAGGCCTTGGGACCTCCCTTTGAGCTGGTTCCCACTTTGGGCCTGTCTGTGGACCTCCTTTTCCTCAGTCTCTTCTCCATTTTTGTCCCTGCAGTTCTTTCAAACAGGGACAATTATGTGTCAGAGTTTTGACCGTGGGATGGAAACTCCATCCCTCACTTGATGAGCTGTCTTTCAGCTGGAGGGTGGAGCTTCTAAGAAAGGCAAAGTACATTATTCCATTCAGGAGATTATTAGTCCTCCCTTTTTCTTGGTATATCTTCATGGGACTCTGGTTTCCTGGACAGTGGGCTCTACAGATTTCTCTTAGAAGGAGTATGTTTCATGTCCACCCAGATCCATAAGGGAAACTTAAGGTTCTATGGTGTTGACCTCGAACAAGTGCCTTTGCCGTAAGTTGCTTCAATAACTCCAGATATCTCTGTATTTAAATACAATAATTTAAATCTTAGCAGTTGCAGAACTGCAAAGCTTTACCTTTCTGGTGTTACTAGGAAAACAAGAGGTGGGGTCCAATGTTTCAATGTCCACCAAGGCTACAGTAACATCATCTATTTGCCTCTTATCTGACCCTGAGATAACCATTCACTATGATTATTTTCTTTTTCTCTTTTTTAAAATTTTTAAAAAATTTTTATTGGATATTTTATTTACATTTCAAATGTTTTTCTCTTTCCAGGTCTCCCCTTCAGAAACCCCCCTATTCTATTACCCCTCCTCCCAACCATCCACTCCAGTCTTCCTGGCCTTGCATTCCCCTATACTGTGGTTATAGAACACCCTCAGGCTCAAGGGCTGCTCTGCCCACTGATATCCAACAAGGCCACCCTCTGCCACATATGATGCTGGAGCCATGGGTTCCTCCATGGGTACTCTTTGGTTGGTGGTCCAGTCCCTGGGAGCTCTGGGGCATCTGGCCACTTGACACTGTTGCTCCCCCCACAATGGGGCTGCAAATCTCCTATGCTCCTTTAGTCCCTTCTCCAACTCCTCCCTTGGGGACACCACACTCAGTCCAATGGTTGGCTGTGAGCATCCACCTCTGTATCTGTCAGACTCTGGCAGAGCCTCTCAGGAGACACCCATTTCAGGCTACTTTCAGCAAGCACTTCCAGGCATCAACAATAGCATCCGGGTTTGGTGACCCATCCCAGATGGGGCACTCTCTGGATGGCCTTTCCTTCAGTCTCTGCTCCACACTTGGTCTCCATATTTTCTCCTGTAGATATTTTGTTTCCCCTTCTAAGAAGCACCGAAGCATCCACACTTTTTGAGTCTACCTGCTCCAGGTGATAATGTCTCTATATAAGCTATTTCTTTTCCTGCCAGAGTCCCCCATGGCTTTTAAATGAATCTTTTGAAATTGTGGTCACATAATGGTGTTTGATTTTCATGTGTCAGATGATTCACATAACAATTAACCAGCCACCTCCAGGGTATGCATATCTTAAGAAAATAATATGTCAATCTAGTTCAGTTGATGTGACTGCAGGAAACTTACCTCTAAGTTATAATCAAGAACATGTCACATTCCAGAGAATGACAGGAAAACAAAGACATGGAGTATATCGACTGTCACCCACTTATCTATTGCAAGTTAGATTAACATCAGTAATAATCATTTAAATATCAAAAATATCTTTCAAAAATAGAACTTAGAAGAGATGTTCTGGCCCTCATTAAAAGCTACTATAATAACAATTTATGAAAAACTTATTTGGATTTAAGAGAATAATGATATTTTCTTATGTTTATTTATAAAAAACTGAAAATAAAATATTTTATATAAAGATAAAAAGTTAAAATTGTCCTGATGTGATAGTTTATCCCTTTTTTCCTAGTACCAAGGAAACAGAGGCAGGTAGATTTCAGTGGGTTAGAGCCCATCTTGTCTACACATTGAATTCCCGAACACCCAGGGCTATGTGGAGAGACAGTCTCAAAAAAAAATTAAAATTAAAGCTAATCAGTTTTGTGATTTGAATGAAATTTATACCCCATCATTTCTTGCATTATTCACTTACTCCCCAGTCATGGAGTTATTTGGGGAGACTTTGGTGGCACCATCTTGCAGGAGAACCTATGTCACTGGAGATAGGATTAAAAGTCCCAGCCCACTGTTCCCTTGTTCTTTCTCCTTCCTGCTTTCAATTAAGGATGTGAGCTCTCAGCTGCCTACTCACTGCAGTGCCTGCTGTTTTCTGTCCTGATAACTTTTCATGATGAAATCCTATCTCCCAGGAACTGAAAGCACAAATAATCCATCCTTTTATTAATTGCCTTGGTCATGATGCTTCTTCACAGCAAGAAAAAGTAACTAACACAAATGAATATCATCACTTGTTAATGTCTTTTATATGATTTCTAATACAAAGGACTACAGAAGAATGGCACATGCTATATGAACAGAAATGTTAACTTTTTTCCAAAGATTATGTGTTAAACTCTTGGTTGCTGGCCATAGCATCATTTGGAAGTGGTCGCATATACTACATGGAACTTAGTGGAAGGAAGTTACATGACTAGAGACATGCTACTTAAAATAAATGTTGAAATAGCAACTTCTCTCCTTTCTTCACTTCTTCTCCTTCATTTCCTATGTCCCCTCTCTCTTTTCTCCCATTCCTTTGATTTCTCTTACCTTTCTATGCTCCTCTGTCATTTGGGTCTACAAGTAGTTTAATAATCCCCATTGCTATGTATTCCCAACCATGAAATTCTGTCTTTTCCACAGGCCTGAAGCAGTGGAACCAGATGACCAAAGACTGAACCTTTTGTACTAAGGTTAAAATTGAACCATTCTTCCTTGTATAAGATTTGTACTGCATATTTTGTTGCAGTGACCTTGACAGAGCAAGAGTTGGAATTTGTCTTTATTGCACTAAAAATATCTACCAGAGGATATCTATGTCATCTACTAATACAAGTATTCATGAAACCATTGCAATGTGGGTGATAATATAATAAAAGAAGAAAAGGAAATCTATGTATGCTAAGAGTTTATTACTTTCTAATAATACTCACTACTCATAGTAGGATGATTAATATGTAGAGACTCAGGGAATATGTGTTTACCCAGGCTCATGCATAATTATCTTACTATCAATCATTTTTAAAACTACCATAGGTAAACTATATAATATAAATGAGATTGAAAGCAATAATAGTGAGTTTTATGCTTTCTCTAATTAATAAAGTATAGTTTTAGCTTTATGAATCCTTATTTTTATGCAAATATATATTTTACAATGTCAACTAAGCTTTAAATTGTGCAGATGACTCTATAGTGCAGGAATGAAATTAAAATGACAAGAACTATCCCACAGTACCAAAACTTCTCGATCTAATCTTTCTACTGACTTGCCTGATTCGTAGACTTTATGTAACAGCACTGTGACTAAGCTTTGGGGGAGACACATCAGTGTATAATGTGGACATTTTTTAAATGTGAAAACTACTGAATTAGGTTATGGTATCACAAAAATAGATACTTTCTCAAATGTTAGAAGAAAAAAGTAATAAAATCCTAGTGTTAAGAAGCAAAAGCAGAGTAGACCTGTCTTAGTTAGGGGTGATGTGGATGTCATGAAATGCCCTGGCCAAAGCAAGTTGAGAAAGAAAGGGTTTATTTGGCTTACACATTCACATCAATGTTCATCACTGAAGGAAGTCTGGAAAGGAACTCAAGTAAGGCAGGAACCTGGAGGTAGGGACTGATGCAGAGTTCATTAAGGAGTGATGCTTCCTGTCTTATTTTACTTGGCTTGCTCAACCTGCTTTTTATAGAACCCAGAACCACTAGCCCAGGGATGGTATCACACACAAACAACTAGGCATTCCTCCCTCAATTGCTAATCACGAAAATGCCCTGCTGCAGGATCTTATGGAGGCAGTGTTCAATTGATGTTCCCTCATTTCGTATCAATTTAGTTTGAGTCAAGTGGACACAACTAAACAGCACTAGCAGTAAACTACACTAGTGTGACCCAAGAATTCCGGCAAATGCCAGTTATCTCTGTTATATATGATGACTGTGAGAATATGACAGAAAACTTTACAAATGTGGGGAGTTTAAAAGTATAGTGATGCATGTCTATTAAACAGTCATTCATTTTAAGAAAACCATTTTCTTTCATTATATAATTTCTCTATAACCTTCTCAATGTTCTATTCAAACTGACACAAGTCAGATCAGGTTATTACACCCACCCACCCAAACCCTGAAATGTGAACCATCAGTTTAACTTACCCGTTTTAAAAATTATTACTGCTATGTTCCCTACTCTTGAGTATTAACATTCATTGTAGAGACTTCCATAAAAATGTGAACTAATTTCAAATAAAACACCTGTCACTTTTATACATTTACTTTTCTAAAGTGTGAACATTTATATTTTATTTGTTATTATTAAGTTGTAGACACCTGATATAAAGAAATTTCTTAGAAAGTGAAGTGACTGGTATGATCCCAATAATCAGAGCACAGTGGTCAAAGGTACTTTAATATAGAAGCACATTCATCACACAGTCTTCAAATTACAAAACAGAAGGAAAAACAGGCATTCTGTTTCATGAAATAATTTACGTGCATTCATGTAACATGATTACATGATGAAAGTATGAACCAAATAAGTAATATTATCTTATTCATACTATTCATACTATACAAGGGCCTTTAATATTTTTCATTTTGCATTACACAATTTTTAATCAATTTTCAAAGAGGAATTGAAATGATTGACTGAAAATAAATTCTTAAAACTACTCTTAATAACAAAATTTCCTGAAAAGAAATGCTAAAATTTTATAGAATCACTTATGATTTAACCCAAGTAAAAGATATAGATATTTTTATTCATCAGTTGAATGTATATCTACTGGACATTCACTAAGATATTGTGAACCAAACTCTTTCCATCACTTTGGCCAAAAATAAAAACTTAATATGATTTACTATTGAAAAAATTTAAAATAAACCCTACAAATGTTTTAAGATAAAAGCATCAAGAACACCACGATATAGTCTATGCACTAATGTCTGTGAAATCTTTGGTTGATGATTTCAGGTTAATGAGGAGTGCTAGAAGGTAGAAGAACAGTGTAAAGTTCAGAGAGAAGCTGCTTCCTACACTATTCTATTTTTAGATCTTCCAGTAAGTCCTGAATATTTTTAAAAGAATGCTACATTGTTAGGAGAGAAAACACTGGTTCCTTTTGTAGAACTTCAAAATAATAGAAAAGAGTAAAATGTATTTCAAAATCATAGATTGAAACTTATACAATTTTTGAAATATTCATCTCATTCAATCATTCAAAGCAGTCTTCAAAGTAATATGAGCAGCATCCATATTTCATTGTTATTCTTCATGGGAAAAAAGTCTACAATTGAAATAGTACTACAAAGAGCATATATATATATATATATATATATATATATATATATATATATTGATAACAAAAATGAAACAAAACACAAAGCAGTCTGAATTGTTATAGTCCTTGACTTCAAATTGTAGTTTAAAATCTCTAGAAACTGAATTATACAAAAGTAATATGTAAAGCAATACATAGAATTGCATAGTTCAGTGTATAAAATAGAGAACCTATAGATATTAAAGTTTCTAAGAATGTGTAGTATTTAAGAGAAGGGAACTGAATAAGAATCCTCAAAAGCTCTGGATCACAAGGACTAAGTCACTGAGAACACAATTAATGATGGCCACTTGGAACACTATTAGCCTTTTTTTTAATGAAAATTTTATTACTATATTAACATGTGTGTCACATGTTTTTACAAAGAAGAGTAATTTTTTACTGGAATCAACAAATTATAATTTTTAATCTTTAAATCAGTGGCTACATAGAAACCCCAATGAAGCTATCTACACTTTGCTGAGGCATCCTGTTCATTTTTACACTGCTATCATCCAACCAGCTTCTAACCTTTCAAAAACAAAATCTATTCAAAATACACAAACAACAAAACCTCTGGCATATAAATATCACATATACACACACAATAAACACACAAATTATTATTATGCATATTCATATTGTTATGTTTTACTCTTCATTCTTTGATTGAAATTAAGTCTCCTTTAATGCTAGTACATCTGTGCAAAAGGAATTTCCTACTGTGGTTTTGGAGTCATAAACTCTGAATAAATAATCATATCAGAGATATGATAAATATCAGAGATAATGAACACATGGGATAGTGTGACTTTTCCTGCAGTGACATTCAAAACTGTAAAAGCTAATGTGTACTCACAAAGATTATTTGGAAAAATCCCTATCCTAAAGTATGAGAGGTTGAGATGCAGCTCCAATCAAGTCCAAATATGTTGATAGATTCTCTTTTCAATGTTCAATAGATGAGGCCAAGTACTTAAATCGTTCTTCAGTGTGCTATCTTCCACATACTCTCTATATCATCTGTCCTGAAATATTCTGTTTGAATAAAAAGACCATGTTTAATTTTATAATACAAAACACCATAGAATCTACTGACACTTCAATCAGAGTTTATGACTCCAAAACCACAGTAGGAAATTCCTTTTGCACAGATGTACTAGCATTAAAGGAGACTTAATTTCAATCAAGGAATGAAGAGTAAAACATAAAAATATGAATATGCATAATAATAATTTGTGTGTTTATGTGTTTGCATGTGTGTAATAATCCAATGTGATTTCAATGTATCTGTTCACTATGCAGCAGATCCCACTATGAAATGGAACATTTATTACCCTATAGTTCCATAAATAATAAAAATAAAGTTAGTCAATAAAACAATGTTGTTTTCTGTGTCCTGGTATACATGAAATGATATTTGAATTTTTGAATATTGTAATATCTATTTCATTTTGTCACTTCCATTAGCACATTATTTATGTTATATTCATCTTGAATGTTTAAAATACGTAAATTTACAAATAAATATTTTTTAAATTAGAAGAATGTACACATTCCAAATGAAACAAATGTTAATTTAAATTGGTGGACATTAAAGACAGTCTGTAACATTCTAGATCAGAAAAGAAATCAGCGGAAGATCAGAAATAAAAAATGTGGCTATGACTTCTTCGTGGGTCTATCAATATGATGAAAAATGCAGTAATCTGAAAGGTAAATGAAATTTACATCATCCAGATAATTTAAAGAACTGAGTATATATGCATTATTTGATATAACCTTACCAATTACTGACTATAAAGCTCATTTCTTAGAAAAAATATTACCCAACCATTATTTATATTATAATTTTCATAATTTTTCTTAACTAACTATAATCTTAATTTTCTAATGAATAAAACTGTAAATCTGGCTAAGATAACTGAACAGGTATGCTGACTTGACTTTTACTAAAGTAGATAGCTCTAGATTAATTTGATTTAACCAGCACTGTAGGGAAAAGCTCCAGCTTCAGGAATCACAAATCACTTGGTCTTAGCTATCCATTCAATACTTCGGTTCAGGAGCTCAGGACTGGCAAAAAAGTAAAAAGAACAGATTTAATTAGAGGAAAACTAAGAAGAGACACAGATAATGTGATATAGGGAACCCAAGATCATTGTGCGGCACCAACATGAGTTTTAGCTCTATAAAGAAGGAGAGCTGAGGCAGAGAGGCTAAAGGGATGTATTAGATACCCATGAATTAAGTGTGGTCTCCTCTAGCATTGTCTCTGTTCTGGTTACCCAAGTTGGTTGGAATAAATCAAGCTTGTTAGGGGACAAGGTATTTTTCAGGCAATGATTACTTACATACTACAGTACAATCTTACTTTTATTGGAAGAGGTATGTGTCCTGTGAGGGATAAGGTGACAGCATGTGAGGGACCTTTATTAGGGACTTTTAGATGCCCATATTAATTTATTTTCTGTTGTCATGATTAAACAAACACATAATTCCCTGAAGCAAAAACAAAACCCTGACAAAACACATTGCGGTTGAAGGCTTTATTTTGACTTATAGTCATAAAGGATTAGCATCCAACTTGGTGAAGGCGGCAAGATGGCAAGAATCAGGGACAGCATGAAGGTGGGATGAGAAAGAGTGTTAGTCATGACACCTACACTCAGAAACCAGAAAAAGAACAAGTCAGTCAGAAAATCACAGCTCAGAGCCTCTCCCCAGTAACATCCTTCCTCCAACATGATCCTACCTTCTAAACCTTCTATAACTTTCCCAAATAGCACCTCCAGCTGGAAACTAAGTATTCAAATGAGTGAGATCATGGAGACTATTTTAAACTCAAACTACATCAAGAGCTTTTAAAGATCTTGGGTTAGACCAATATACACATCTAACAACTGAATAACATCATTGCTCTTGTATTTGTGTTCCCACATATGAAAGTGAGTGGGGCAGGTTTTAAGTTAGTGTAGATACTCCTAGAATCATCGACACATCCACATGAAGAGACAAAGTTAGTGAGTGTCAAAAGTAAATAACAAGGATGCAAATTAATACCAGGAATGTCAGGATTCCTTCAGTCCTTTAGTTATCTGGTGAGCCCAAAAGAGGAGTCAATGCTTCATAGATGAAGCAACTTCCAAATGCTTATTCTATTCATAATCCATGGTATTTTATTTGATGAAAGGAAACCAACATTTATAATGTAGTACTCAATATTAAAAGCATTTTAATTGTTTATCCTTTGATTTAGTAGATTCATATCTATTATATATGTATGTTTTTTCAAAATAAATACTGTTTTACTATACATATAAATGATTATGAGACTCATGTTCTTCTCCAAATGGTTGAATATCAACATACAAGAGAAAAGAGTTGAGCGGAAGAAAAGGGATGGCATTCTCAAAAGTGTGCCATTTTCATGCCTACTAAAAGAATGATTTTAAGGAAAACAGGCTACTCCAAAGTATTTAACAGAAACAAGAAAGAGGGATAGCAGGACAAACTGCAGAAAAATCTAGGTATTGGATGTAATCTTCCCCACCCACACTATCTGTCTCCTTTTTCTGGCAGAAATATTGTAATTGACCTTAACCGTATAGCGCAGGTTCCCACATTTGCTTTAAACAAACAAACTAGTCTTATGTAAGTTAAACAACATACCAATTTGCATGATTTATATATTTTGATCAACCACAATAGAAACAAATATGGAAGGATATTACCTTTACTCATGTATCAGGAGATCATCAGAATTTCTGCGTTCTGTAAAACTAAAGACACTTCGTGAGCTCACTATAATTTAGAGTTGTGAAAAATGCAATTGGTATGTTGTTCATTGGTAGAATTAGTCTTATTGATCTGGGTTTGAATACCCTAAGAAGGGAATATTTCAACAATGTCAACAAATGTATTTCAGCAAGTAAATTTTTGTCAGTTATTTGACAAATTTATAATAATGAATCTTTATTTAGTAATAACTTAAAAGAAGAAAAGCTATATTAAAGGAAACAAAAAATTTTCACAAAATATAGTAGTAATGTAAATATGAATTCACATGACTAAGCCTACAAGGCAGAAATGAGTTCATCAGATCAAAAAATTTATATATTTCTATTGACTTTTAACTGTTAAGAATACTGAAGAAGTCCTGTAGCCTTAATGAACTCATGCTAAAATGGGTATGTATAAAACAAACTGCATTTCCAAAACATTTCGGGCAAAGGAGATAAATATTCTCTTTCTAAATTCCTTAATGTCCTTCCTATGTAGTTTTCTCTTTCAGGAAATTTTATATTCACATAAGATTGAAAATGTACAGTTCTTTAAGTATAAACATTGGGTTGGTTTTGGCCCCTTGACACTAATTTTGACACTTATTGGATCTACAGACTCCCAGCTTGATTGGCAGTGTGTGTTATCTCATTGAATTTCTTACACCATTGAATTTTATTCCTGAAGGTTTCTGGTAGGAAGCTTTTTATTAAATGATTGCCAAGTTCTCTCCTTTCTCCCTTGCCCCCCTCTTTGATTTATATGCTCTAACTCAGAGACAATAAGTGATCACAAATAAATAAAAATCTGAGTCCTATCATCAAATACAACTATCTGTTAATTATTTTTGGAAAATATATACATAATTGGGCTAATAATGAAGAAGATATAGAAGAGACAAAGAAAAAATAAAAACTACTACAGAAAATAGGCACAATCGACCTTTCTTTCTATAGGCAGAACATAGCATACCCTACCTACAGATAGACATATTTCACCTTTACAAGATGTATTTGAATTTGGAGGATTTTTCTAAGAATAATTTTTGAGAAAGTGAAGATATGTACATTTTTTTATACAATGTGGGCCTATATATACATTATATTTCTGTATGAAGATGTTGTCATGCCAATACATTATAAAGAGATAAGAATTCAGTTTAAGGTCCGTGTAGGTCAAATTTGTCATTATCTAGATTGTCAACTATGACAACATATTCAGGAATTCCTTTGTTCTTTTTTACCTGTTTCATACCACTGGTTTTTTACCTTGGCTTTTCTTGACTTTTTTTTTTTTTTTCTTTTTTTTCTTGGCTTTTCTTGTAAGAATATGCACAGAGGGATATAACCAGAATCAAGTGTCCAGCTGCCCACCAATGGATAATTCACAATAAAAGTTGATTCATGAATGGTTCTGAAGATAAAAGTTCTTCAAAGATCTTCCTTATAGGACTCAATGGCTCATGGAAAGAAAAGAAAACAGTGAGCATTTAAGATGGGCAGTGTCTCTGACTCAGTAAAAGATCTATGGCTATGAAGACATACCAGGATCTTGGCAACTCTTATAAAGGAAAATATTTAATTGGATCTGGATTACAGTTTTTTGAAGTTTAGTCCATTATCATCATGGCAAAAAAAAAAAAAGTATGGAATCCTATCGGCAGACATGGTGCTGGAGAGGTAGCTGAGAGGTCTACATTGGGTCTTCAGGAAACAGGAAAGAGAAAGAGACACTGGGCCTGTCTTGAGCATTTGAAACCCCAAAGCATACCTCCAGTGGCACACTTCTTTTTCAAAGCCACAGCTCCTCCAAGAAGGCCACAACTCCTATTCCCACTCAATTGGTGCTATACCCTAATGACCAAGCATTCAGAATTATGTGTTTATTTGAGCCATTCTTACTCAAACCACCAAAGTTTCCATCTAGGACGGTATGTCTTTAGGGCACTACAATGGATTTGATTTTCTTATGCTAGTTTCTATGCACCATTGTTGCAAAATCACCTGCATTCTGTGAACCTAAAGAGAAATTTGGCAATTATTAATCCAGTGGGGCTTCACTTTATCCCCACAATTAGGGAAGATGAGAATTAAAGAAGAAATTGGAGAGTGAATGTTTTAAGTGACCCCCATCAAAAGAAGATGAGCTACTGAGAAATACCATACGAAAAAACTCACAACATTAACTTAAGGTCTTAAGAACAAATCAAACAACAGGCAAAACACTACTAATGAGATATATCAGACAAGTTGGTAGAAATTTCTTCAAACATTTCACCTGGTGCTTTCTACAAACACTTTTGTTGGATACTAATTTTTGAATCAGTCACCTTTGTAGAATCTGTTATTTTTCCACATTTGGATAGGCCTAATCTAATCAGTTGTATTTCTTAATAGAACTAGAAGACTAAAGAGACAGAATTTTCTACCTTACTGCTTGAACTGCAGCTTTGTTATTTCCAACATTTAGATTAATACAAAATATCACTACTTCTTGTCCTGGGAATGGCAGTTTCACATAGTAATTAGCACCATCAGCTCTTCTGGGTTCATGAATGGGATTAGAATTACGTATCTGCTCTCCTGGTTCACCAACATGACTGCAGAACTGTAGCTTTCAGTTTCCTTGAGCAGAGGAACCAACTGTTTATAAAAAATCCTTTTAGATTTTTCCTTTTATCCTGTCAAAAAATATGAATATATGTATGTATATATATGCATATATATACATACATATCTCATATGTTAAAAGATGCCAGAGTTTTAGTAAGTGGTATTAAAAATATAATAAATTGATATAAGTAACAAGACATTTTGGATATATTCAGTTATATTCATTAATTTATATATCATTCATTTAATTTTACATTTAAAATCTGACATCTAAAAACATTAAGTAGGTCTCACTGTAGCTTCCATTTAGAGATCACTGACATTTGCTTTCATTATCTAACTATGATCTAGTATTTCCATTTTTGATGCCAAACTGAGTCCATTGCAATTGTGAAATGCACAAGAAGTATAAGCTCCAACTGGCTATCAAAGGATATTATCTTAGCTAACAATAGAATTGGAAGAAAGACTTGAACATACATTCTGTAATTCATTAGATAACAAGAGTTACAAATACACGGTAAAATAAATTAATAAGAAGAAGATATTAAAGGGAACAAAAATTTCTTTTCCTTTCTGGAACCATACAGAGATCTATGGGAATCTGAACACCATTTCTTCACTACTCTTGTGGTTCACTCATGTCTTAATAACTGCAATTCTCAATTGTCATGATGTTCTGTGAGTATGATTTAGCCTCTAAACCATATTATAATGAAATTGGACGTTGTCATGGTTCTACTATGGCAGCCATCTTTGGTCAAACAACAAGTTTTGACTAGGCCACCTAAACAGGAACTTTTTTTTTTAATTTTATTTATTATTATTTTCTTTATTTACATTTCAAATGCTGACCCCCGCCCCTGCTCCCCTACCCACCCACTCTCACTACTTGTCCCTGGCCTTCCCCTGTGCTGGGCCATATAAAGTTTACAAGACCAAGGGGTCTCTCTTCCCAGTGATGGCTGATTAGGCCATCTTCTGCTACATATACAGCTAGAGACTCGAGCTCAGGGGGTACTGGTTAGTTCATATTAAACAGGAACTTTTGAATTATAGGTGTCCAATCTTCAAAAGTAAATTAGATTGAAAGAGTGTAGAAATTATAGTAACAAAATAGTATTATTATAATTGGAATAGGTAGCTCTGAGAGACATTCTATACCACAAGAAAGTCTTCACATAGATAATATTTTCACAATATCCTCCTCACTAAAGATTATATTTGAGTAAGAAACAAAGAAACACTAGCTTCCTTGAGAACTTTAATTGTCTATTCTTTTAAAAGCAAAATCATGATTCTTGTACAAACATACAACTGGCAAATGTCAAAGCTTTTATCAAATAATCAATTATCCATTAGGATAGAAGGCAAAAGGAAAATACAAAATATAAACAAGCAAAACCAAGACAAGAGAATTTTCTGAATACAGTTGATTCTATATGCCTATAAACATTAAGATTTTCTAGAGTTATCCATATGGGAGCAAGGTAGTCATATGAACACATAAAATAAGACACTTTTATTCAGCTAGACATAAAAATAAAAAGATGTAACAAAAGAAGGTAAAAGCTGAATTCGAGGGAAATTCTTTACTGAAGAGCAACTCCGTGAACAGATTATAGTGGATACTAATATAAAAAGTTGAGATTGACCCTGAATTGATAGCATGAAATGAAGTAGGAACCCCAGTCTCATAAACACACACAAAAAAAGAACACTCCTCTAATCAGTGGTAGATCTGGAAGAGATCTGCAAGATCCCTGAGATCAATGAATCCCTGGTTGATACATTGATTTCAGACTGAAAGCTGAACAGAAAAAAAAACATTTGATCAGTAATAGCCTCCTGACCCCTCGAAGTAGTGAGATAATAATTTTGTCTCACATTAAATTGCTAAATTACTATGAAACACATCCAGTCTATGCTCCCACTTTTATATACAGATTTTATTTGTATCGGTTGCATTTTTTTTTCATATGGGTGGGTAATCCATCATTGAATTATGATGCAAAGTAAGTGTTGTCTGCTTTGCTCATTTAAATATCTAAATGCTGTAAGGGTATAGAGAAGGGCCAGCATCCCTGAATGACTGCCTGGTATGTTGTGCTTTTAGCTTTTTAAATGCAGAGATGTTGGGTTAGAAGAGCTTCAGTTATGCAGTTTAGAAAAAAAAAATGCTTTTGCAAATTAAGTGTTAGAGCTATTTACAGGAAGCATTAAAGTATTTCATGTTCACAAATGGCACACTCCTGTTACTTGATACTGAATATCTTCCGGCTTTCTACTGCCATAAACTGTTTGGGTAATTGAGTTCTGAAGACACTGTCAAATAGGAGAAAAATTAGAGAGTATTCAGAGGTTAAGAATAGGGATGTGAAACAAATTTAAAAATAACACATATAGTACTTGCCAATTATGATAACAAATTCAGTTAATAATATACTGTACACATCTGAAGTTTATTAAATAACAAATGTAGCAAGCAATTGGGAAGACTATTTCACTTCAATTCCAGAATAGATCATTGTGTCATTAAGCATTAAGGCATGGCATACTCCTCAGGGTTAAGTAACTGATTCAATAGCCTAAGTGCATATTCAGAAGCATTTTGATTTCTGGCCTAGATCATAATCCATGTGCGTTTGAGAAGAGTTAGAAAAGCATTGCTTCGTGGAGTAATCTTGAGAATCCAGACTTGCTGTTTACACACCAGAATATTCAGCAAGTCCCATACAAGACCGTAAAAGACAAGCACTCATGACACTCACATGCCAGAGACTACCCCTCTGCAAACATGTAGTTGTATATATAGTCTGCTTCTATGCTTAACCAGAGAGAGGGCATCAGAATCCTTTATCAGAGGGTTTTTGACAGTCACAGAATTTTAAATGGCATACCAATGTAAGTTACTTGTTTACAAAACAAAATATGGAACATTATGTAAAAAAAAAAAATTAAAGAGACCTGCATAGTAACAATTAGTCCCAAATAATCTAATTATAAATTCAATGTTATGAAATTGTTTTCCTACTTTACTTTTGCTTTAATGATGTAATTTAGTAACAATCTAGCTTAATTCCTGAACAGAAAATCTGAGGGAATTCAGTGCAGCATGGTTGGATCATCCAGACAGATTTAGTTTTTCCAAGACCATGCACTAAATAAACACAGGGTTACTGCCTTATTTTCTTGTTATCTTTCTCTAAAGCATGTTTAAATTGTAAGATCCTTCTTGCTCAGGTAACTCTGGATCTCACTTTCTAAACCACAGTTTTAATTTATGAATTTAAAATAAAATATGCATAAGGTTAATTATAACTAAGTAAATACACATTGTAATGAAGATATTTAAAAGAAACAATTAAAGAAAAAAACAATGAATTTGAAACAGGATTGAACAGGTACATGGGAGAGTTTTGTAGGGAGCATGGGGAAGAGGTAAATGACATCATTATACTCTAATCAACAAATAAATGTATTTAAATAAATATTTCAGTACTATATAGATTAATATATGATCTTTTTAAAAAGTACTTTTTTTTTGAAGTGTGTTGGAAACAGTTATATGTATTGAATGAGAACCTATGGACTTCCCTTGTCTGCAAATTCTGTTTTTAATCTTACTCTACTCTGTCTACGTTTGTATATATTTTCATGTTCTGGACAAGACCAGACCGTTCTGTCTTTGAAGAACACCAGCATGTTCAATACAGTACATAATCTTTGCCTATGTCTGAGGCATGTAAAGGACCAGTCTGTAAAGTAAAAGTCCTGATTGAACTTATCTATCATATCTGTTCTTCAGCTGTCACAATCACACTATACTCTTTCCCAGTCACAAGACAGAAAGTAAATTGACAAACATCACTTGAGAAGCTCTTTCAGTAGAACTATGCCTACACTGTGAGTTCTTTGAATATTTCTTTGGGTATTGTACAAGTGGTTTTAGACATCTCCATAAGTTTTGGTAGGAAAATTATACCTTACATGTCACAAATTGCTTACAAATGTCACCTATATTTCTAACCCTCTCTTCTTCTCATTTGGGGCTTTCTTTTTGGTATTTTTTTTCTCAGTTATAAAGAAATGCCACCCTGTTTTCTCTCCAATGTCATCTGTGAGGCTTTAATTCATCTGCTATGTCATTTTCAGGAGCTTTTTGTTTATAAGCTATATCTAGTAGACAAGCCATTCCACCATTGCCCCTGGTTGTCACAACATAGCTAAGGTATATCTACTAGACAAGACATTTCACCAGTCCACCCGCTTGTCATGACATAGCCTCTACAAATGACAACTATTAAAACTATGCAGTGTAAAACTCCGAGAAATATAACTTCCCAAGAGTTTCTAAAATCAAGATGCCATTATAATGCCCCAAAGGTCTTTTAATATCTTAGCAATGACTGCAGAAACACTCATTATAGATTTTTTTTTACTGTCAAGGACAAAAATAAAAGGATTCTACATTGTGAAGCTCTTGATTTTTCTCTCCCGAGTCTCACAATGGACAGCTTCTCTTGAGATGCTGTCATCGCCTGTGGATTGCAATTTGCCACATTGAGAAGTGCACTGGGGCTCTGAGAGGCCTGTGCTTCCCCATGCTGTTTTGTGAATGGGCTCTCAAACTGTCAGCCTAGTGTGTGTCAGATGAGGTCGGGGCATACAGCACTGAAAACTAGGTTGTAACTTACTTTCTAAAGGAATCTGCAATGTGTTTAGACAAAGCCTGTAGGAGAATGTGACCAGCCTTTAAAAAAAAAAAAGCAAAGATGGGTTAGGGAGATTTTTTTCTAGTGTGTGATGTTAGCTCTCTTGAAACTAATAAAACTATACTTGAAACCATAGTTATTCCACAGAATCAAGGTTGTTGAGGCAGAGACCTTTGCTTGGTCAACAGGACTGACCACGTTCCCAGTGGCTTTTTAATAAGAATCATTAGTCATGAAAACCTCTGACTGCGTGTGTCTCACAATCAGGCTAACCATGCCCTGCCACCCTTCATGGCACCTGTTCCTACATTAAAACTTCTATGAGCACAGATTCACTATTTCTCAGAACTGTCTCCGTATGGGCGCCCAAATTATATTTCAGAAACCTTGAAGATGCTCGTTCCAAACGAACAAAACAGCAACAAGCCAGCAAAATATCTCCACGTCATGTAGAATGTTCCCTGTACCTGTTTTGGAATGATCATTCGTCATGTAGAATGTTCCCTGTACCTGTTTTGGAATGATCATTCACTATAAAATTATGACTACAACAAGTTAAAAATCATGTTGTCATTTCTCCGAGGACATCTGCTCTCCTACATTGACAATCAGTGGCTGCTGAGGGAGGAGGAGTCACTTTTCTTTGCAGGGGTGACCTCTGATGGCCTATGCCATAGGGATTGAACCCAAAACCATTCACATTTTGGGAGCGTTTACTGGACTCAGTAGAATATAAAGGAATAAAAGAGAATATGAACAGGTGAGCATGGTCTATAGGAGGGGCAGTAGAGTAAGGAAGTGAAGGTGAATGTGATGAAGGTACATACTACACATATATGAATTTTTGAAATGATCTAAAACAGAAAGTCCCTAGAGGCATTGCAGGTGTGGCTGTTGTGTCATTTGGGAATCAGTAGGTGGCAGGGGGAAGAAAGGCTATGCTCAGTGTTCTGACTTATGAACATCTGAATGACTAGTACCCTAATATTTTCTGAAAAAAGAGAGAGCTGAAACTACCCTCAGTGCCTACTGCATAGGCCTTTGTGTTATGGGGGTAGACCATGCCTAAGGTGACCTCAAACCAATGCTGTAAGTCCAGATTCCCCTTATTTCCAGATCCAGGACTTTGAATTGGCCCACTGATACATCTATCCCACGAATGAACTGCTGGAGTGTATGAAGGGGCTGGTCCTACAGAACTAGGACTACAGGATCTCCATGACAAAGGGCAACAACAGGATATCTTCCAGGGGTTCCAGAGAGGTTTCTGTATTGATAGTTGTGCATAAGCCAGGGGCTTTGTACCCAACCAAGAATCCATTGCAATGAATATCTGTAAGCCAAACAAAACAAACAAGCAAAAAAAAAAAAAACATGGAAAGAGGATATACTATGGGACATACTGTGACTCATTAGCACTTTATTTGTTGGGCAGACATTTAAAAAGTAGAAAGATGGTATGAGGGGGGGAAGAGGAAAAGTGTGGGATTGGGCTACATGATCTTCAATTCACAAAGAACTACTAAACTTTTAAAAAGTGATGTAAAACACTTTTGGTTGTGTAATATCTATACATCCAAAATTACCTTTAAAATAAAATGGCTATGACTCTAAGTGCTGTCTTTGATGAGGATGGTTATTGTCAAATGTCAAGATCCTAGAATAGCATCCAAGGCCATGTCCAGCAGCCATGGGAGTGGAACAGCTAAGTTGCAATACAAAAAAGGAACCATGGTTAATGCATGTTTGAAATCTTTCAGGAGACTGTCAGGAAGAACAATGGGGCCATAAAATACAGATTCTGGTTTCTATTCTTACCCAAATAAAGGGTGGAGAAAGATTAATAATCATCTACTACTAAGAAGAAATAAAGCAAAATTATGAAGAATAGAAGGAAGAAGGAGCTGAATATAGGGAAAATGAAAGAATGAGATGGGGCAAAAATAGAGAAGGCAGTTTTCTCTTCCTTCCTTCCTTCCTTCCTTCCTTCCTTCCTTCCTTCCTTCCTTTTTTCCTCCCTTCCTTCCTTCCTTTTGTCCTTCCTTCCTTCCTTCCTTCTTTGTTACCCTCCCTGCCTTGCTCTACCTCCTACTCTGCCTTCTTTCTTTCATTCATTCTTTGCTTTCTTCTTTCTATCATTCCTTTCTTTCATAAAGTTTCACCATGTAGCACAGGCTATGATGCCTAAGGATCAAATTCCTCTTGCCTTAGCCTCCTGAGTGCTAGTACTATAGACCAGAACTATTAAATGTTACCAGTCAGTTGCCTTTCTTAAAGGCCACAACAAATGAGATTGATACAGATGAACACACAAAACTGAACAACAGAAGTACCCCTGCAACAGAGGAGGATGCCCGAAAGACTTATGCACGGACAGAGGCACTTATTAACACAACACATAACTTTTCAGAAAGAAATAATGCATTGTAACAGAACTATTTGTCACATTTTAATTACTCAAATTTGCTACTATAGCCTTTGGATGAAAGGTTTATGTTAGAGAGCAACAAACAAAATTGAACATTTTAGCATTCAAGAGAAGGATTAATATTGATGAGATTCAACTACTTAGTAGGTCAAGCCCAAAATTTGTTATTTCTCTTTTATAATGAGACAGTGAACACAGGAGAGATGGTGGCCTAGTTAGGGCAAATTGGAGTAAATGAACAATTATGGTTAAATTAGCACATGGTCGGGAACTTGTACTAGGTGATAGAATTAGAAAATTGTGCTCAGCAAGGAAAGGATAAGCTACCTTATAATAATACCTTTGCACTCAGTTAGAGGAAAGTATAATTAGAAAGTGTGCCTAAATACTGATCAGCCTGAGGCCAAGAACATAAAACCCCATCTTCACTTAGTATGCAATTAAGAGTATGTGAATCACGGAACAATGATATATCAAACAAGTAATTACTAACTGGAGTTTTTACTGATCGTTAAATTGACAGACATTCAATAGAGTGTTTTACAAGTATTAACTTATACATATACACATGGAGGTACTGATATTACCTTGAACTCAAATAATACAAACTAAAACAACAACAACAAAAGCACCTTGAATTTCCTTCAAAATCTGGAAGTGCCAGAACTTGTCAAAATGAATGTTTCTCAGATCCATTAAAATTCAAAATGCACACAGCCAGTGTGCTTAAAAGCATACAGTTGCAGACTTCCATCTAATATTTTTTAACAAGGCAAAGCATGTAAAGAGTAGATTGCTCAATTGGTTCAAGGAAAGGATAGGATCCTTTCTCGGATCCTATTGTCTATAGCGAAGACTTTAGGAGCTAGAAAGGGAAGTGAAACGAGTGATTCAAGGATGGGTATAAAAGATAATGGTTTTCTTGTGTGGTGAGGAGGGATGAAAGGTGTGAGGCGAAGCTGTGAGGTAAATAAGAGAGGCAGCAAAGAGACAGTCTGAGGAAGAAGGCTCTGACAATGTGAGCAAGGGCCCATGTTTATTTTTTGAGCACACGGTTTTGTATGAAGTGTAAATATGAGAAAGAAAAGGAGAGCAAAAGGAAGACATTAATACAAACAACAGAAAGTCAAGCCAAAAGAAAGTGAGCAGGAAGGCAGCTGCAGGGGGAAGCTGTGTTTCTGATAAAGAATAGTACACATTCATTCGAAAGTGGGTACCAGGAAGCCAGAGTCAGAGAGCCAATGGTAAAAGAGTAAAAGATACACAAGTTCACAGTATCATAGGTCAAGAAATTCTGGAGGGCTTGTCTTGTAATTCAAGCAGCACAGCCACAAAGATGTCAGAGAAATGCGCTTCATGGCTCTCTGAGGAAAGAAGAAAACCCAAAGTGAAAAGTCATATGAAAAATACAAACTCATGGGGCATCAGTCTACTTCCGGGACCATCCCAGTGCCTAGTAAATGGAAACACACACATAAACATGGAACATGTCATTTTTCTTCTTATTTATTCTTCACTTATACGATACATCCCAACTGCAGCCTCTGCTCTCTCCCCTCCTTCCAGGTGGCCCTCCCCATCTCCTCTTTCCCCCCAGATCTATCCCAGTGACATCAAAGGAATACAATGAAGACATGCAGTGGGACTAGGTATAAACCCTCATAGCAAGACTGGACTCTGAAAGCCAGTAGGAGGAGAGAGATCCCGTAAGCAGGCAAGAGAGTCAGAGACACCCCACTCCCACTGTTAGGAACCCCATGAAAACACCAAGCTAAAAAACCACAGCATATACACAGAGGATCAAGAGCAGATCCATGCGGGTTCAGTGACTGCTGCTTCAGTCTCTGTGAGCCACTGTGAAATTTTATGTATTTTAAAATATGTAAATAAGTATTTTTAAAATACAATTTCATTTTAAATATATAACATTGTAATTCAACATTAAATATAATATGTAAATATTATATGTATAATATATAAACATATATTCTAATTACATATTTATTTTGAATATGTTAATAAAATATGTTTTTAAATTGTATGAATATATACCAATATTTTTATCTCATGATATGTCTTTAAGGAACTGTTGCAATTATATGATGTGGAGTCTCACCTTGATTCTTTTTTTCCCTCAAGCTAATGATAATGTGAAAATTTCTTAGAATAGGTAATTTTTACACTGTCTTGTAAGCACAAAGATAGGGAAAATTATTTGGAGGACAAATATTAAACAGAAAATTACAGAAGTATCTAGGGAGAAAAATATCTTGAACCAGATTTCATCTTTCAAGTGGATGATTTTACCCTTATTAATAATTCTGTTCTTATGTTTTTCAAAGACCATCCTATATTTATTACTAAATTGTCTAGAATACTCGTGAACACAGAGTTGAGACTTCTCTGTGTGATGTGTCACCCCCAAGCCAAAGAATTCACACAAGTTACTCTATATATCTCTTAGTGCTACCTGCAATGTTTTGTGGTGAGAATGTTCTCTGAGCATCATCATGTAGAGGTGGGAACTCCAGGTCCCATGCTCAATTTGCAGAAAAGCGATTTACCAGCAGCCATTCAACATAAGACCAAGTTGTTGCCTCATTTTTTTGACAACAGATCAATTCTACAAAAATGTGTATCAACGAGTGAGAAATTAGGCTGATGTCTAATCCTATACTTTCTCAATTTTCAAATGTTATCTAAGATATTTCAATTATTTGGAGGGGAGAAACTTTGAATTTTATGTATATAATATATGATTGTGTTTAAAACATTAAACCCTTACAAAATATTTTAATAAGTTCTATTTTATGAGTATATTTATGAGTAAATATTGATTCATTTTTATAAATTGGGCATTTATGTTCTGCATGTAGATATCTATACTTTCAACTAAATTTATTTACATCCTATAAGCAGAACAAGATCATTCGACTCTGAGTCACATTAAAGAGACTTTAATCTCTTTATGCATTTATGTATGTTCATTAAAACAATAATTAAAGGGAAACCACTGAGAGTGTTGATGACTAGAGGGACATGGGAGGTGTTTGACTGGGGAACATTGGGAGGCGTTGAATTGAGGAAAGGAAATGGCAAATGCCATAATAATATTTTTAAAAACAAATGATAAAATGATAGTTTATAGTCCACAGTATTAAAAATGGTTCACAAATATTATGTGCTGTAACCTTTTACGATAGAAAAAAAATCTTTACAGTTATGAATGTGCTACGGCAGAAACTTTGATGAACACATTTGTGTCTGTTCACAGTATCAGAACACACTGCTTTTAGAGTCTAGGGGCCTGGTGTGTTATCTCAGAGCTCTTCAGAATTGGTTATAACATCTTTCCTTATAGTCACTGTCTCAAATAATCAAAATCTCTTACTTTAAATCAGTTATACTTTCCAGGGAGTTATAATTAAACAAATTAAACATAAGATGATGGCTAGGTACAAAATGGAGTTTATTAGGTTAAAGGTGGCTAGAATAATAAGGCCAGGATCCTCACACTAAACAACTGTAAGACAAAAAAAAAGGCTTTGTGAATGATGAACAACCATGGGATTCTTGAGATCACATTTTAATCACCTTTTTAGCTTAAATGAAAAATAATAAGGAAAAAATTACATTGTTAATTAAAAATGAGAATTGCTAAAGTATTCATTGGAGGTGTATAAAACTTTGTTCATATTGATAGAAAAATCTATACATGAAAGTGTGCATGCATGGACTTACAACTGTATGTAAAAATCTCTAGTCATACAACTATGCTATAAATGATTGAATCTTGAAAACTGTTCAGAACTATGGAAGAAAGAGAACAATTGTATCATTTTACTTTTTAATATTCGAATTTTAGTATTGACATGAATATGTATTACCTTTTATATTTAAAAGAACTCGTATAATAGTAATGAAATCAGTATCTTCAAAGGATTCAAACCTATTGTCCTTGCCTAAATAAGTATAGTAAATGACATAATAAAAATTAATAACTTCCTCGATGATTTCTATTAGAAAACAACACAGAAGAGACAACTTAGGTTATAAATACAAAACAGTATAATAAGGAGAACATTAACCAGGGCCTAGTTTCCTTGTTTTTAAAATGGAGCCAGTAAAATAGGTTACTATAAATTTTTAATTCTGTGTAATGCATTCTACAAATGCAATTGTGAGAAAGATTCCTACCATAAATAAAATGAGAGCGATTCCAAGTACCAGAGTGCTGAAACCTCCCTCGGAGTCTCTTTGCCATTCTGAGTTTGTTTCCATGACTAACCCTTGTGTCTGAAGCATCTGAAAGGATGTTTTATTTCTTTTGAAGCAGCTATTTGTTCAAATGGTTTTTTTTTTCCAACCTTGCAAAAAGACTCTTTTATTTGTTTGCTGTTTAGGTAATGCTTTTGCTTTAGCCCTGTTATGCACAGCATCACAACATTTACACGTTTCTTGCAGTTTTAGCTACTACTGAGTATGAGATCTAATTGCATATAGAACAGGACTAGGGATTGTCTTTGAAAAAGAAGATGTGTGGTTAATATTCCAGTGTCATCCTCACCTCACCAGGTGCTATTTTTTCTTCTCAGAGCTCTCTTCGCAGAATGAAGGATTCACAAGAGGGAGTCAATCACTTGTGCCAAATCCCAATTAATGCCACAGCAGTAATGAGAGGAAAAACTCTCCTGGCAGCAAGTGTTGCCCAACTCTAAGCTAGGGACTTGGAACCTTTCCTTTCTTCCCTATCATTCACATAGAATGTCACATAGCAGTCAATCATCATTACAGTTTTAGAGGCAAATTGATTTTAAAGATAATAAATAGTACAAAGAAAGATGTATGATTTTTGATTTCTCATGCATTTCCCATGTGTGATTCAATATCCCAAGTGTAAGCAGGATTAATATGCATATCATTTTCTGTTTGAATAAAGCATATTATAATACCTTGGCAATAGCATGATTGGTGTTTCTGTATGGGGAGGAGGTGCTTGGATTTTTCATATGATAGAATGTAGTCGTAGGGAAAGATGTACACCTGAATATACATTTTATTCCATGCACTTCTTTTTCTTATCTGTTAAAATTGATGAATATATTGACAGATTTCATGTTATACCAGCCCCACTTTTTCTGGCATGATCTCCATCCAATAAAGATACGATGACTTTTTGAAAATGTTATCATGTAGGACCTCATGATGATAACACATGGTCAGTAGTGAAGATCTCTGCATGTCAGTTGGCTGAGAAGGGCTAGAGTCCAGCATTATTTTCAGGGGATAAATTGTGTTTGTGGAATGCTTGTCTGCTAAGTCAGTATATTGGAATTATTATGGGGTGCTAGAATGAACAATATGCAGGAGTCTCTGATTTAGAGAACAATCCCAATTCACATAAGAGTTCACATTTTAATGATTATTCCAAGATACAGGGCTTTGGGGGTTCATGTAAAGGTAAGAAACTCTTCCCAAAATCAGGAGATTATGCCAACTTCCCATCACTTAAATGAATTGGCTGCAAACTTCTATGGATTCTGGAACTTTCAATGGGTGGGATCATCAGCACTTCTTCCAGTTGGCTTAAACTTCTTCAAACCTACTCCTGCAAAGGGGAGCCCCTCTGTAGCTATGAAACTCTCTGTGCAGAAATCATATACATATACATGTACACATATGCACACACACAAACATATTGCTTTTGCTTGGCTATTTTTCTAGGTCGCTAACTTTATATTTTCATTCTTTTCATGGATTATTATTAGTTTTCCCATGATAATTAACCTAAAAATACAGAGATTACCTTGTAACACTGATTCTTGTTTTTGTGAATAGTTGACACTGGACATCACCAGTCAGCCATCTTGTTTCTACCTCATATGTTCTGTTTCCAAGAAGTCTGAATCAGCTATAGGTTGGAGCTATGTTGTGCCAATATCTCAATATATATTATCTGATAGTGAGAATTTTCCATTATTTAAATATAAAAACATGTTTTTTGCAATTTTAACAGAATATTGAGATAACTGAAGAAATTTTCTCTGTTACACAAAAGAGTACTTAAAGATGTGCTACAAATAAGCAGAGGGAGCCTGAAAAACTGTCAAGAAATCCAGTGTACACATTTGATGCATTATTAAATTACAGTGAATTTTTCACATATTTGTAAAAAATTATGTTTCAAGTATTATTACATTTTTGTACTTGTGTGCTTAAATTTTCTATCATTTCTATCCATTCCAAAATGAAGAATGAAAAATGAACTGAATTAGATAAAAGAAGTCAACAGAAATAAAAGTTACAGGGTATGCTCCTTAAATATTTGTTTACAATACCTCAAATATTTCTCTCACATTGTTCTTGAAGAACATTTACTAAGCAACAACTAACTTTATTTCAAAACTAAAAAAGTATGTAATAACCCCCAAAATATGAATAATAATTTCAAGATTAATTCAGTAAACTCCTAGTCTCTTTACACACCATCTATTAGTACTTACATATTTATAAATGCTAAAACATAAATAAATATGTATGTATAATAGGTACATTTATGCATACATAGTATACATGAAGAGCATTTAAAATGTTTGAGTTATAAAATGATTGTTACTGCATCCATCAGGGAGTAGAGCTGAGTTGGTAATTAGACAGCTGAGCTCCTACTGACAGACCTACAGCTATGTAGCACTCATTCACAGAACACCAGAGGACTCAAATCCAAACAAAAAGACACCTTTAAAGAGGCGTACTGGTTTTTTTTTTTTTCTTTCATTTTTATTGGTTATTTTATTTATTTATATTTCAAATGTTATCCCCTTTCCCAATTTCCCCTCCACAAACCCTCTATCCCCTCTCCCTTCCCCTGCCACTATGAGGGTGCTCCCCCACCAGCTAACCCACTCCTGCCTTGGTGCTCTAGCACTCCCCTACCCTGGGTCATCGAGCCTCCACCGGTCAAAAGGGCTCCCCTCCCAGTGATGCCTGATAAGGCAATCCCTTACTACATACCAAGCTGGAGCCATAGGTGGCCCCCATGTGTACTCTTTAGTTGGTGGTTTAGTTCCTCTGAGCTTTGGGGAGGGGTGTCTAGTTGGTTGATAATGTTTTTTCCCATGAAGTTGCAAACCCCTTCACCACTTACAGTCCTTACCCTAACTTCTCCATGGCGGTCCCTGCTCTCAGTCCAGTATTTGGCTTTGTACATCCACATCTGTATTGCTCAGGTTCTGGCAGAGCCTCTCAGGGGACAGCTATACCCAGCTCCTGTCAGTAAGTGCTTCTTGGCATTAGCAAAAATGTCTGGGTTTAGTGTTTGCAGATGAGATGGATCCCTTCGTGAGGCAGTCTCTGGACGGCCTTTCCTTCAGTATCTGTTCCATTCTTTGTCCCTGCATTTCTTTGGTGTGATCTTTTTTCTTGAGTTTCATATGTTCTGTGAGTTGTCTCGTGGGTATTCCAAGCTTCACTTTTACTAATATTCACTTATGGGTGAGTACATACCATATGTGTTCTTTTGGGACTGGGTTACCTCACTCAGGATGATATTTTCAATTTCCATCCATTAGCTTGCAAATTTCATGAAGTCATTGTTTTTAATAGCTAAGTAGTACTACCATTGTGTAAATGTACCACATTTTCTGTATCTATTCTTCTGTTAAGGGACATCTGGGTTGTTTCCAGCTTCTGCCTATTATAAATAAGGCTGCTATGAACATAGTGGGCATGTGTCCTTATTACATCTTGGAGCATTTTTGGGTGTATGCCCAGGAGTGGTATAGCTGGGTTCTCAAGTAGATCTATGTCCAGTTTTCTGAGGAACCACCAGATTGATTTCCAGAATGGTTGTACCAGCTTACAATCCCACCAGCAATGGAGGAGTGTTCCTTTCTCCACATCTTCACCAGCATCAGCTGTCACCTGGGTTTTTTATCTTAGCTATTTTGATTGGTGCGAGGTGGAAGAGGCACACTTTGTACAAATTCAATAACTCCTCTTGGAGAGTGCAAATTATAAAACATATTCTGAGAGAGGTCAAGTAAATCCTATGCCTAACCGTATGCATAAAGATATTGGGAAGGTGTTTTTTATTGGATGATCTTACTATTCAAATTATGAATCAAGTTTTTATAAAAATGGATACACAGCATTACAGAGAATGGCAGTAAACTATAAATAAATGTACATTTTATAATAGCAGTAATAATATTAATAATGGTAAAATAATAATACCTGCTAATATCTGTTAGCTGTTCTTAAGACAATAGAGTGCTCCTGGATTTTTGCATGTTTCTCCATGGATAATTTGGGATGGTAATTTACATATCCAAATGAGTAAGTTGATGGCACAAAGAATAACTATGTTGTTCTTTCCTGAGCATATATTTTATGTCACCCATAGTGTCTGATACTTTATTAAAATTAATTTGAATTATTTGGTTCCCTCATAATAAATATCTACCTTTTTCTTACCTCAGAAAGAGAGAACAAGAGTCACTCCTTTCATTTGCTCTTAGAAAAAAGTTAAATTCTATTTTGAAAATGACCAGAAATGATAAATTGCTCTTGGCTGCTAAGACCATGTAAAAGTGCAGTACCTTCCAATCTCACTGAATTCTATATTGTTCCCAACAATGATTGTCTCAGGACTATTACAGTATAGATTAATATGCTGACATCTTTTCCATGGGATTCAGCTTCCTTTTTGGAAGTGTTATTCCTTCTTGCATTACATTTTTGTAGAAGTAGAGAAAACAGCTCCAATATAAATTAAATGTTACATAAGAAATTAGAATTTAATATTTATTCAAATATAAAAATGAATACTCCAATTATGTTATATTTTAACATGATGGCCGTGATATTAATGTTTCTTTAATTATTTATGCAACATTTTTCATCCCAAGGAAGGACCTCTTGAATAATATTTTTTCGTTTTATCCTCTGTATTTTGAGTCAGGATTTAACATATGTTAAGTAATTTCCCTACCAGTAACCTAAGTCCCCATCTTTTTGTTTGTTTCCACTTAATATGATATTTTTTTAAATTGAAGCATGATTGCAACATTTTCTCCTTTATTTTATACTCTTTTCCAAGTACCTCCCTTCTACTCTCTTTAAAATGTAAGGTTTATACTTTTCTAATTATTGGCACATATACATGCATATGCCCCTGTGTGTACATATAAGTATGCATAGGCATATATATATATATATATATATATATATATATATATATATATGTGTGTAAACACATACACACATGTATAAACTCTCTCTGTCACTCTCTGTTTCTCTCTCTGTGCCTCTCTGTCTCTTTCTGTCTCTCTGTCTCTCTTTATATATATATACTGAAATACACATACAAGCTGCTCATTTTGTATAATGCTGATAGAATATATATGACTTCAGAGCTGAGTACTTGGTATTGGATAGCAAACTGAGGGTGGTTTTCATGAAGATATTTATTTCTTTTGTTCTGAATGGTTCTTAATTTCTTGTGATTCTTTGTCTGAGGTTCATGTCCCATGAGCTTTTCCCTTGCCCTGTTAGCAGGTCTATAGTTGTCCTTGTTCAGGTCTTGTTTTGGTAACAGACCTTTGTTTTTTAGAAACTTGCTGTGTAGCTCAATCAGGTCTTGAACTTCTTGATTATACGATCTTTTGCCACAGCAAAAGACCTCAGTGCCCAGGTTAATGGATTATGTCTTCCTTACTGGCCACTCACTAACTCTGTTTTGATTGAAAGTTCCCAAAGAGCTTGTGCATTATTTTGCTGCAACTGTTTGTTCAAAGAAAGGGGGCCAAGTAGCAAGAAACACAGTGACAGTGAGAATGTAACACATCCAAATAAGAAGGCTGCTGAACTGCTGAGCATATCACAGTTTTCATGCAATTGGGTGCTTACAATTGGGTCTCTAAGAAAGGATTTTTGTTATGCTGATTGTGAGGAGCTCTAGAGAATTCTTGAGCCTCTGACTTAATGAAAATAAGAACAACAACGATGAAAATGTATTGCTATGCCATTTTTAACACTTAAAATCATCACCTTTGTTTTTTTAAA
Organism: Mus pahari; assembly: GCF_900095145.1. Classification (NCBI taxonomy): domain Eukaryota; kingdom Metazoa; phylum Chordata; class Mammalia; order Rodentia; family Muridae; genus Mus; species Mus pahari. The sequence continues at coordinate 46,912,461 of NC_034601.1, read as the reverse complement.
TCTGACTTTTACATCAAGGGATTTTACATCTGGAATTGTTGTGAACAATTTCTGGTATATAAAATTTCTTCTTTTCTAATTGCCGTTTTGCTCTTGATCAGTAGCCTTCCTCTGATGTCTGTGGGTGATTGGGTACCAGCAGTTAGCAGAACCTTGCCTTTTGCCCTCTCAGGGTCAGCATCTTCAGTGGTATGTTCATTGTTACTTCCTTACAGGACAGCTGAAGAAACATTCTGTTGCCCTTCTCAGATGCTTATCTCTGTCTTTGCTGAACCCATCCACAGACTTTACTCAAACTTTTGTTGACTTGATCATCATAATAATTTATATTCACTAGATTAAGACTAAAGAAATAGAAGAATTCTAGGCCATACTTAACATCCCTCACCCTTTTAAATCTGAAACAATGCCAATGTATCCCAGGAAACCGGACTTAGGGTCAGATTTTCTCATTATCTCTGATTTACTTTCATGTGAAGAATGGGACAGGAGACATTAAACTTAGGGAGACTCATCTCCCTGCCAAGGGGTCTCAGGACCCTTTCTGTGGAGTGAGATTCATTTTTTTTTTACTAAGAAAATTATATATATATATATATATATATATATATATTTCTTTATTAACATTTCAAATGTTATCTCCTTTCCTAGTTTCCCCTCTGAAAAATCCCCTATCCCCTCCCCCCTCCTGCTGCTCACCAACCCACTCACTCCTATTCTTGGTCCTGACATTCCCCTATACTGGGGCATAGAGCCTTCACAGGACCAAGAGAGAGAGAGACATAGAACAGCTAGAAGTAGGAGCAGCCTCATTGCGAGTGGGATAAATACATGCACATCCTTCAGTGAGGAGGTTTCCAAAAGGCAAACACAAGGACTTAAAACACAGATATGGCTGGCCTCTAGGTTGAGTGTGGCCTACAGCTCTTTCAAGAGAACTGCAATGCTAGGGTCATGCTTTAAGTCTGATATGAAAAGAGGAAACCTCTTTTCTTCTTCCTCTGTTTTCCTTTTTCTTTTATTATTTTCTTAATTAACATTTCAAATCCCCTTTCCTTATTTCCCCTCTGAGAAAACCTCGCTATCTCACCCCCCCTTCCTAACACCTCCCCAGACCCTTATTACCACCAAAACCCAACAGGCTGAGCTTGCTAACTCTCTATAGCTGATCCTGAAAGAAAAAAAAATCACACAGAATTTTGGCCTGGTGCCAGACTCTGCAACAACTTGTAATTTTTGCTGAGAGCTAGACATGTTATTTTCAGTAATGGGAACTGAACTAAATAGACTATAGTGTTGGGGTTTAGAGTTAACCTAACTGGCAGCATGGCTGTGTTTAGTGTTTATGTGTTTTCACTATCTACAGGTACCAATGTTTTGAGACTTTTGTAGTGCCCATGTCTTTGTCTCCACTCTTGACTTCACATCACCCTTATTACTTCTCAAAGGATTATACCTTTCAGCTCTTTCTGCTGCAATGGTCACATTGGAATGCTCGTGCTGTGATAATCGGGCCAGTATATAGTCTGTGTTTCTGGCTTGCAAATGTCACATGCATATTTTAAGTGATGTAAAACATTTTTTTTTCTCTCTTTCGTATGAAACATGCAAGTGAAAGACTATAAGGCACTTGAATAGGAACAAGGTTTTGCTCCAGCTAGAAAAGGGTCTGGTAAGTTCATTTGTATGTACAGAAATCATTCCTTGCTTAATGAGAATATATTTGGTAAAGTTTTCAATGACAATGTTTCTCCTACAGTTGAGGCAAAGGAATATGGCAAATAGCTTAACAAATCGCGATTCCACTTGGTTTGAGCTATGTGTATATCCCTGTTGTAACTATGCACTTGACAGCTTGGGATATGCCACAGATGCTGAATAGATACCCCTCTTCAAACAATGGAATGAGAATTTCTTTCTTAACATCGTATGATTGTGAAGCATATATTAATCATTTATGATTATAAATATGCCTCCATATTCATTTAAGCACACTGTGGCATGCATCTGATTACTCTAATCAATAAGCTGATCGGGCCTGAAAATGTTTGGGTATATGTGCAGAAGTAAGGCTAGTCATGACCTCTGAGGAAGATTTTTGAACAAAAAACCTATTAACAATCTTGTGCCTATTCATAATTGAACATGTAGATTGTTGAAATCAGGTGTTTTATGGGGAGGAAAATGAGAAATGAACAGAAGGTTATTTAATCTTTGACTCCTGCTAATCAAAACAGAGTCAGACGTTCTATGCTCCTTAGAAATTAAAACCCTCTTAATCGTGTATCATACAAAAGGGAGGCTGAAGGAAAAGCAAGGGCTCTTGAATACTTTCTCATTTCTTTGCCCAGTTGTCCCTTCTGACAGTGCATTCTGAATGAGATAATCAATCTACTTTTAAGTTAAGATTCTCTGCTACTTTTGCAATTTGCTTGTCCTTTCGTTTCAATTCTCTAAAGAAAAGGCTGAGCATAGATGTAGACCATGGGTAACATTCTTGCGAAAATAAAAATACAAAAGAATATTGAATATTCACGATGCGATCCTGGCTGTTTTCTTAAGGATAAAATTATTGGAAGTATAGACCTCCATCACAACTATGGTTTTGAGGATTTTCTCACACAGACTAATCCACAGCCTCTAGTGACCATCAGAGCTGCATTTATGTAAGTCAACAATATTCTGTCTGCAAAGCCTTCAACCTCTACACATAGGCTTTGACTCCCAGGATTTACTCATTTTTTTTCTAGAAGTAAGACTAGCATGATCTTGTAACTTTAGTCCTGTGATGCATACACAAAAGTCATTCATGTTTAATGTGTTACATTTCTTTATTGAAAAATATGAACCTAAAAGTCTGACATATTTTCTCTTCTCCTCTTCTATTTTATTAAATGGTAACCACAATGCTCTTGAAATAATAAAAAGAAAGTTACACTTTTGAATTGTCCTCCTTCTGCCATTGAAGATGGCCAGTATTTCTAAGAAACTAGAGAATGAACACATTCAGTAAACATTTGTCTCTTGGCAACTTGAAACATTGATAAAATAAAGAAGGTTCTATATAATATAGGTTATGATATTTATAGTCTCCTTTTCATTTCTTTCAGTAGTAGCATAAATAGTACCCTGCCTAATGTTTGCTTCATAGTGGGATTATGTACCATTGTTTTTCTCTATCCCCTTTCCTTGAATAACCAACTGTAAATAAAACAGGAAACTTCTGTCATTCACTGCTCTCTACATCATGAAATATTCCCTTAAGTATAATTGATAATTCAGAATAACTTTAATATTTTTCTAATCTGAAATTATAGTAATAAAATATTTAGAATTTTAAGATTATGTAGTACTGGCACAGAAAAAAGTCCAGTCTTTGTAGTTTAGAAGAAACAGTCAAGAATCATCCTTGCAGAATTCATTCTGAAAAACATGAGAAAAATTATACTCTAGTTGTGAAATATTTCCAGTGATCAGATTTTCTTTGTTCCCAAATGTACACAGAGGGTTAAAGGGTTACAAAGAAACAAAAAGCAGACAGAAGAGTTAAGGAAAAAGCATACTTGTGCAATGGTGCAAAACAGAGTTCCTTTCTGAGATTTGTGCTGCCATCCAGTTTACAATTTTAGCTCTTCCAATTTATTGAAGATTTCTCACTTACTGGCTTACAACCAATAACTATTTTCTAAAAGCTTTATTGATCACTGCCTCCAAGTACAATACTATGAATCATTCTCTCTGGTGGGTAGAAATTGTCTGAAGGAAAGTATAACTCTGTTCAATAAATTTACATTTACTCCATATTGTCAGGAACAACCTGACTGTAAACCACACTGCTCATTTCAAAATCCTCTGTTTCAAACTCAACTGAAACTTTCCTCATCCAGCTCAGGCTGGAAGTATCATTCCAGTTTTTTGAATCAGAGAAGGGAAATGCTTAGTGTAGAATATTTCTCTCTTCCTCATTTTGTAGAAGTAGGTCAAGTTTCTTCAGGGTTGAAATGAGAAATGAAACAAACAACTGTAAAAATGACTTCCTTGAGTAAGCTGCCAGCATCTCTGCTGATCATTTTTGTGTTGCTGACTGATCCTTGGACTGTACCATGTAGAATATCACTGGAATTCACATTTTTGAATCTCTGGCCTATTTCGGGATTTCACATAGAAAAAAAAAAAA